>NW_015161406.1:1329705-1365887 GCF_001447785.1 Gekko japonicus
TGTGGTCAAGCCTGGCTTATGTGTGGTTAGTGACTGATGCCTAGTAATTGTTACTTCCATGTGTTGGCTCAGCTCTGATTTGTATATTATAGTCCTGTTATATGGGTCTGATTTGCAAAAAACACTTATTTCCTTTGGTATGTGTGTGATTATAAAGGTCCATGAAGCCTGAAAGTTGCCTTGAGGATAGGATTGTCAGTAGGAGTTGTGGCTATTGCTGTGGTAATAAATACAATAAAATAACCAAAAACATATATCAACATCAAATAGATACCACCAACTAGGGGAGTGCATTCAGTAAAGCCAAACCGAATCCGCTTCCCTGAGCTGATTCAGCTGCCAAATACTGAATGCCAAAACCCACCCCAAATTCGGCTTTTTTCAGCATTGCCAAATACAGGCTCAGGGAGGCTTTAAACTTTAAAGGGCTTCTCTAACCTTTTCCCCACCATTTTTGCCTCTTTCCTGCCCTTTGCTCTGCTTTCCAGGAGGGAGGGGGAAGAGGGACCTTACAGACAGCCAATCACTGCGATGCATTAGCAAATGCCATTGTAGCTTGCAAGGCTGTTGTTACTGTTGGCTTCATTTGTTGAAGCCCAACTACTAGCTTGCTGCTTTCCCAGGGTAGGAGCGCTGGCCAATAGGATTTGGCATACTGCTCTCTGGCCAATCACAGAAGCTTGTTCCTTTTTGAAATCCTTCTGTGTATGCCCAGAGATCATAAAAGCAGAGTTCTCTGGCTGGCTGACTCCATTCCTGTTCTTGCTGCTGAGAGAGAGCCTGGATTGGTGATTGTGTGGCTGGCTTCTGCTTCAGCCACTGCTCTGAACCTGCTTTCCTGCTTCTGACTTGGACTACTTCGGTTCAAGATCCATCCATCCTGCCTGCCTGCTTGACAACAGAAGACTGAAGAGAAGAAGACGCCACTGGTTTGACTTACATTAGGGCCACTTTTAAAAAACTTTTCTTATTTTGTTGTGGGTTGGTGGATTTGGGGCCTGGGGTTGGTGTGGAGGTGGTGGGTAGGCCTCTGGGCCCTAGAGTCTCTCAGGCCTCTTCCTGTTTTTTGTGTGTGTGTGTGTGGTTTTTTTTTTTTGGTTCTTAATAGTTTGTGGGGGTTTTGCCAGCCTGTTGCAGTTTAAAATATTTATTTTTTAAAAAATTAATCCTCAGATTTAACCTGAGTCCTTTTGGGGCACTGACTGCCACAGTGGCACTGGTTCTGGTGGGCAAATTGCACTGGTTCTGCTGCTGGCCTTGCAAACCTGCCCCCAGATATTCTCTGATTTGACCTGAGTCCCATTGGGTTTGGGCACTGACTGCCCACAATGGCACTGGTTCTGGTGGGCACATTACACTGGTTCTGCTGCTAGCCTTGCAAACATGTCCCCTCAGTTTATACTGCAGAGATTCTCAGATTTGACCTGAGTCCTGTTGGGTTTGGGCACTGACTGCCACAGTGGCACTGGTTCTGGGGGGCACATTGCACTGGTTCTGCTACTGGCCTTGCAAACACCACCACACCTCACTTATGTTCTAGTTTGGTGTAGTGGTTTGGTGTAGTGGTTAAGTGCACAGACTCTAATCTGGGAGAACTGGGTTTGATTCCCCACTCCTCCACTTGCACCTGCTGGATGACCTTGGGCAAGCCATAGTTCTGTCAGAGCTGTTCTTGAAAAAGAGCAGTTTCTGTCAGAGCTCTCTCAGCCCCACCTACCTCACAGGGTGTCTGTTGTGGGGAGGGGAAGGGAAAGGAGTTTGTAAGCCGCTCTGAGACTTCTTTGGGTAGTGAAGAGCGGGGTATAAATCCAATCTCCTCCTCCTCCTCCTCCTCCTTCTTCTTATGCAGAGATTCTCAGGGAGACACAGCTGCCTGCCTTTTTCTCCTTCTATAGGCAACAATGGAGGATTGGGGCACCCTCTTTGGATGCCCCTAGAATTGAACCCCCTGGTCCATTTTTTTTCAAACTTGGGGGTTCTTTTGGGGAGAGGCTTCAGCAGCTACAGTATAAATTTGGTGCCTCTACCTCAAAACCCTCCCCCTCAGCTCCCTGAATACTTGTTAGAAGGTTTTTGCCATTGACAACAATGGCCCCATGGGATATAATGAAGCCAAAAAAAAAAGGGAATACCAAATATTTTCAAGTACCAATACAATACCAGTATCGGTATTCAAGTATAGTCAGGAACACTGAAAAAAAAAATCAGCTTTCTTATACCCGAATCCAGAAAAATGAAATTTTCCCCCTGCACACCCCCTACCACCAACCAATAATAAACTCCTTTCCATTAAATCTCCACACAGCTCTCAGCGAAATGTCAACGCAGCCTCATCATAAAGGTCACTAAAGGAACATGACCTGGTACACTTCCCTAAATATGGCCAATTAAAAATGACCTCTGAACCACCTCTGAAAGACCATTCAGAAGAAGTCGTATAATAACTAAAAAAGGATCGAACAGCAAATGGAGAAGTGAACAACTTTATCGGAAGGCACTGTGAGCAGGAAGTGACTGTAGAAACAATTATCTCATGGGTTTTGCACACATATGTGCACATACTTGCAGTTAGAAGAACTCTTTGCTTAATATCTAAACAAACAAAAAAAAAGCCTTATTTCTTTCCCAGAATTACAGAGGAGTGTTCTAGAGCTGGAGAGCAGCAATGAAGTCTGGCTTTCTCCAGACTTTAGTGCCTTTAGTGTTTGAGCTTCCCAAAAAGAGTACACTAACAAGAATCCACTCTTTTCTCTCTGCAGCTTACAGTGTTGTCCATGGCAAAATGTGGTGGGATCTGAATGCAGCTTTTCTTAAAAAGAACATGAAAACAATAAGTGTAAGTTCGAACCACTTTCAACCACCATTTTTTATTCATATTGTACTGGTTAATATGTTTAACTGTTCTTTAGTTCATTATGGACTTGGCTAATGTTATAAAAATGTGATTGTTATGTTTTCTTAATACTATTGTATTATACCAATAAAATGTTATTGGGGGGAAAAAAAGAATGTATATCACAATTTAGTTATTGGGTCTTTATATGGGGAATATATGCTGTGTTTTCTAGCAGGGTCATTAAATTCCCTGGCATTGCAGTCATCTCTTCATAGTATCTAACAGTCTTTCCTAGTTAACAAAACAAAGGTAGTTGGAAATAGGTGCATTTGTAAGATTTTGTTTGGCTTTACATTTCTAAAGAAAACCAAATAGAGCGCCTCCAATTTTGCCATCAAAAATTTAAAAAATAAATTCAAAGATACATAGTCCATCATTGAAAAAGGCAAGGCAATTGCAATCCATTTAAATTTACTGCCCAGGAAATATCATAGGTGGCAGATGCTTTCCTCGCTTGTAATTTGCACTTTGAAGAAAATTAAAATCTTAGCCATAACAATTAACTGAGTATTTCACTAAATCCAGTTCTCTGTCTAGCTGTTTCTGAACAGTGCTTTACTGTAAATGCTTCAATTTGCATCCCATATAAGGGTTAGGGATTCTCCCCTTTGTTGATAAATTATAAATGACATTCATTTTCTTTTGATGGAAGCTGCAGTTTTTTGGGGGTGTAGCCTCTGAGGGTTATTGCTTTGGAGACTTATTAATCCTGCACCATTAAAATAACTTCACAGACATTGCAGCAAAACTGTCAGTATCACTTCATTAGCTTTAAGATGGGGAGCTTTATATAAGTATGTCTAAAACCTTAGCTGTAACATCCTCCTCAGGGTATATTAACGTTGCAGTATTTTACAACATTTCAGGACTAATTTCCTTTTTATTCAGATTCTTATTCATCATAGAGAATTTACACAGTTACAGACATCTCTTAATAACATTCAGAATGTTAATATGGGTCTTGAGGACATTACAGAGTGAAAAAAGTAGTCAATTTCTTCACTCTGTCTTGATGGATGAAATGATTGAAAAAATAAGTCTAATATAGACTTGCTCAGAAGACTTTCCTTAAATTATCACACATGCACACACACACTTTTATGATTAAGGGCTAGAGGGCCCACAAGACTTGCATGGGGAATTCCATTTTCCTCCTGCCCCCATTGCCAAGCCTGGTATCCTTGCAGACCTTCACAGCCACCTCTGGGTCTGAAATGGTTTCTGGACTCCAGCTACTTCTGTAGGACAAAGGCAAATCCATGGGTGTGCACATGCAACAATCCTTGTTTCAGTGGGATTTAAATCTACCCAATATAATATTTTTAGTTTTTCAGATTTTTTCACCCATACCTTGGGGGTGGGTCACCTATGTTTGCAGAAGTATCTATTTTTAGTCAGTGTGACCACAATCTCTTCCCAGATTGTGTTATGTATGTTTTTTGTGTTTATCTGTTTTTATCAAACTGTTAATTTTATATATGCTTTATTTTAAATGCTGTTTTAATGTTGAAATGTTTTAATGTTCACCACCTTGGGAATCCTGTTTGGTAGAAAGGTTGCCTAGAAATGTTTCAATCAAATGAACTATCAACTAAATAAATAGTTGTAGCAGTAGCAGCCCTCCTTACAAGCTTTGAATACATATTTTTATTTGCACAGGTTTTTATCCTGTATATTTTATTATTTCCAGTTTTAGGGTCTCATTGCATGTTACACTGCCTTATCCTTTGTAACCGTGTGACACTGCTACTGGGGCTGCACCTGGCTTCCTGTTTTTAAGAACTGAATATGGAGTGGTCAGACATAACCAACTCATGTCTGTCTGAAACTGAATGTTAATTGCAAAGGGATAGCCATGTCAGTCTGTTAGAAAAACAGACAGACTGACTGACCAGTGGGACCTTAAAATTTAATATTGAAATAAATGTTTATTAATCTTTGTTAATTCTATTTAATAGAATGTTAGCCATTTGATAGTGCCTCTAATTACCAGTGGTTTATATGGTGTGTGCTTGTGTGCATGAAATTATGAAATTAAGCAGACTCGGGAGCACGACAGAAGACAGGAGGGCCAGATGTGATGTGGTCCATGGGGTCACAAAGAGTCAGACTTGACTGTGCGACTGAACAACAACAAGCTTGTGTGCATGTACAGTCATAGAGCATATGACTATAGAAGTTTGTATACTGAAATATCTGAAATATTCTTTTAACCAGAATTACGTTCATGGGAAGTGCTACTATTTTTTTTTTAAATGACCAATTAGTGTTTCACAACAGAGAGTCACCCTGTTCCTCTCTGCTACACCCTGAAAGTTGCCAACAAGCACAAAAATTGCATCCATATTTTTAAAAATCTCATCATATTTAATAACATAAAAATGACTCTTTAATCTAAAAAAGCCAATAAAAATTGGCACCACGGGTTAGGTAGGGTGTTGAAAATGACTTGTTTTATGTTTGATGGCATTAGAGAAAAAGCTAATAGAAGCTTAGAATGTGACACAGTATAATCATTAAATATAGACTTAATTTGGCTGGTAATTAACCCTGGAATATTATGCTGCGGGCACTCTAGGAAAACTAGCACAGTGAAAGAAAATGCAGGCAGAGGCACAGAATATAAAAAATTAGGTGCATGACCATCAAGACACAGTCGACCAGTTTAGATTGCCACTTAAAAACCTTTTCCCTCTGCTGTTTTACCCAGCAAAGGCTTAAAGAGCAGGATGCTAAAGACTGCAGCAGGGCCATTATCATCTGTTCATTTTATTTCTATTGCCAATTATCCTTAATTATTGGAAACTTTTTTCTGTGGATAATGGTTGCTGAAATGTTAGTATGCTCATTAAACTGAAGCACTAGCTCAAGAAATAGATTTTGATAAGCTCAGTTATATTATAGCTTTCAGTTCACAATATTCCATCCTCTGTTAATTTCATATCTACCTTCACTCAATATTTACAGAGATTTCTTTCTTACTGTCTTCCTCCCTCCCTCAGGAAAAAAATATATAACTGTATGACAGGTTTTCCCTCTAAAACATGACATAGCTAGCAATAAATTAGGCACTGAGTCTGAACCAGTAACAGCTTAGTTGAAAGTAAGCTGTCTTCAGAGAGCTAGTTTGTATTATTTGTAGGTAGCCTTAATTAAAGAGGCCAAAGAGTAATGTCTGTCCAAGAGGCTGGTACTGAGAAGGTGTGGTAACTTTGTCACTCAACTCCATAATTTGAACTCACCTGGGGGGCGGGAGTTGCCAAGATTCTAGGAAGGCTCTATTAGTGAGTAGGTCTCTCAGTGCTAAAACTGCTGCCTGAGCAGCTCACTTCCATATTTTCCCACCTATCTTGGATTTAAAAACCCTGCAAAAAGCAATCTATCAATTCATTTTTGTGCAGTGTAATACAGATGTATAACTGATAAAAGGTGTATGACTGAGAAAAGATGTGTCACTAAGAAAACTGATTTATTAAAAATGTTGCCAGAGCAAGAGTTGTTTAAGTTAGAGGAAGCCTTCTTAGTCTACAAGTCTTCAGACCTTTCTGAGCAGTAGGATACAGGCCAAGCTGCACCATAGATAGATACAAGGGTGTTATGTTGGCCATTTTATTTTCAGTCCCTTTCATAACAATCTCCAGCAGGGCTGGCTCCAGATTTTTGAAGGCCCTAAAATAGAGGAGAGGAGAATTATGTAAACTGCTTTGGGCCCCCATTGGGAAGAAAGGCAGGGAACAAATGAAGTAAATGAACAAATATCTCAAAATAACCAAGAGGTAGGTTAGAAAAAGCTATAGTGACTTGGGCAAGATTAAGGCTGAGTTTATTTGAATTTTTAAAACCAAGTTTCAAAGGTCCATGTTTAACACTATCATTGAGTAGTTCTTGCTAATCACTTTTTAATTCTAGTATACAACATGCTGTAGGTAAACCAATACAATGTCTGGTACTTACTAGACAGTGTTTTGTTATGACATGAACAAGAATGTAATTGCATGGTGTTTTGTTCACACTTAGGCTGATTTCGTACTAGAGCTGCCTCGATGTTGCGTCGCCGTTTGCCCCGATGCTATTGGTCAATTTCACACCAGAAGCTGCGGGGCTGCATTTGACCCACGATTTCCTCCGTAGTTTCATGATCCTCAAAAAACAGGATCACGAAACTAAGGGAGAAATCGGGCGAAGCTGTGAGTCAAAATGCAGCCCCACAGCTTTGGGTGTGAAATTGACCGATAGTATCGGGGCAAACGGCAACGCAACATCGAGGCGGCTCTAGTGCAAAATCAGCCTTAGAATGTAAAAGTTAGATCTGATGGGCCATGCTAGAGGCACTTCCACACATGCCATATAATGCAGTTTCGATCCACTTCAGTGACCATTTGCAAATGGATTTTGCCATTTTACACAGTAAAATCTAGTTGCAAAGTGTCCAGATTTGGAAGGTTACTGGACAAATAAAAAACTAAGAAGTCTCCAGTTTTTTATTTGTCCAGTAACCTAGACCATCATCTCGCACAACCTCAATTTGACTCACTTCTTCAGATACTCTTCCCCAAAGCCATTGTTTTGATGCTCCCTTTAAGCTGTGAAGTCTTGTGAGCAATGATTCTACTTTGTGAGCTATTGGCATTAAAGGTGTGAGTGAGCAGTTTGGCTACTGCATAAACTAGTTTGCCCTGGAGCCATCCTTCCTGAGCTAAGACAAAAATCTGTGAGCCAGAGGCTACAAACTGTGAACTAGCTCACATTAACTCAGCTTAGAGGGAACACTGGTTTTGATGTGCATATATGCTGCAGATTTTCCATTGTGAAAACAGACGCATACAAGTCCGTCAGTTTCTCTGCTATCTCCACATCTTCCTCAGTCATTTCACTCCTCTGCTAGCCCAGCCACCTCCCTACATCTTTGAGGTAATGCTTATTATTAGCAATTGGCTCCTCAATTATATTTTTGCTCACCTTATTGTCAACTTAAATTTGTTTTGCCAGAACCTGTACTCCTTTATGTTCAGGCAAGCCTTTTTAAAAAGAAGCCTCCCCCCCCACCACCTTTTAAGGCTTCTATAATTTGGGTTGTAAAACACATTGGAACCAATTTAGACTTGGTAAAGGCCTGTAGCCAGGACTTTTTAAGTCGGGGGGCATTTTAATTTCTCGGGGGGCACTGGCTAATTTAATTAAAGGCAATTTAAGTAACTCATTCTGCCACCACCACCCAATGGAGGCTGAAAAGTTTCAAGTGTGGTTATTTCCTTGGGGAGGGGTGTTTTTGTTTTTGTTTTTTGCTACAGAGGGATTAGGCAACTGGTGCTAAAGATCTCCCAGGATCATTCCTTGCCATGACCCCCCCCCCCGCACGAAGCTGGCACCAGATACCCCCGTGCCCCTTCAAAAAAGCCTGAGCCAGCGCTGACCTTCTCCAAGGAACTCTCCATGGCCAGAGGTTCCTTAGGCAGCTGCGATGGCTCAAGGCGTCCCTCCTGTCTCCTCAAACTGCTTCCTCCTTCACCCCGGCCAGCTCCATGCTAGCTGCACACTGACAAAGTCCCAGACAGCTGGAGGAGGAGGAGTTTCAGACATTCACCTAGGAGACTGGAGAAGCCGTTGTGACCTTTCCAGCTCCCGTACGGAGTAGAAGAATGTACCAAATAGCACAGTCTGTGGGAGGGGGGTGAGACAAAGTTTTGAGTCCAGGCCAGGGGCACCTTTAAGACCAACAAAGTTTTAGGGTTGATAGGAAAGATTTAAATAGCAGAAAGGATTTAAAATAGCAGATTGTGTGTCTTTCAAAGGGCGGCTGCAGTTGGTTCTCTGAGCTCCCCCCCTTTCTTAGAAATGCAATGTTCCAAAGGGCTTTCTCTGCACAATAAAACAACTTGCCTCGGCTGCCAAGTGTGTGGGGGGGGCACGGAGGAGGAGGAGGAGGATACCTGGTGCTCTCTTGCATGGGCGCCCAGCTGGCTGGGGCCTCCAGTTTGGCCACTGCCTGCTGACTTTGATGCCTCCCCCTGTGCATGAGCATGCCTGTTGTGCATGGCCAGGACAGACCCCACTTCACCCGCACAGTTTGGGACCTTCTCTCCGGGGAGGCACTGGCAGCATAGGGAGATATTGAGATGCCACAGCAGGGCCACAAGGTGGGCCAAGCTCCTAACCATGGCACCCACCTCAGCTGGCTGGCCAGCTGGCCCTATGGACCCCGGGGGGGGACCAAATGCGATGGAGTCCTGCTCTGCATGGGGAGGTCCCCGGGCACTCTGCCACATCCTCCACTCAGAGGAAGCAGCCGCCAAAATGGTGCCTCCCCTCTGGAGCTGCTCCCTCACAGGAGGAGCCCTGCAGCTGCCACCCACCTAAGAGGTGCCTCTGCACAACTGGGTGGGCGCCGCCACGGACTCCAGAGATCCAAGCGATGAGCGCAACTTGGGACAGGCCAGGAGAGTGAGTGGCAGGGAATGGGGGCAGGGAGCTTGGCCGAGGCCACCTCTTTATTGGAGACAGAGTCGGGAGGCACTTGAAGGGGCCTTTGATGTAAGTCAGGGGGCCCATCCCCCAAATGCCCCACTGTAGCTACAGGCCTGACTTGGTAGCACTTTTCTTAACCTGTGGTATGCAGGCTATCTGCACTTCAATTAATGAGGTTGTTAAAGGCTTAGAAGCATCCAGGAGGGAATCTCCAGAACTTGTCATGGAGTGAAATGAGTTTTAGCCAAGGCTCATCGGAGCCAAGGCTCTGTATTATGGAAAGAAGATGCTTCCATTGATCATGTATGGAGTGCCTTTCTGACCAAGTTTGACACTGCTTTATTTACCTGATCACAGATGAAGAGAAAACGAGTGTGGATGACTATATTACTTGATCAATTAGCCATTCTTGGTGTCTTGATTTGTACCTGGGTGCAGGATAGTAATTATTTTAATTTTCTTCCCACACAATGGGAGAAAAAAAATGGTCCGTTCCCAAATTTACTGTGAACTAGAATTAGATGGTCTAACAATCACAAGATTGATTTGGTTGAGGTTAAAATTAGCATACAAACTTTTGAGGTGCTCTAGCAATTGAACCCAAGTGGTAAAACATTTAGATCTGTCCATCACTAATCCATACATTACCTTTGGTAACAACTCTGCATTAGAAATTGGCTTAACAATTTTATTATTGACACACAGGGCAAAGTGTACTTCAGCTTGCTTTTTATCTGTAACTTGGGCTCTGCTGAACTGACAGTAATAACAACTTATTTTTGTCAGTAAACTAAGTGGATATGATTAAGCCGACGCATGGGGTAAATTTTTATAGCAGTGCATAGCAGTGCACAGGGTTTTAGCCATGCTTCTGCCATTAAAGTCAATAGAAGTTGGACATCTAAAACCTCGGGCAATACTTTCTGACAATTGATACCACAGGGAGAGGATAAGTGAAGTAATAAAATGCCTTTTTTTCTTTTCCACTGAAATTTAGTGTCTACAAAAGCTGTCTGACTGACAGCTTTGGAAAGAGAAAATCTCTGCAGTATTTATTCTCACAACATATATGCAGGCTAGGCAGCATAACTATGTCCTTCCTTATCCTTTTCTGTCAATATTTCTACTGCATATTTTCTTCTTCCTGCACTGTTACTATCCAAACCTGGGACTTGGACTTGTTAGATAAGGCAGGTATTTCCATACTAGTACCTTGCTATCTTTGGCTTTTCCATTCACTGAGTTGAAGAAATGATTTCATTTAATAGCATTGTTTAGCTGAACTCTGAAATTCCATGTACCTTTTCTCATCTGATAATGGCTTTTAAAAGACCTGATTACTGATTAGAACAAATGAGAAGTATTCCTGTGTTTGTTTTTAGTAGAGAGATGCACTCAGATATTAACTAAAACCCCTGGGTAATTGGGGTGGGGGGGAATAGCTAGTAGCACTTGGAAATATTTTAATCAGGCCATTATTCTAACATCTGATTTTCTGCCTTAGATCTCATGAAGGTCAGATGGAGGGAGCAAACTAAGGAAAGAGTAACACAGCACAAATGTTATTTAAAGGACTGTTACTAAGTTGTTGTTGTTGTTCAGTTGCACAGTCGAGTCCAACTCTTCGCGATCCCATGGACCACATCACACCAGGCCCTCCTGTCTTCCATCATCCTCTGGAGTTTGCTTAATTTCATGTTTGTTGCATCAATAACATTGTCTAACCATCTCATCCTTTGCCGTCCCCTTCTTCTTTGACCTTCAGTCTTTCCCAGCATCAGGGTCTTCTCCAGTGAGTGCTCCCTTCTCATTTGGTGGCCAAAGTATTTGAGCTTCAGCTTCAGTATCTGGGCTTCCAAGGAACAGTCAGGGTTGAATTTTTTTAGGATCTACTGATTTGATCTCCTTGCAGTCCAAGGGACTTTCAAGAGTCTTCTCCAGCATCATAATTCAAAAGCATCTATTCTTTGGTGCTTGGCCTTCCTTATGGTCCAACTCTCACAGCCATGCATTGCTACTGGGTTACTACATTACTAATAAGTAGATTTCTGCAAAATTTTCCACTGCACAGGATTTTGCTGCTTGTAAAGAATCAAAATCCTCCTCAATCCAGTGAGCTAGTAAAGGTACTGATGTAAACAACCAATCGTCTTTGCCGTCCTCTTCAGTACAATATGCAGCATGATGCAAAATGCAGTGTGTTTTATATAGGTAAACTAACATACTATGCCAATTCTGAAAGTTTTTCAATGGCTGCTGGTTAGTTTCTGTGTCCAGTTAAAGGTTCTGGTGTTTGAAACTCTTCATGACCTGAGATCCACATACTTAAAGTGCCACCTTTTCCTGTATATACCCATTTGGCAGCTCCATGCCTCATACCGTATTCTTCTTGACATCCCCTCCCTTGCTAGGGTACACTCAGCTGAATCCCCAAAATTATGTGGGGGTTTTCTTCATTCTCTGCCTCTCTACTCTGAAACAACCTTTCAAAGGAGATGATGAATTACCATTCAGAGGGTCTGTGAAAGCAAGTTGTTGAGGGCATTTGGGACATGCTGAGCAAAAAGGGGGGTTTCAACATTTTCCTTACCACTAATTTCCCGAGCTGTGAGATTTGTTTCCCTCAACAGGATTCACTGCACCCTTGAAGGTGATTTAGACTGTGAAAATGGCATGTGGAAAATATTAAACAGCCCTCCCTTGGTGCCACAGCTCCAATCAAATTCACTGCCTCTGAGAACAACTTCAAAGTAAAAGCAAAAACACTGGGAGATTCAGTCACAGACCTCCCACATAATTTGTACTTTGTCCCTGATTGCTTTGTTACATGCCCTGATAACTAGGCTGAGTGACATGCACTGCTAGCGTAACCATGTTTCCTCAAAAGAAGGCTCAGTGACAAGTGTGTGTTTGCAGGGTTAAACAAGGGGAGGGGATAATTGAAAAGAAAGGAAAGAAGAGAGCAGGCTGTCAAATGACAGTGAGAGAACTGGGCCAGGAACTGTTAGGGATTTCAACGTAACAGCAGAGTTAATAAATGCAGCAGAAAACTTGTATTTGCTTTTAAACAAGAAACTTTATTAATGAGGGAGGGTAAACTGGGAAATACTAGAAACAAAACAAAGGATTAACATAATCTCTGACTGCACTAATTTATGTCTTGACTCTCTAAACCACATGTGCTAGCCCAGGGCGAGAATTAGGACAAAGAGTGATACACTTTCTAAGCCTCCACCCCGAGACATCTTCTGATCAATTACCCAATTGGAGACTCCCAAACCTAACTAATTATGCATTGTATCACCTTGTTCTGGTGACAAATATGTGCAGGGTCTGTCACTGGGTCTGTAACCAAACTAGCTAGGATATCAGCATGCATAAACAAACATGTAAATTCTTCCTTGACTTTAGGGAAAAAGGGAAAGAACTTGCAAAGTCCAACACCCCTTCTCAAGTTCATGAACTGAGGTCATGATGACTCAGCTTCTCTCACAGACTCTCAAATGTCTTCTTGCTGAGTGATTTGGCCAGGATATCAGCGATCATCTCTTCAGAAGGACAGAACTTTATCTTAGTCAATCTTTGTTGTTGCATCTCTCTCACTTTGTGGTATCTTACAAAAATACCCACAGACCCAGCTGAGCTCTGAGCAGGAGACAGAGCTGCTAGAGGGGTGAGTGTTTTTTTAATTGCTTTCAGCTGAGGGGATTCAACTGAGGATATTGTGTGGGAGGACTGTGTTTGGGAGTGTGTGAAAGCAGTTAGAGTTGTTGCAGAGTCCTGGCTGCTTGAGAGGGGGGGAAAGGGGCATTGTTTGACTGTCATTCAGTATTTAAGAAAGCACCTTGCCAGAGGCACGAGCCGAAGGGCGAGCTAAAGGGCTCTTTGCCTGTGGCTCTTAGCCTAGGGACTCTTAGGCTAGGGGCTCTGTAAGAAGCCCAGGAAGAGCCAGAAAGCCAAGGCCCTAGGCTCCTTGTCTTCCCAGTAAGGTAAGTTGACTGACAAGGAAAACCACATAAATACAAAGGGTTTTAAAAGGGGGATTATAATTACTTATTTTAAAAGAATTACGAAGCCAGAATGCCAGCAGGGGGTTGAGGGCTATCCAATGTTTTGCACGGAGTGTCACATGTATGACTATCTGCCTACTGGACAGAAGTCTTGGGTGTGTGCTCGGTGCAAGGAGCTCCTGGTTCTCAGGGAACGTGTTTGATCCCTTGAGACCAAGGTGGCTGACCTGGAGAAGCAGAGACAGTCAGTTGCGCACACAGAAAAGACTCTCGGGGTCTTGTTAGATATGTCCCACTCTGGATCTGGCAGCCCCGCTGCTGTCAGGGAGCATGAGGGTCTAGGGGAAACAGTATGCGTCTTTTAGATAGGCTGGTAGATAGTGCTGGGGAGAAGCCAGTGGTCATGTCAGCACCAACGAAGGGTGAAGAAAAAGGTGCAAAAATTGGGGGGGAAAGCAAATCTCAACAGAAGAATAGCAAAACTGGTCCTTCGTTTTCAAGGCGTTCCTGAGATTAAAGGAGAGAATCTGAAGCAAACGATGAACGAAGCATTGGCCCCAGTGACGGATTTGAAGGCGGACTATCTTATGAGCAAAATGGATGTGGTCTATAGGGCCTACTCCATATACATAAAGAAGAATAATCTGCCTGGGGAAATTGAAATGAGATTCTCGAAGAGACACATGAGGGATTGTATCCTAAGAGTGATGGCGGGGACACCCTTGAAAATTGGGGACAGTACCATTCGAATTTTGAAAGATATCCCATTTGAAATAAGACAATGGAGAAAGAAATACAAAGATTTAATTCTTTTTCTTCAAACCAATGCAATCAGCTACAGGTGGTTATATCCAGAGGGCATAACCTTCAAACTTCAGGATTAAAAAGAAAAGATTGACTCTGTTTCCAAAGCTCGAGACTTTTTGAGAATCCAGCGGGCGAGCCAGAGGAGGTGGATAAAGAGGAAATGGACAGTAAGTCCAGTGGTGAGCTGGACTCGGGGTCTTCTGGAGAGGACTCTCTGTCTGAGAAGGGGGCAGCAGCTCCTAAAAGTCCTTATAAACTGCGGAAGAAACAAGATAAGAAAAAATGAGGATTGAAGGACTCTGAATTGTGTCTTTGATAATAATGTTTTTAATATTGAGATGCTGAGGGGTCTTTTTTATAACAGTTAAATTTAAGATTTAAAAGGTATAAAAGCAAGTCTGATTAAGTTCATAAAACGTAGTGTTTTAAGAGATGGCATTGTATGTAAGCAATTTCAAGATCTCCTCTCTTGGGTTTTTAGTCAGTAGTGGATATTTTTTTCTTTCTCCCTAAATGTAGTACCCCTCCCTTTTTTCATTGTAGTTTTGTAGTCTACAATGTCTATATAAAAATGCAATAAAAAAATCCCCTTCGGGGGGGCCAAAAAAAAAGGAAGTACTTCTTCACCCAAAGACTTATTAACACATGGAATTCACATGGAATTCACATGGCGGCTACAAGTATGGACAGCTTCAAAAGGGAATTAGATAAGCATATGGAGCAGAGGTCCATCAGTGGCTATTAGCCACAAGGTATAGATAGGGACTCTGGGGCAAGTGATGCTCTGTCTTCTTGGTGCTTGGGGGGGGGGGGTCAACAGTGGAAGGGCTTCTAATGTCGTGGCCCCACTGGTGGACCTCCTGACGGCACCTGGTATTTTTGGCCACTGTGTGACAAAGTGTTGGACTGGATGGGCCGTTGGCCTGATCCAACTTTGGCGTCTCTTATGTTCTTATGTAAATATGTTTGGTATTGGTTTTGATGCTTTCACTCTTGGTTAAAATAATATACAGTTTGTTGTCTTCAAACAGGTTTATAGGTTTAGGTTCTTCTATTCTGAAGTCTTTCAGTAGATATATGATCCATTCAAGTTCATTGCAGCCATTTGCTGCAGAAGTGAATTCAGGTTCATTTGAGGACATAGCTGTTAAAGTCTGTTTACAACTTGTCCGGTTGATTACATTATTTCCATAGAAAAATACGTAACCATATATTGATTTGTGATCAGTAACATCTTCAGCCCAGTCAGCATCCTTGTATCCAACCAATCTTGAGTTGTCATAAGCTGAGATCTTTAGTTCCAGATGAGTTTTTCCACTGAGGTATTTGACCAGTCTCTTTACAGCATTCCAATCATGGTGATTAGGTAAACTTGTCTTTCTGCTCAAAATTCCAACAGCTGATAATATATCTGGTTGTGCGATTTGGTTCCAATACAAAAGTTTGCCAATAGTCTTTCTGTACAGTTTGTTATTTTTAAGTGGTACTCCATCTTCAAGTTTGAGGTTAGCTGATGTGTTTACCAAAAAAAAAAAAGTTTGAGGTTAGCTGATTCAAGTGGAAAACTTGCTCTTTTGATATCTTCTGGGTTCAGTTATTTAGCAAGATTTAAGATTTTGAGCTTTTGATTTAAGAGAAAACCTCCTTTTTTGTTCTTTCAGTTTATATTTCAAGATAATAATTCAGTTCTCCAAAGTGTTTCACTTCCACTTCTTTGTTTAGTATATCAACAATTTCTTGCACATCAGTCTCATTTTGACTACATAATAACAGTCCATCCACTGATGTTAGCACATACTGATATTGTTCATCTTTCAGTTTTGTGAACAAGTTGGGTTCTATTTTTTCCTTGCTTCTGCAGTAATCCAATTAATTTTTCATTCCAGGCTTTCACTTCTTTCTCAGGTAAATTCTCACTGAAGTTTTCTGTCCCAATATCAAGATGCTGAACATGCATTTCCTTTGACACTGCTATACTGAGTAGAGTTCTAAATGTGTTATATTTGACAATAGACACAGGTCCCTCAGTTATTTCCTTACACTTTGAGGATTCACCTTCAGGTTGCACACTTGCACAAAAGCCATACCTGTCAGGTGGTACTCCTCTGTTCACTGTCTCACAGTGGCACTGGTCTCCTCATCTGGTCCAGCTTGATTTGCCTCCCCTTCTAGTTCCGAGGTACTTGCTGGCCTACCTTGAGGGCTGGCATTCCGGGCAGTCAGCCAGTTGACCATTTCACTTACTTTCATCAGTTTCCTGATCACTTTGCACTGTGGACTTTACTGTCTCAGAGTTTAGGGGGACACAACCCTTATCAATATACACAGTATTGCATTCTTTAGACAAAAAGATCTTTGGCTCCATAATTCTGTAACCTTTGCTACCTTGAGCACAGCCATCAAGTATTCCAACTTCAGCTCTAGGATCCAACTTTCCCCTTCTTTTCTCAGGGATACGGGCATAAGCTTTTGCACCCAAAGTCTTTATGTGTTCAAGAGCTGACCTCCATTCATATCTGTGGTAAGAAATATTAGAAAGATGGAAGGTTTTGGGTTTAAAATGAACAAAATAGTTTACAAAATCCATGTACCCATCTCTGTCATTGCTAGAAAAACAGCTGACAGCCATAAGCCTGTCTCACTACACCAGACCATGATTCTTTTGGAGCCCTTTTTACTCTAAGCAGAGTGTTCCTCTCAGTGACATTCCATTCCCAGGTGTGAGACTTACAATAAGCAGCTGGTCAGCGACAGACCCCAATTTCCTAGGCCATAAAATCTGTGGCCATTTGGGCAGCTGATCCAAAATGCAAAATAAATTCCTGGGATACAGAATTTCACACAAACCCTGCTTTTATCTTAGCTATAAAACCAAAAGGACAGTTTGTTTGAATCAATATGAGTATGAGACCCACAATTTAAAGACAATAGCAATTGCAGCTGGACCCTAATCCAATATGCGATCTCAGAGACAACAGGATTTCACATACCTTAGAAGATAGCTTTGAAGTAGCGATCCGATAGCTTCAAAAGGACAGTGTTGCCCAAATGGTGGGAACACAGGGAAACAATAAACACATTCCAGTAAATGAGTGTGAACTTTTGGTGTACGGAAGGGATTTACAATTTCAACTTCTATGAAACAATTTACAGTAGGCAATTTCCACTTGTAAATGGTAACTGTGATAGGATTATCAAAAGAAACCCTTTGATCATAGGGTATAAATACTGGTGAAAATCCCACAGAATTTTGTTGGCTTCTGAAAGCTCAGGAAAGCTCCGGAGAGATTGGAAGTCAACCCGAAGGGGCCTCTTCGCTTGTTGCATGCTTTTTTGTGGTGGGTTACTTTGTCTGCATGTTCATTTCTCTGTGTGTGCTTACTATCTATAGTGGTTGAAATAGAAGTGTATTGTGTGGCAAGTTGATACAGCGTCTTGCTGTTTCATCTTGTTAGGTAAACTCTAAATACTGAGCCTTTTAAATAAAAACAATATATAAGAAGAGAGACCTTTGCTTGGAGTGTCTCTAGCCAGCACTCAGCATTTCCAATTTTGCACCTTCCGCCTTTGGTAAGGAGGCAAACACATTCAGAGGAACACGAACCAAAGGGAGTGTGTTGGGACACATTTTCTACCAACAATATCAAAGTTCAAAAGGAGATTTACTTGTAACTGTAGAAAGGACTGTATTGTGCAAGTAGACTGTTGTGGTAAGAGCTTTACCCCAACACTGGTCTGGCAGATTTGTTTGCATGACCATACATTTAGCCATATCTAATAATGTTCTGTTCAAATGTTCTACAGAACCACTCTGCTGTGGGCTGTACCCCACTGTAGTATGATGCTGAATTCCTTCTTGCACTAAGAAACTCTGAAATTCATGGTTACAAAATTCTGGGTCTTTGTTTGTAAACAGTGTCTCTTGAGCTGTGCCAAATTTGTTCCTGACAGCAGCTATATAAATTCTAAATTTCTTCAGGACTTCACTCTTAGAGTTCAGCAACTATGCATAGAGAAAATGTGTTTCCCCTTCAACGAAGGTCAGAACATACTTATTTCCTCCTGTAAACTGCTTCAATGGCCCCAGTACATCAGAATATATAGTTTCTAAGAACTTCTCATTGTGCATAGTCTTTTTTTGGCAAAAGATAGTGCTGTGCCTTTGCCCCCCCCCCCCAAAATAACGAGACAGACAACAGTTTGGAAGTAAACAAGGGCGACTTTATTAACTATTTAACATAACACTGCAACAAGGGACCAACTAAGCAAGCACGGAACAGGCAAGGCAGGTGTCACTCCCCTGATCAACCTACTTGCCCTTTTCACGGGCTGGTCACCTAGCTCCAGTCTTGAGCCAATGATCTGGCTCATGACCGGCAGCCCAGCAAAACTGGTTGCCACCTAGGAGCGCCTACCTCTGAAGCCTTACAACTTGAAGAGAGGAGCCTTACCCTAAGAGGTTCCCAGAGGTGATCACCATTCCCCACCCTGGACCCTAAAAACTGAAGGCAGTTCCTGATGACCCCCTGTTACCTAACAGGAAAATGCCATAAGGTACTCACCGGTTCTGATTCAGATTCAGACACCTTTAATGGCATAAATACATTTAAGAAGATACATTGAATTCCAGTAAGTAAATTTAGACAATAAAATATGCGTATTATGTAAAAAGACTGTATCTAAGTGAGGCTGATTCAGCTAAAAATTCTGCAACCATAATTGTAGTATCAGTATTAACATCGTTAAGAAGATATTGTACAGTTTAAGATTATTAGTAAGTAAGTGCAGCAAAAGGGGTAACAGTTTCATATGTGACGATGTGTGCAGCTGGCAGTCCAGAATGATATGGAAGATTGTGTCTGGGGCCATGCTGGGACATTTGCAGAGTCTTTCCTGGGGGGGTGTTGTTAAATCAACCCCACAACATGTTTGAAGGAAAGACGTTTAACTGAGCCAACGTAAAAGCTCTATGATGGGAAGGAAGACTGAGATTATGTAAATAATTCTGTAAACTAGGGCCAGGGCTTTTTCGGTGGCAGCTCCTACCTGGTGGAATGAGCCCCCGGGGGAGATCCGGGCCCTGCGGGATCTGATGCAGTTCCGCAGGGCCTGCAAGATGGAGCTCTTCCACCAGGCTTTTGAGTAGGAGCTGTTTGAAGGAAAGACGTTTAACTGAGCCAACGTAAAAGAGGCCCTGAGAAAAGGCCGAAGGGGTAACAGTTTCATATGTGAGGATGTGTGCAGCTGGCAGTCCAAAATAATATGGAAGATTGAGTCTGGGGCCATGCTGGAACATTTGCAGAGTCTTTCCTAGAGGGGGGTGTTGTTAAATCGACCCCACAATATGTTTGAGGGAAAGACGCAAAGGCTCTACGATGGGAAGGAAGGTTGAGATTATGTAAATAATGGGCCATTTGGTCATGTTGGGTAGACAGGTTAAGGTGAGCTTGTGAGTAAATATGAGGATGTGAAGGATAAAAATTATGTAATTCTAGGTCGAATAGTCTTTGTCTAATAGATCAAAAAATTGAGGTTTCGTCCATTTGGAGAAAGTAATCAGTTGAAGACCCTATTTGATGAATTTTTTCTTCTATTTTTGAAAACCAGAGGGGACTGTGTGTATCATTTTTGTGTGAAATTAGAGAGTTTGGAGAGGCTCTAAAATGAATTGGAGCCAATATTTAAAGGTTAGTAGCCAACCTTTTGTTTGAATAAGATGTTGGCTCAATTCTAGGCATAGAGCCGAGTGTGGCACACACCTTGGGACACCTAAGAGTTGGCAAAAGAAGTTTGATTGAATGTGCTCAAACTCAGTGTTAAGTGCCTTTATCCATACCGAGCAACCAAAGAGTACTTGGGAAAGCACTTTAGTTTCATAAATTTTTATTGCTGAAGGGATATGTTGATTTCCGTTGCTAAAGAAGAATTGCTTGAGTTGGGTGATAGATTGATTATCTTGAGAAATTGATTTAATTCTCTGTGTTGGCCAATTCAGGTTGTACTGAAATGTTACTCTTAAGTGTTTGAAAGTTTTGACCTGTTCAACTTCTGTATTGCCAATTCTCCATTTACTTGGACACCAGTGTTTTGAAAATACTAATACTTTAGATTTAGTATAATTTATGGTTAATGCATTATCTTGATAGTATTTATAGAAATGCTGTAAATATCTTGTGAAAGATATTTTTTGTGCGTAAAAGAATTGTGGTATCATCCACATAAAGAAGAAGATGGGTGGCACAGTGACCCAATCTAGGTGGGTGACCATTAATAGGCTCCAGATACGAAACTAGATCATTTAAAAATTGTTTATTTATTTATTTTTTATTTGTATTTATACCCCGGTCTCCCTGCGGACAGGCTCAGGGCGGCTTACAATGGTCGGTACAATGTACCTGGTCTATATAAAACTTTAAAAACAATTTAAAACAATTAAAACATTAATAACTTAAATTAAACATTCAAAACATAAATTAAAAAGAAGGGGGGCCAGTATACAGCCTTGTTTTACTCCTTTTTGTAATGGGATCTTTGCTCTCAAATGTCCACTTTCTGTATATTTTACTTGACAGAAGGTGAATGAGTGAAGTTTTTAAATAAAAAATAGGAGGCGGGGGTCCATCTTCATTAGTTCTAGTTTTTTCCAGAGTAGGTGTCTAGAGATTGAGTCAAATGCGCTTTTCAGATAGCTAAAAGCTGCATAAAGTTCGTTTGTTCCAGACTTCATATATTTGTCGGCTAAAAAGGATAGCAAAAAACAGTGGTCAGTGGTGCAACTGCCTTTTGAGAACCCAGTTTGTTCAAGACAAATGATTTGGTGTGTGAGTACCCAGGTTTTTAGGCATCTTTCTAAATATTTGGCATAAAGTTTGCCGATTACAGAAAGAAGACTGCTTGGCCGATAATTATTGGGACAGTTAGGATCGCCTTTTTAAAAAATTGGAATGATAATAGAATTCAGCCAAGATTGTGGCATTATCCTGTGTTGATTGATTTGGGTAAACAAGTTAGCAAGTGGAGGGGCCCACCACTGAGAATGTTTTGTGAGTACTTCAGCGGGGATTCCATCTGGTCCAGGAGATTTACCTGTTTTAAGTTCTGAAATTAGATCAAGCAGTTCTTCCACTTCTACTGGAGACCAATTAGGAACATTACCTGCTATGGTGTTATCCCAGTCTGCTGGAAAAATTGTGGGGTCAGCAAAAGTCATATTGTAGTAGTTGACCCAGGACTCGGGAGTGATATTTAATCTGGGGGGTTCTACTCTATTGTATTTGCATGCATTAACTGCTTGCCAGAATGCTCTATTATTGTTGGATTTTAAGGCTAATAGTAGATTGGCCCACTTCCTCTGATAAAATAGTTTCTTTTTATTTTGTATAAGCTCTTGATAGAGATTGCTTTGAGTATGAAGAGTGATAAATTTTCCTGGGTTGTTAGATTTCTTGCCCACACAAACCTGCCAAGTGACCAACCTATTTAGATGTTGACCACCACAACCAGCTATTCAATCCACTGCTCTCAGTGCAAGGTAGGCAAAAACACCTCCACCCTTTCAGCCAATCCTGGGTAGAGGTGAAAAATTCCTACCTGGCCCCAATAGGTGGCCAGCAACAGCTTACACTAAAAACAGGGCAGGAAGGTGGGCGAGCATGAGCTCCAACTCTCTGGGCGGGAGCGTAGCCCAGCAGTTTAACAGGGCTGGCTTCGCCCTCTGCCCATGTCATGACACACTGTGTCATGGTGACTGTTGCTGCCCCTGTCTCCTCCGGGGTGGCAAAACAGTCCCCGGCATACAGCAGCAGCACCGGGAGGCCAGGAGCTCCATTCCCTTTAACAGAGATACCACAATGTTCCAATACTTGCTCACACTTTGAGTATTTAATCTCACATGAATCCAGCAATTTTCTAAGAGTCCATGGATCAGTGCCCAAGGTGCAAATGCAATCCAAATAAACAACTGGTGTGTGGGCATGTAGCCTCTTTGGCTTGATAAATATATTCACCTTCAACAATTGGCTTCAAATAGTATCCACATACAATCCTTTCTGCCTTTATCACATTCTCCTCAGGAAGAGTAATTGTGCACACCCCATTCTCAATCAAAAAGGATTCCCTTGGTCTGTTAATCTGGTCACTGAAATCAAAGTTTGGTCTGCATCCTTTGAATAAAGGCAATTTCTTAAAACAATATCAGTGAGCTCTCCATCAGCAGTCAACAGACAGATCTTCACACTTCCAGTTCCCTGAGTCTCTAGCAAGCCTCTATTTGCTTGTGACAGCATCTGCCTTTTGTTCTCATTCAGATCAACAAACCAGTCTCTATATTTGCATAAGTGCGAACTGGAGCTCGAATACAATAGAAAGGCTTGATCTGCATTTAGAGCATGCACATTAACCATGTAACTGAATTCCTTTTGAGGAGTTCCCTTTGTCTTTAAATCTCCTGACTTTTGCCACTTGTGTGAGCCAGACACAACAGCTAGTTTGCTTACCTGAATCTGAGCATTTAAAATCATCATGTTTCCTCCTGCAGAACCTTTTAATATGTCCTTTTCTGCCACAGGAATAACAGACTCTCTGTTCTCTTTCATCCCTTAGCATCAGAGCATGCATCCCTTTATTTAAATTAGCAAAACCTCTTTTTGTACTCATATCTCACAGGTAAGAAATTGTATAAAACACATTAATCTGCTCTCTAGATTCCGTCTTGCTCTATATAAATAATATAGATTCCAGGGCAGCAAGAAGGTTTCATAACTCTCTGGGAAAGATGACAATATTGTGGCATTTAATTCCTGGTCTGATATCTGTTCTCCAGAGGCTCTCGAATCCTTTACAATAGGCAGCAATTTGTCAAGGTGCAAACCAATATCTCCCCCTTCTTGCATTTTCAAGGAGCACGTCCTTTTTCTCAGATATTGCTTTTAAACAACAGTACTTTACCCATATTCACTTATTAGGTTGGCCTAGATTTCTTTTGCTATTTTACAGTCAGTCACTAGGCTGTTTCCTGCTGATAAATAGACTTTAAGTTTATCAGTTTAGCCTTAAAATCATCAGTCTGATATTTCTTTTTCTCAGCTTCAGTCATTTGATCTGGGAGTTCATAGTTCAATGGGTAATTTAATTCCTGCACTCCAAGAGAGTGTTCTATTATCATCTTCAATATTCTCAGCCACTTTTGGAACAGTGGGGTTAGAGGTATTATATATGACCTGCTGTCATTGTTCTGCCATCCCTTCCTCATGATTCATGGTCAGTGTGACTTCTCTGGAGCCAGCCAAGGAACATCTGTTCCTGTGGTGGACTCTTCCCCTCCAGGGCATTGACAATGAAGAAGTGTTTTTCCTTGGGCCCACAGTCAGCCAGAGTCAGGCAATCGTAAGCCATTGGAAGAAAAACTCTTCAGACATAATCCAGGAAAAAGTGGAGAGACAACCACGAAAACAATCCCTTTGGAGTCTTATCACTTTCTTATGCTAAATACAAGCAACTGCAAAAGAGTGCAGTGGGAAGCTTGCTGTGGCCATAACATTTGTTAGGGATTTCAATGGAAAAGCAGAGTTAATAAATGCAGCAGAACACTTGTATTAGCTTTTAAAAAGAAGCTTTGCTTTACTAGTGAGGGAGGGTAAACTGGGAAATACTAGAAACAAAACAAAGGATTAACATCCTCTCTGACTGCATTAACCTATATCTTGACTCGCTACAGTCTAAACCACATGTGCTAGCCCAGCCTCCACCCCTCTGACATCTTCTGATCTATTGATTAACCAATTGGAGACTCCCAAACCTAACTAATTATGCATTTTATCACCTTCCCCTGGTGGCAAATACGTGCAGGGTCTGTCATTGGGTCTCTAACTAAACTAGCTAGGATATCACCATGCATAAACAATCATGTAAATTCTTCCATGACTCAGGGAGAGAACTTGCAAGAAGAAGAAGAAGAAGAAGAAGAGATTGGATTTATACCCCGCCCTTCACTTGGAGTCTCAGAGCGGCTTACAAACTCCTTTCCCTTCCCCTCCCTACAACAGACACCCTGTGAGGTGGGTGGGGCTGAGAGAACTCTGACACAAACTGCTCTTTTTCAAGGACAGCTGTGCCAGAGCTTGTGACTGACCCAAGATCACATCAGCAGGTGCAAGTGGAGGAGTGAGGAATCAAACCCGGTTCTCCCAGATTAGAGTCCGCACACTTAACCACTACACCAAACTGGCTCTCAACCACAACTAGGCCGCAAGCTCCAATGGGAACTCTCCTTCCTGAGAGCCTGGAGACAAGGTCACGTCTGGAGGGTTGTCAATGTCTGCGGTCACACACACTAAATAATTGCTACTGTTTTAACTAAGACTGGTTTTAAAATGTAATAGACTTATTGTATATTAAATTGGATAGTTTATTGTATATTTAATTGTATCAAACTATCATAACAGATGGCACCCTGACAAACCTTCAGGGTGGATAACTAAGGGGGCAGCCAGTACAGGGAAATTCTCAACCCAACAGTAGGAGGAGGTCAAATGATCTTTCCAGCTGTCTTACAGGCCCTGCAGAATTGAACCAGATCCCACAGGGTTCAGGGCTTACTAGACAGAGAGTTCCACCAGGTTGAGGCCAGAGCCGAAAAGGCTGTGGTCCTGGTTAAGGACAGCCAGATCATTCTGGTGTCAGTTTCTGGAGCAAGTTCAAGGGCAGCCCTGCATAGAGCGAGTTATAGTAGTGTGATCTAGAGGTGACTGTTGCATAGATTATTGTTGCCACGTCAGTGCAGGACAGGTAAGGGATCAATTACTGGGTTTGGCAAAGATGAAAAAAATGCTGACCTGGCTGTGACTTGAGCCTCCAATGAAAGGGAGGCATCAAAGATCACACCCAAGCTCCTAACAGTGGAAGCTGGAACTAGTTGTACTCTGTCAAGAGTGGGAAGGTGAATCCCCCAACCCGGGCCTCCCTGACCTAACCACAGGTCCTCTGTCTTCAATGGGTTCAGTTTCAGATGGCTCTGTTTTAACTATCCCACCACAGTCTCCAAACAACTGGCCAGATCTCCTGGGATGGTATCTGGTTGGCCATTCATTAACAGATACAGCTGAGTGTCATCAGTGTATTGATGACACCCTAGCCTGAAACTCCTGACTAACAATGTGAAGGGATGCATAAAGATGTTAAATAACATTGGGGAGATGATCGTCCCCTGTGGGATACTACATACTAATGGCTCTTGCAATGAAACTTTTTCCCCAAATGCCACAACTGGGCCACAGTTTTCCTAGGCAGAGGTTTCGGGGGGGGGATCTTAAGACAGAAGGTCAGATAAAGGTGGGAAGAAGACAGGATTGCCAACTCCAGGTTAGGAAATTCCTAGAGATTTGGGGAGTGGAGCCTGGGGTGGGTGGGGTTTAAGGAGGGAAGGGACCTCAGAGGAGTATAATGTCACAGAATTCACCTTCCAAAGCAGTCATTTCCTCCATGGGAACTAGGGTTGTCAGCCTCCAGGTGTGGGGTGGAGATCACCCGGAATTACAACTGCTCTCCAGATGACAGAGATCAATTTCCCTGGAAAAAAAGGCTGGCCTGGAGGGTGGACTCCGCGGAGGTTGCTTCCCTCCCAAACCTCACCGCCCCAAGATTCCACTCCCAAATCCCTAGGAATTTCCCAACCTGGAGCTGACAACTCTAACGAGGGAACTGATCTCTGTAGTTGGGAAGATCTGTTGTGATCCCAGGAGGTCTCCAGGCCCCACTTGGTGGTTGGCAACCCTGCAAGAAATGAAAAAAGCCGAAAAAGGGGAGAGTCTGTGGGGGCTTTTAGGAATGGGAAAGAGGAAACAATGGTGGAGAGGAAAATTAGACTGTTAGGTGTAGGAGGTGGGGGGAGTGTGTTGGAGCCATCAGAGAGGCTGGGTCAGCAGCATTACAGCACCTCATAAGTGGTTGTTGGCTGTTCCTGATTTCCTCAACTGTCATGAGCCCTCTGTAGTCCCCTGTAACTGTTTTTTAAACCTCAGAACACTGAGCTCTGCAGCTGACCAATCAGAGAGTGGGGGATGCAAGGAGGCAGCAGTTTGACAGTCACATAGGAATCAATAGGGGAGCACAATAGGGGGAGCATTTAGGGGTCAAATTTCTAAAAATCCCTTCTTAGTGAGCATCTACGCCATGGTAGGAGCCCTCTCCACGAATTTGATGTTTCTAAGTCCAGCGGTTTGGCCTGGGCATTGATTTTATGGTGAGGGGACACCAATCCCCTGGAGTACTGGTCATTCAAGGCTGTCATCTGGTCCAGCCTCTCTTGTGTGGCCATGAGCCCTGAGTCCATCTAACACCCTAACCCCAGCAGGAGAGAGAAGTTCACAATCAGGAGGGTATAAAATGTGGATTCTCAGCCAAGGAATCCAAAAGCTATGCCCACACCACTAGGCATGAACAGAGAGATGGAGTGGGTCAGAGCCAGTGTTCCCTCTAAGCTGAGTTAGTGTGAGCTAGCTCACAGTTTTTTAACCTCTAGCTCACACATTTTTGTCTTAGCTCAAAAAGGATGGCTCCAGAGCAAACTAATTCATGCAGTAGCCAAATTGCTTGCTCACAACTTTAATGCCAGTAGCTCACAAAGTAGATTTTTTGCTCACTAGACTCCATAGCTTAGAGGGAGCATTGGTCAGAGCCCTGAGTCCACATAACACCTAACACCCAAACCCCATCAAGGGAGAGTTCACAATCAGGAGGGTATAAAATGTGGGTCCTTAGCCAAGGCAACCAGTAGATAAGCCCTGCTGCCTGGCATGAGCAGAGAGACAGGGTGGGTCAAAGCCCCAAGTCCACCTAACACTCAAACCTCAACAGGAGAGAGAAGTTCACAATCAAGAGGGTATAAAAATGTGGGCCCTCATCCAATGCAATCAGTAGCTAAGCCCCACCACTTAGCATAAGCGGAGAGACAGTGTGGCTCAGAGCTGAGTCCACCAAACAACCAAACCGCAGCAGGGGAGTGGTATTCATAATCAGGAGTAAATGAATGTGCTCTGTTTTTAAGAAGTTCCTTGCCTTTCTGTCTAACTGCCATTCTGATCCCATAGGGCAGAATGGAAATGCTTATTGGCAGTCAGCAGCACCTGCTAAGGTTTGGATGGCCCCTATTGATGTTTCCAAGGCTGGAAAATTCTGCCCACCTTGTTGCTTTGAAGCTTTGTAAACAGTTTAATTGAGTGGAGACAGTCTGTCTGGAAATGTATCCATTCACAAACTGCCATGAACCACCATGAACAGCATGAAAATCCATGGAATGTTCATACTGGTAGCCCCACCACGAACACTGCATCCCGAACTATGAACTGACCAAAATTTATGATGAACTTTAGTTCATGAGCTGCTTCATGCCCATACCTAATTGTCTGTAAACTGAATTCTGGTTTCACAAACTAACCATAGTTAAAATGAACCAGGGTTTTATGTCTGAACCAAGCCATTTAACATGACCAGATTCCCAATTTTGCATTTTCTCAGTTTAATAAATAATTTAAAACAAAAACCACTTTTTGACTGTTACTATTATTTTTAAAAAATTGTTCAGATAACATAATATAACAAAGAATATGTAAGAAATGTGAGCTTCAAATTCTTCACACTGATACATTAGAAGCACAAATAAATGTGCAAGTGAAAACAAATTAAATAACATGGATGAAAATTACCAGTATTGTTTTAACAATTGCCAGTGGATTATCCTCCCTCCCCCAAACAAAATACTCACCTTTTTACCCTGCCATCTCATTTTTATTTGGAGGTTTCTGAGAAACTCCAGTTGATTATTTTTATACTTCGGATATCCAGGAATGAGGGTGCTGCAGCTGACAATGTGAAAATAAAAACTAAATCAAAAATTGATCCTTTTCAGGTGGCAGCAGGAGAAATGGAAATTGATTACGGCAATTTCTCCATTTAAGAGAGGGAGTTTGAAAACTGAATGAACAGACTAATCCAACGAATATTTAAGGCTCTCTATAGTTGTAAAACAGCAACATGCCTGTGTTTTCCATTACATTTTGGAAATATTTATTTCCATTCAAAATCAGTAGATATACATTATGGGGACAGGTTAGGTTCCAACTCTTTCTAAGAGCAAAATAAGAGAGCTGATGGAATGTTGGGGAGAGGATGACAATTGAAAACATTAGTTAATTGAGTTGAGTTGGATCAGAGCTGGCTGGGTGCAGAAGCAGTGGCTTGTTCCAGTGTGTAAGGTAACAGCAACCTACCACTGACTGTGAGAGAGTCAGTTTTCAACAAAGGAGCTGAATGCCTGAATAGGGTTATGGTTCAGAAGTTTATCTATAAAGAAACTTTGTCATCTCTACCTGATTCTTGAAGAAATAATAATCTGACCCTCATAACAACTGAGTTTGACACCTCTGGATTAGGGCCTCTGAATATGGAGGTTCCCCTCAGTCGCCATGGCTAGTAGCCATTGATAGACTTCTCCTTCATGAGTCTATCTAATCCCTCTTTAAAGATGTTTATTCCTGTTATCATCACTACATCCTCTGGCAGCGAATTCCACATTTTAATCACTCTCTGTGTAAAGAACTATTTTCTTTTGTCCATCCTGCATCTACTGCCCATCACCTTCATTGAATGCCCTCCAGTTCTAGTATTTTGGGAGAGGGAGAAAAAAAAAACTCTTTGTCAACCTTCTCCACCCCATGCATAATTTTATAAACCTGTATCATGTCCCAGCCTTAGTCATCTCTCCTCTAAACAGAAAAGTCCCAGACTCTTCAGCCTTTCCTCATAGGGAAGGTGCTCCAACCCCCTAATCATCTTGGTCACCCTCCTCTATACTTTTTTTCCAGCTATGCAATGTCCTTTTGGATATATGGTGACCAGAGCTGTACACAATATCCCAAATGAGGCCACACCATAGATCTATACAGGGGCTTTACAATATCTGCTATTTTATTTTCAATCCCTTTCGTAATAATCCCTAACATAGAGTTTGTCTTTTTTACAGCTGTACTATACTGGGCTGACACTTTCATTGACTTACCCACTATGACCACATGATCTTTTCCCCTCTAATCATCAGCAAGCTCAGACCCCATTAGCCTGTACTTGAAGTTGGGATTTTTTTCCTCCCAATGTGCATCACCTTACACTTACCAACTTTGAACTTCATTTGCTACATTGTCTCCCACTTGCCCAGTTATTGCATGTCCTCTTGGAGCTCTTCACAGTCAGTCTTGGGTTTTACCTCTTGAATAATTTTGTGTCATCTGCAAA
The DNA here is from genome assembly GCF_001447785.1 of Gekko japonicus. NCBI lineage: Eukaryota > Metazoa > Chordata > Lepidosauria > Squamata > Gekkonidae > Gekko > Gekko japonicus. The sequence continues at coordinate 1,359,169 of NW_015161406.1, forward strand.
CCTGGCCACTATCCTACTCCCCCTAGTACAAGATCATTTATAAGTAAATTAAATAGTACCAGCCCCAATACCAATCCTTGTGGGACCTTACTCCCCTACTGCCAGTTTGGTGTAGTGGTTAAGTGCGCAGGCTCTAATCTGGGAGAACCGGGTTTGATTCCCCACTCCTCCACTTGCAGCTGCTGGATGACCATGGGCAAGCCATAGTTCTGTCAGAACTGTCCTTGAAAGAGCAGTTCTCTCAAAGTTCTCTCAGCCCCACCTACCTCACAGGGTGTCTGCTGTGGGGAGGGGAAGGAAAAGGAGTTTGTAAGCTGCTCTGAGATTCCTTTGGGTAGGGAAGGGTGAGGTATAAATCCAATCTCTTCTCCTCCTCCTCTTCTTCTTCAATTTGGTCAGTTCTTCAGAATCCCTTCCTGAAAATAGGGGCTGTGGCATGGGTACATGTCCCACACTGTCCATAGTGAACACAGAAACAAAAAAGTCATTGAGCTTCTTTGCCACTTCCCCATCTCCCTTTAGCAATCCCTTTATTCCTCTGTCATCCAAAGGCCCCACTGCTTCTCTGGCTGGCTTCCTGCTCTGGATTCTTAAAAAAATGTTTATTGTTTATCTTGAAGCTTTTAGCAACCTACTCCTCAAAACCTCTTTTTGCATGCTTCAGTATTGACTTGCATTTCTTTTGCCAGAGCCTGTGGTCCATCCTGTTCAATTCATTAGGGCAGACCTTACACTTTTTTAAAAGAAGCCTTTTCACTTTTGATAGCTTCCATGACTTTTGTTGTTAACTATGCAGGCCTTCTTTTAGACTTGGCAGTGCTTTTCCTAACCTGTGGAATGCATTCTCTTTGAGCTTTAATTAGTGTGGTTTTAAATAGATTCCAAGCATCCTCTAGGGATTTGACTCTCTGGTGTTTTCCCTTCAGCTTTCTTTTTACTGTTCCCCTCAGTTTTGTAAAGTTTCCTCTTTCATTATTTATTAAATTGGATTTTGAACTTCCCTCCCCTGCCAAGCAGGGCTCAGGGCGGTGTAAGGTTTCGAATCTGACTCTAGGGTTGCAGTGCTCATCTCCGTTTCAAAGCTGAAGAGCCAGTGCTGTCCGAAGACATTTCCGTGGTCATGTGACCAGCATGACTAAACACCAAGGCACACAGAATGCTGTTACCTTCCCACTGAAGTGGTACCTATTTATCTACTTGCAATTTCTTGCTTTCGAACTGCTAGGTTGGCAGGAGCTGGAACTAGAGACGGGAGCTCACTCTGTCATGTGGCACTCGGGTCTCGAACTGCTGAACTACCGACCTTCCACAGCCTGCAGTTCAAATCCATATAGTCCATAATTAAATCAATTTAAAATGTAACCTAAAAGATGCTGCCAAAAATTTCTGTAGTGCCACTGCCTCATGGAGAGGCAGGGAGTGGGAGTACTGGAAGGATGTAACCATTGCTGTCTTCAACCAAACACCTGGTGGAACATCTCTGCCTTACAGGCCCCGGGGAACTGCATCAAGTCCTGTAGGGTACAGATATTATTCAGCAGAGAGTTCTACCAGGTTGGAGCCAGGGTAGAGAATGCCCTGGCTCTGGTTGAGGACAGCCAAAAATCAAATATAACCATTTTGGATTTTGGTGGCAACTTTCCATTGACCTGAATGCTGAACCTAATAACATTGGGGTTACTGTTCCCAATTGATGTAACAACCTCTAAATTTTTCACCAGGTCTTGAGACCCCCTCAGAACCAAGTCCAAGATCACTATCCTTCTGGTTGGCTCTGTGACCTACTGTTCCAGTGCACAGTCATTTATGATGTCTAAGGATCTCATTTCTACAGCATGACTCAAGCATATGTTTATCCAGTCAATGCGAGGATAGTTGAAGTCTCCCAGTATAATAACATTGTCTGCTGTAGTGTTCTCCCTTATCTCCTTCTCTGTCTTGAGATCAGCCTCAAAGATTTGATCAGGTGGGTGATAGTACACCCTCACTTATAAGTAACCCTTAGGTCCCAGTATTTCTACCCATATCACTTCTGTTGGGGAGTTAATTCCCCTAACTTATTTTATTCTATGCCCTCTTTGATGTACAATGCAACACTTTCCCCCCAACCTATCCCTCCCTGTCCTGCCTATAGACCTTATACCCAGGAATGATAGTATCCCATATATTTTCCCTGTTCCACCATGTTTCTGACTGAAATCCCTACTATATCTAAATTGTCATTGAACACCAAGCACTTCAACTCCCCCATCTTGGCTCGGAGACTTGTAGCATTGGAATATAGACACCTATAATGTATTTCCCTCTCCAGTGACCAGCATCTTTCAGTATGGTTTGGCATGCAGACATGGATAAGAGAGGAGTGGCTGTGTTATCACTCCAGGCTTTGAGCCAGGCCATTGCTGGCAAACCCATTTTGTAATTTCTTGTGGAACCCACATTAAAGGGGAGTGAGAGTTTAAAAGTTACAGTTCAGATATGCAATAATTAGAGATGTTTGAATACCTGCTGGTCCAGCTCATATTCTGCTCATCAGTTGTGATCAGGAAGCCAGGTTTTAGCTGAAGGAAGGGAAGAAGGTTAGAGCTACAGAGCAGGGAGGAAAGGAAGGATTTGAAGGTAAAATTACAAAAAGGAACATAGGAAAATGGAAGCAAGTTGACCATATTCAGCTTGTGCTGAAGACAGGATCCCATCAGTAGTGGAACAAGTCTCAAGGATGGAGGAGGAGGAGGAGATTGGATTTATACCCCACCCTTCACTAAACGAAGGAGTCTCAGAGTGGCTTACCCTTTCCTTTTTCTTTCCCTCCCCACAATAAACACCCTGTGAGGTAAATGGGGCTGAGAGAGGTCTTCTGAGAACTGTCCTTGAGGGAGCAGCTCTGAAAGAATTTATGACTGATCCAAGGTCACACCAGCAGCTGCATGTGGAAGAGTGGGGAATCAAACTTGGTTCTCCCAGATTAGAGTCCACGCTCCTAACGACTTCACCAAACCAACTCCTATGTTAGTGAAGGAAGAATGTTCAGGAATCAAAACCGTCTAAAATTGGTGGGGCTCAGAAAGTTCTTTTTCATACTAGTAGCAGGTGATTATTCAAGGGATCTTACAGACTCTAATGAGATACCTGCATGCTTAATGCTAGTAGTCAGATTCTCCCATTGGGTGGCTCTAGAGTTGTCAGCCTCCCGGTAGGGCCTAGTGATCTCCTGGAGTTACATTTTATCCCGGGACTACAAATATCAATTTCCCTGGAGAAAATCGTTACTTTGGAGGGTGGATGCTACGACATCTCATGGAGGTCTCTCCCCTTCCCAAACCTTTCATTTCCTAGGCTTCACCCCCAAATCTCCAGGAATTCTAAGTGGCTCAGGTGATGAAAAATCACTGGAGATGGAAGTTGCTGGGGCTCTGGTGGGCAATCAGGCTAACTAATGACTAAAGTTGGTGTGTTCTTTAATCTTACACCTGTAATGGTAGAGCTGTGTAACGTAAGGGCTGTATGCAAGTACAGCAGTGATGAAGGCTCTGTGCTCTCTTCCATGTAGATCTTGTACAGTTATGAGGAAAGTTATCCCTTGTGATCTCCTGACACTCTGTTTCAGGTTAGTAGGAAGTGGATCCTTGTGGGAAACTTCCATAAGAAGCATCTTTGATCGATAATGCCAACAAACAAGTTCTTCTTTTCTTTAATGGAGAGTGCCAAAAGAAAGTTATTAGTACACTGTGAAATGTGCACTGATATAAATGAATAACTATTTACTGCTTGCTTGGAAAGCAATGTTGTTTTTCTCAAGCTGCTATGGCAGAGATCATAAACGAAAGATTGAGCGTTTATGCAGCAAATGTTTCAGCAGATGGTCGTTTACATTGTGGCCCTGCTTACCTATTTTAAGTCTGTGAAAAGAAATGTTGTCATTTTTTTTGCCCCGAGCTTTCAATAAACAATAATTACTTATTGAATACTTCTATTGCTTGAGAAATGTACAAACCAGCCTACAGTTATTTATCTCTCTGTGTATATATCTATTTGTCATTCCTTTATTTTCTGTGGATTTAGGAAATACACTAAAAAGTTTATTTGACAAAAAATCTGAGATAAATATTCACACAGAAAATCCTTCTCTTAAACATCTCAAATATGTACATCTACATGTGTCATCAAATGACAACCAAATTATGGCAACCCCTACCCCAGCAAACAGCTTTGAGAGCAAACAAGAGGCAGAGGTGGTTTGACATTGCCTTCCTCCACAGAGTCTTCCTTGGTGATCTCTCATCCTAGTACCAACCCTGCTTAGCTTCCAGGATCTGATGAGATGGGGCTATACCATGCTGTTATGCCTCCCTTGTAAAGTATTTACATAGTCTTATATGTGGTATATGTGATATATATAAATGGTATAGATATGCGTTCCCATATCCACTAAAGCAGCTGGGGAAATAAGATAATCATTTATCCTGTTCTTATTTATTTATTTATTTACAAAATAGATTTCCTGATTTTCTGCCCTCACTGTTTTCCTCTAGAGTGAGGATGTTTTTTACACAACTCTTGGAGGAATGTGAACACACTGCTAAGCATTCTGATCAGCATAACACTGCTTTGTCCTAATGGCCTAGTGGAGGTGAGTAACAACTCAAAACCTCCAGACCCTTCCCCATGGCCTTCAGCTTCTAAATATGGCAGCTATTACAGCAATGCAGTCCCTGCTTGATCTGAATGGGAATATTTCCTTATGACCAAAACTAACTGAGGGAAGGGTTGTTGTTTTTTAATTGCCATCGTCACAGCTGTCTTATCGTGACCCTCGTTTTAAAGGCAAGAGACATTTCAGAGGTGGTTTGCCATTTCCTGCCTCCACATCACAACCCCAGTATTCCTTGGAGGTCTCCCATTCAAATACTGGCCAGGGCCAACCCCGCTTAGAAGCCTGGACTATCCAGGTCGAGAATAATTGTTTGATCCACATTTAATCCTGGTATACTGTGCATCTATATTGGTTTAGATTGGTGACATGGTTCATAGTGACAGTTCACAGGAATAGTACGAGTAAAGTTGTGACTGTATAATGCAGAAGTCTGGGAGAATCCTGAGGCATCAATAGGATGGTGAAGAAAGCTTTCTTAGACTAATTTACATCGGGGAAGTGGGACGAGAACCATTTTAAGGCATCCCTAGCCTTAAATGCCCTGCTCGTGGGAGCAGGATTAAAGAAGCTTCCCTTGAATATTTGGAAGTGTTTGGCTGTATAAAATCATAGACTTTGAATCAGGATGAAGTCACTCAAACTGGAAAATGACAGTGCAGGCATACTTCCCTTTATTATCTAAAATATTAGCTTCCCACTCTGGTGAGACATATTAATCAGCCCAACTTCATGCTGCAGATCCTTTTTGTCATCTTAAGAAAGTAGTGGCTCCTTATTCATACAATAATTTGAGCATTGCATGTCTGTGTGCAAATTCTTTACATCAAAATAAAGCCAAGTTATGACATTTTAGTGATAGTGTTATGTCATAGCAACCTTCAGTCATTTTAACTTCTAAGCTTTTTTAACTATTACAGAATAAGAAGAAAGAAATGGATGAATTGGAGAAGAAGGTGAACAAGGATCAGAGGACTATTGCTCCACCCTGGGTAAAACAGTATCTCTCTTGCCAGCATACATTAATGACAGCAAAATAGATGTTGTAATTAAATCAATATCTACTGAAGTCAATGGATAGCCAAAGATGGCTATATTCCACCTCCTCATATTCCACCGTCCACCACAGCTACTGTGGAGTACAGATACTAGTAAAATGAAATTAATCCATGACAGTAATGTGAAAAAATTTCCCCTGGCATGGAGAGTACATAGCAGAGTGTTTAGAAACTACATAACATGGATAGGAAGTTTAGTTTGCCTTAGGGAGGGAAATCAATGAAAAAGTCTAGACAGCCTCTCACTTTTAATTCCTAGGCAGGAACATGTGGGAGAAGATGGTCCTTCAGTTGCCTGGTCCCAAGCCTTGCAGAGCTTCAAAACCAACGCCAAAATCAAAAGCCAGTGTAATTGCTGTAGGATTGGGGTCACATGATTTTGGTAACGTTCTGAACTAGCTGCAGCCTCCAAACACTCTTCAAGAGTGTGAACCTGGCTTCAAAAGTGGAGTGTAACCTCATCCAATACAGGGGAGATCTCAAACCCCTGGTCTACTTTTCCACTAACACAGAGAACCTCTGTCTTGTAAGGATTAAGTTTCTGCTTGTTCGCTCCCATCCAGCCCATTACTGACTCCAAGTACCAGTTTATAATATCAACAGCTTCCTCAGCATTAAGTGGAAAAGAAAGGTAGAGCTGGGAATCATCCACATATGGATGACACCATAGCCCAAAACTCCTGATGAGCCTTCCCAGAGGCTTTGTGTAAATATTAAATAGCATGAGGCATAAGATCAAACCCTGCAGAACCCCACAGACCAACAGCCATGCGGAAGAGCCAAACAGTCATGATTTCTTCTCTGGTAAATTAGAGGATTTGTTCTTCAAGTAGACGAAAGAAAGTGCAAGCTGCTATGACCAAGCATGTATCACACAGGCATAGAACAGAATTTCATCAGAGAATATGGAGGCAATTTGATTAAGAACTTGGTCTGGATGTAATCAAGGGAGTTCAAAAAAGGTATGCTCACTTGGCAAGCATGTTATATTCATGAAGTTCTCACCATGT
>NW_015161406.1:1365968-1412157 GCF_001447785.1 Gekko japonicus
TATCCAGTTAAAAGTCTGCCTGTGCTCCTTACCCGCATTTAGGAGTTCTTTCATGTCAACTTTATGATATTCACAATTTATACTTAGGCCTTCACTTATTTGAGTCAGTATAAATTGCTGTCTATACCAATAATTTAAAACATAATATAATACCAGCTAAATTCATAATTTTCCATGCAGGGAGGCATGAAGTAATTATTAAATATATGCCATATTTTTGTTGATTACATTTCTAGCAATTTTGAAATATAAATTAAAAAGTGAGTTGCTTTTCCCTGTGGGGGATTAAAATGTAGTTATGTAAATAGGAATGTGGAGCAAGATAGCATAATATCTGGTTTTCTAAAAGAGAAAGTGACTTGTTTTCAAGTGGTATTCATCACTAGGTTTATTGGCACAGACTTTGCTCGTTATCAAGAGCACAACCTTGCAAAAGATAGAATAATTGACTGAATTTTCCATGTTTACTGCTTGGGAACACTTCCCAACAACTGGTCATGCCAACCAATTCCTGTTTGCAAGATTCTTATCTCACCCCATTCTTAATTCTGCCAAAGAAGATACTCCAAATGTTGAATCCTCACAGTGATAATTAATGTGAAAGAATTCTAAACATGTAATTAATCTGGGGAGCTGAAACTGTTTTGAAAGATTTGAGACTTTCCAGTTATGAGAGACTGAGAGGGGACCAGCTGTTGATAGCCTTCTGAATTATATTCTTCATAAATCTCATACTGAGAGTAATTGTTTCTTGCAGGTCAGCCATGTAATGTCACTTTCAAGTTGTTGATGTCATTAAGTCCCCATCTGAAATTGAATCAAGAAATGGAGTTATGAAAACAGAATTTATTTGGGGGTAAGTCTTGAAGGTTTCAGACAGTTTATCTTATAACTAGAGAAACAAGAGGATGTGTTGATCATAGACAGTGAAAGAAGGGATGGCAGCATTCCATGACATCAATGGAATTATCACCTTTGTAAGAAGTGACAAGAAATGTGGTGTTGAGAATCCCCAGTTGTGTAAAAGCAGCAATAAAACTACTGGTTATGGAGAAAAGATGGAGGGATTTGATTCTGATTCTAGCACTTGAACAAGGGAATGGAGAGGGGCAAAATGGCAAAAAAAAAATAATCATATTGCCCAGTTATCAATTTTGTTGCCCTATTTTGTATATCTGCATTTTATTCTTTCTTCACTTCTCCATAGTCCCCCGTTCCCTTTGTGTCAGCTTTTACGCATTGGTAGCTGATAGGACTTGGTTATTGAGAACACAGCTGTGCTTGGTTGATGAAGGGGCACTGAAGTGCGTGGATGCCACTGAAGTTCATAATGTCTAGGCTCAGAGAATACAAACTTCAGAAGCCCTAAAAGCCTTCTCCAATAGAGAGGTGAGCCTTCTGCCCTCAGGTTATCCTCTAGTGTGGATTTTAACCTGAGCCTGAAAAGACCCCTCACCATTCCATATGTTGTTTCAGGAGCAGCAGCAATAAACAGTGGCTGATTCTGCATTGGCTTTTCCATCCGTTGTTTTAGCAAACCCAGGATGGAACAGAAATTCCTTTCTGCATTGCATGCTGCTTTCACTTCCTTTGATCATTGGAATTTATGGTAGCCTCCACACTCCAGCATGCTTTCGCTTTCTTTGATCATTAGATTTTATGGTACTTCTTGCATAGATTTATGGCCATTTTATGGCCATTCATGGGTGACTTTGCAGTCAGTATGGCATTGGCCTGGGGTATTTGAATGTGGTTTTGAGCTGCAGTTTTTTTCTCCCAGTTGAGAAAATGTGGAGCAAATAATAGATGACGACTCACCCAAAGAGTAAGGTTTGTCTCAAGCACCTTGAAGAAACAAAATACATTTTCCAGGTTGCCTGATGCTTTGAACACTGCTATAGCAGCATACAGATACTAGAAACAAGTAATATTTTGCATGATAAGGTAAGGCTAAGACCTTCTTCCTACCTTATGTAGTGCACATCCAATTGGGGCTATAGAATATTCTATATTCAGCTTCATCAAAATCCATTTCTTTATTCAATTACACGCTTCAAGAAGTTGCTTCAAGGCAAGTCGAAAGGAAGATGTTCCATGTGCAGCAGGTAAAATTTTTGATAATATTCTACTTTTAGTTAGGTAAGCAATTGTGCAAAAGAGCACATCAATATCCTTTTAATGAGGTTTTATTTAATGGGAAGCACTGAACAATGTTGCCTAGTAAATACAATCTCCAGCTAATCTTTCAGTTAATGAATAAAGGGACTTTTCCATTGTGGCAAGGCACAAGAACTTTGGAACTCCCTTCCCAGAAAGATAAGTTTGTTTCCCTCTCTCAGGGTCTTTTGCTAGTAGCTGAAGACTTTTTTGTTTCATCTGACATACCCCCCAAAACACTATCTTGGCTTTCCTTCTAGTGTTTTTTAAAATGTATTTTAAATTTAATTTTATATTTTGACTGTATTTTAATTATGTAAATTTGTTGTGTGGAAAGGTGGCATTAAAATGTTTTAAATAAAATAAAAATATCATCCTTCCACATGGTACTACTTTTAAGGGGATGCAGAGGTGAATATGCATCCTGATGTGGGAGAGCCTTAACCTAACTGTCTCAGCAACGGCCATATTCCCCCACATTTTCCTCACACCCTTTTGAAAGAAGTATAAATTATTGATGAAAACAGCAACCCTGTTTCACTAGTTGAAAAATATTCCTGACCCACCCACCCATTATGGTTTTACAAGCATCTGCTCGAAAGCCAGTCGAATCCGACTCTAGGGTTGTGTTGCTCATCTCCGTTTCCAAGCCGAAGAGCCAGCGCTGTCCAAAGACATTTCCGCGGTCATGTGGCCGGCATGACTAAACACCAAGGTACATGGAATGCTGTTACCTTCCCACTGAAGTGGTACCGATTTATCTACTTGCAATTTCTTGCTTTCGAACTGCTAGGTTGGCAGGAGCTGGGACCAGAGGCGGGAGGTCACTCCATCATGCGGCACTTGGGTCTCGAACTGCTGAACTGCCGACCTTCCGGTCTGCAGTTCAGCATCTTAACCACTTGAGCCACCGCAGCCCTTGTATCCATCTAGCTGTATCTAATTCTACATTTAATTCCATATGAAACCACTTTGACGTCACAACTAATGCAATCCACAAATCATTTAAATGTAGAGTTTCCCCTCTCCTAAACTTGCTTCAGAATTGACTTCTGGAAAACAAACCTATTTATTAACCATTTTCTTTAGTCCTGGAGCCTATGTTCAAGTTCAGAAAGCTAAGTCATTTTACAAAGTCATTCTAGTGCCACCTGTGTGGCCCTAACCCAATTATCATGGCTTCCATGGTGTCTACTGATGGTGGCAGTGACTACAGGTGGTGTTAGTAACCATGACTGTGGAAAGAGAATCCCTCTTTCTCTTCTTCTCTGCTTTGCTTAAGTTTACCTCTCACCACTCTCCTCTTGAGCATCCTGCCATACTCACAGTCATAGTGACTTGTTTAATGATTGCATAATTAGGCTGAAAAGGATTTTGAAACCTTTAATGGAATCTGCTGGGTCACTAATTAAAAAGCCTGCTTTAAAATTCTGTGACGGGATTAACCACAGTGCATCTACAAATTCTACCATGGCTGTTAGCCTGGATTAACTCTGGACAGAAGGGTTAATTTCCAGTTGCCACATAACTGAGAAGATTTCTTAGGATGGTGACAGCTGGAATATGACCACACTTCTGTCATTGAATGGAACTAATATAATTGTTAGTTCGAAGAATTATCTACCCAACCTCATGTAGACTGACAGCAATAGAGAGAGTATGACATAGACAGGTTATTTTTAACATTATGTAGTCTCTTAGAATGTCTACCATTGAAAGAAATGGATTTTATGTGCTTTTAAACCGTGCTCTGTGGGACTGAATCAATACTGCTACTGTCCATTAAATCAAGATGGCCCTTGCTTTGCATTTGTATTCCCTTTAATTTTATTGTTCCATTCTTTTTTCACAAGCTTCAGTAATTGACTGCTGAAACTGAGCATTTAGGAAAGTTTTTCGCACTTGGCATCAAGAGACTCCCAAGAGTTCCTGAGCTCATTTTATTTGTGACTCTTGAAAGCCTGCAGTCAAGTCATGCCTCTTCAGCATGAAGCTCCAAGGAATTGCTCAGATAAAGCTCTGAGAGAGGTGGAAAGCTGAAAGAGAGTTAGGGAAAAAAGCAAGAGGGACTAGAAGGGGATACAAGCTACACTGATGCAGCAGTCAGCATTATCTTCAAAGAAAAGACGTGAAATCTCGTGGTACACAGCAAAATCAAAAGGAAAACAAAAGGTAACATTTTGGTGTTCACCTAACTTTCAAAAGATAGCCTATAGAGGAAAAGGGAGAAAGTGCTTGAAGTTAGGCTGGCCTCAGAGATTCAACAGTATTTGAAAGATAGAGATTGTGATGAATAACAAGAGCGTCCTCTCTTTTCTGAGTCTTTAACCAATCAGTTTTGGATCCAGTTAAAACTAGCACGTGTGTTCCTTTCTAAACCATTGGACATTATGATATTTCCTGTGAAGGGTCATTTTCGTGTGCCCCTATTCCACAATATAACCATAAGAGTTACTTTGTGTAGGGATTTTTTGCATCTTCCAGTGTGCCATTGTTATTCTTCCATGTTTATTTTCCCAACATTATTGTATTGTTGTACAGCAATGGAGGACAATGTGTCCAGCAAGTGAAATCTAGAACCATATTTAAAATACATTATCTGTGTACTATATACTCTGATGGGTAAACTTTCTCCAGCTTGATTAAGAAAGTATATGGCAGAGGGGAGCTGGGAGTACATGAGGATGATGGTTGTGCACAGTGGGGATGGTTTAGAAAAGGCTCTGATGCCTGATGCTGCCAGTAATGTCTTGGCCTTCCTATTAGGAAAATAAGTGGGGTCACTGGTTAAGAATTTTTCTTTCAGCTTCATTTTGCAAGGAAACTGCTTTCCTTTTTCTTCATAGAGGACCTGGCCATGATGATCCATGCTATGGTAACCTCAAGGCTGAATTACTGCAAAGTGCTGTACACCAGAAACTGCAACAGGTGCAAAATGCAGCTACATGCCTGTTGTTTGTTACCAAATACAGTACACATATCATACCTATCCTGAGAATGCTATATTGGCTGCCAGTATGTTTCTGGGTTCAATTCAGTTCAACATCCTTCTTGGGCAAGGATCCACAAACTTGAAGGACTGGTTTCTCCCATATGAACCCAAGTAGCAACTCTGTTCTGCCTGTCATGGGTATCGCCTTAGGGTGCCAGACCCCCCCACTGGAGGCAGGTGTCCCGCTGTCAATCAGCTGGCCAGTGGGGGGGAATTACCCTCAACAAGAGGGAGATCCATCCAACATATAGCAATATGTATACATCACTGCCCACTTGACCTGGCAGTGACATAATCAAATCCAGGACATCAGGGAAATGCTCTGGTTATTTGGGCAAAAACTCTATGGTAGAAGCCAAATTTACCACAGAGTTTTTGCCCAACCAGAGCATCACCTTAACATCCTGGATGTGATGACATCACTTCTGGGTCATGTGGGCCAGACCTCCCTGCTGCTTCTGTTGTCCCCCCATCCCCTACTGGTTGCCAGGAGGGATCTGGTAACCCTATATCCCCTCAATATAAACAGATTAGATCAGCCTCAATCCCTTCTTGGTCTTTCTCTGTAGCTGTTTTTGCACTATAAGATAGCCTTTAAGAACATTTAGAAAGGTTTCCAATTTACTGCAGTTCTTGAAGCCACAAACACAAACTTACAAATTATAATTCTGAAGGACAGCCACACAGAAGACTTGGAACATTAGCAACAAATGCATATTGTCGATCTGTAACATGAAATTATTAAAATTGTAATGGATGACTCAGCTTTTATTCTGCATGAGGTTTTTGAAGAGCAAGTTCAGCCCATGCAGCCTACATAACTTGAAATGTACCAACAGTTCTGAGATCTTCCATTCTACATCTTCTTGGAGCAGTAGCTCCAAACTCAAAACAGGAGAAGATCCCCTGCAGACTTTTCTAAAGTTATTGTCAGGATCTGAGATATCACTAGCCTTTTAGGAAGGTACATAAATCAATGGTGTATAAATCAATGGTGCAACTTCATTTGGAGTACTGTGTATAGTTCTGGTCACCACACTTCAAAAAGGATATTATAGCATTGGAAAAAGTTCAGAAAAGGGCAATTAGAATGATAAAAAGCTTGGAACACTTTCCCTATGAAGAAAGGTTAAAGCACTTGGGGCTCTTTAGCTTGGAGAAATGATGGCTGAGGGGTGATGTGACCAAGGTTTATGAGATTATGCATGGGATAGAGCAGGTAGAGAAAGAAGTACTTTTCTCCCTTTCTCACAATACAAGAACTTGTGGGCACTCAATGAAATTGCTGTGCAGTTGGGTTAGAACAGACAAAAGGAATACTTCTTCTCCCAAAGAGTGATTAACACATGGAATTCACTGCCACAGGATGTGGTGGTGGCTACAAGCATGGACAGCTTCAAGAGGGAATTAGATAAACATATGGAGCAGAGGTCCATCAGTGGTTATAGCCACAAGGTATAGATACGAACTCTCAGTCTGGGGCAAGTGATGCACTGTATTCTTGGTGCTTGGGGGGGGCAACAGTGGGAGGGCTTCTAGTGTTCCAGCCCCACTGCTGGATCTCCTGATGGCACCTGGTATTTTTGGCCACTGTGTGACAGAGTGTTGGACTGGATGGGCCTTTGGCCTGATCCAACATTGGCTTCTCTTATGTCAATCAATCAATCAAGTTTATTACGGTCATAGATCAGTATAATAGAAGACAAGTAAAATTATAAATAAGGATCTAAAAACTTTAAAATACAGGTATAATAGAATCTTCTCTTATGTTCTTATGTACGTGAGCTGGTTTTTGGCTGCCTTTCTACCCTTTATAACATTGTCATCTGACTGAGTGGGAGAAGCCTTTATACAGCAGACCTTCCATTACTTTTCAGGCCTCGGACAACAACAAAACTGGCAGGAGAAGTACTAGGAAACATTCTTTAAAATACAAAATGCTTAAGTGAAGTTAAACCTACAGAGAAGGTTATTATCAAGGACTAACGTTATTAAGGCTGTTGTTAGACAGCTTTTTACCTGCACTTGGAGCCAGACTGTCCTCTGACATGAGTCAAGAGTCAGCTCATCCATAAGTGCACATAAAGCACTGTCAGTTGAAATTTGAACTTTTGAAAAGGTGTATGGCATAGGAGAAGTTGAGGGGGAAAATCTACATGGAGACAGACGGAGGACAAGTGCTTCAGTATAGCTCAAGGGACTAATACTTAGAAATTTCATAAAATGAAGATTTCAGTTGATATCTTGTCCCATTATCCCCCTTTCAATGGATTGGCAAAAAACTCCTGATTTTGATTTTTAACACTGAGCTGACCAGTTTTTAAAGTTTTGATGAAGTTTTTCAGTCTAATTCTTACTATGGTTGGCCCAAGCTATTTAAAGCCAATTCATAGCATGTAAATTGAGTCCATTGATTTTGCACAGGGCTACATTATTAACTAGTGTAATTAGGCATTGCTCTGCTAATAGTTCTGCTACTCAATGGTCCTAGCAGTGTCAGATTTACGGTCAAAAATGTGCTTCTAATGGTACCTTATGACTCAGTTCAGAAACTTCAATGGATATGAAAGCACTGCCTGCACAACAGAACTTTCTCAATCCCTGTCATGTTGGGGGAGAGCTTTTCTGAGATGGGGGGAGAGCTGCCTGGGATCTGGTTACACAGAACTCCCTGAGCACATCAAAACGTCATCAAAACAATGTGGAATCTTAGATCAAATTGTCACTTTTATAATAAAATTGTCCCATTATTTACCCCGACAAAAGCACCCCAATACTCATAATTGTGAGATGGTGACAGACAAATAGCTTCATACAGCTGCTCCACTGTTTTAGCTTTCTAAAGATATTTTGTTGGACCAGGTTTATCTGCTCTGGATTATTGGACTAACTGGACAATTTGGTCTATTTGGGATAATTGGACCATAATTGTAAGAAGATGCTTCTCTATTTCACAGAGTAGATTAATATCAAATATCCTTGGAGGGAATCCAGGTAGGATACAAGTTCAATAAAATAAAATAAAAACCACTAAAAGGCCATCCTGCTTAATGGATTCATACAAAGAAGGAATATTCACTCACCAGTTACTGAGAGATCAATTTAGTGATGATTAATACATTTCAAAGTCCACGTATCACTCACATGTACTTTGTACAGACACATTCTGGGAGTTCCCTGTTGGGAATTTGGCTCCCAGGGATGCACAGGCCCGATTCAGATGAGGACTGTAGTGTACAAGGAGAAGAAGCTTCAGCTTTCAGCTTTCTCCCCCAGATACAAAATTTCACAACCTGATACAGGTTTGGGTAACCACTATTGCTTGCTAAAGAAACATGATTACATGTACATTTTCCCAAGGAAGCAAATAGCGGTTCCTTGGGTCTCTTTCAGGTCAAGAAAATGTCATGGAGGGGGAGGATAAAGCCCTATTTCATGTGCTGCAGTGATAATGTATATCATGCCTGCTCATGCTTGGGAAGTGAAGTCCCAGCATAGACCTCTAGATGTATGCGTGATCCTAAGTCTTTGTGGTGGCCATGTGACCATCATATGGACTTGGTAACTTTTGAATTTGCCTCCAGTCCCAAAGCAGGCATCAGGGGCAAATATGGTATTTTATTCTTTTAAATTGTATAAGCCACCCCAAGAACTGGTTTAGTAGAAGGGCAGATTGATATTAAAAATTATAGAGTACTATCAGTCTTGGGCAATCTCAGCAAATATAGGAGTTTCTATTTGCACGTTAGCTGTTTCAGAGCACTGAATATTTAAATATTTTACGTATAAATTTTCTCTCCAAACCTGGTAGGTTGATAAAGAAAGAAAAGGCAATAATTTGTGTGTAGTGCAATAGTTAGATTTCTCGTTTCTCAAGTGTCATCTATGTCACAGGGTTGTTATGAAGATAAAATGAAAGAACCCCCATATATGACATCCTTTTCTCCTTGAAGGACAGTGTGTTAATGTGACAGAAAATAATCTTTCCATTGTAGTATCTACAGAAAGTTTTCCAATAGTTTTATCCTTGATCAAATCCAGATTAGCTTCCAGGAAGGGTGATGGAGTGAAATTTGCCTTTTCATCTTATACATCTGCCTTAGTGGATTTCCTTGGTCTTCTTTCTGAGGGCATCCTGAATAACCTTGAGGTGTTCTGCTGACTGACATTAGGCCATGACAGCCTTTCCCACATGAAATCAGCTTGCTTTTCAGCCTGACTTTAACATGCTCTATTGAACTTCAGTAAACAAGTCCATTTATGAGTCTGACAAACCTTAGAAATCCTCAAGATGTGTAGCCGTGTTTGTCTGTCTGTAGCAGTAGGAAAGAGAAAGAGTCCAGTAGCACCTTAAAGGCTAATCAAAATTGTGGTAGGGTATGAGCTTTTGTGAGTCACTGCTCACTTCTTCAGATTGATCTGAGTTTGATCTGAAGAAGTGAGCAGTGACTCATGAACGCTCATACCCTTGGACAAATTTTGTTAGTCTTTAAAGTGCTACTGGACTCTTTCTCTTTCCTACTGCTTAGAAATCCTGTTCATTTTAAAAATGAACTCAAAAATATTTCATTCCACCTTTCCTTGCCATTTATCCTCACACAAAACCTTTCTGCTGAGGTTCACCAAATTCATATAGTTTCCCTCATAAAATGGAAATTTCTCTTGTGTTTGCATTCTGTAAAAGTGTGTAGTTTATCTTAATAATAATTTAGGACCTAAAGACTGCACTTGGCAAAAAAAATATATCCTGATATAAACCACTCTGCATGCTTTGCTGAGGTTAAACTATGCTGTGTATGAAGCTGTTCTTGAAGTCTTCAGAATGCTCAGCTGGTTATGAAGTATGGAGTATCCTTATTGCTACTGTTTAGTTGCATATTACATTAATGCTGCCAGATTTCCACAGGTTCCTCACAGTATTTCAGACAGAATTAAAGGAATCTATATGCCCCTAGTGGCAGTGGAGGAAGCCCTTTATATTTCTTTTCAGACTGTCTTTTAGAGGTTAGGCCTAAACCAGCTGAGAGTGGGGAACTTTCAGAGAGATTTCATTGTGATGAAATTTTAATCTGTGCAACACAATGTGTTTTTTAAATTAAATTCTATTTGCCCTCAGTATTCATGCTGTGATCACCCAGCATGTCTAGTTGAACCAACTGATGGAGGAAACTCTTGCAACAGCAGGGCATTTTTAAGTCAATGGAGGCCCCGGTCACACAAAAGGTTTTGGGCTGGGAGAGGGCCGGATCGGGGGCACAGCAAACGGGCGCGATCCCACCGCAACATCTGGGAAACGTTGCGCACCCGTCCCCGATCCGGCCCTTCAGGCCAAAAACCCGCATCTAAAATAAACCACCTACAGAGGTGGACTTACCAGCACGGCCGCATCAAGCGCGGCCGTGGGATCGCCAGCGTGTCCTTCTGCTGGCGCATTCAAGACCCCTGGCCGAACTGTGCATGCTCACACATGCGCAGTTTGGCAGCCTCCGTCTCTGTCTCGTTGCTTTCTCCCCAGTCTCCCCGGCATCTGATCGTGCCGGGGAGCAACTGCATGGTGGCTCACGGGATCTGTATGATCCCGCCGCCGCGTGTCTATTTTGGTGCGGCTTTCAAAAGCCGCACTTTGCCCGTGCTCCCCCCCCCCCTGTGTGACAGGGACCAAAGTTCTTTATTCTTAGTTAAACAGGATGGTTGGATGCAGCCATATAAATAAATTCCAGAAGGGCAGCCATATTAATCTATTGCGAAACAAAACAACATTTTAAATGCCTTTTTCAATCATATGGAATGGACTCACTAGACATATGTCATATATGTGATTGCCTTTTCTTCTGAAAGGGGCAATACATGTATGTTCCAACTTCAAAACATATTGATCTGGAGTCTGGTATGCATGCATCAAGGAAAAAATCCATGTGTTTCCCCATCAGAAGAAATACAAATCATACATTTGGGGAGGATTGGGTGTGTTGTGTGTATTCATTTTGCATAATCACAGCACCAGGAACATAATGACTCAATAAGGCTAATAAATCTTGTAGCATGTTAAGGACTGATACATTTATTGCATTGTAGGCTTTCATGGGCCAGAGTCCACTTTGTCAGATGCATCGATGAATACTTGCTACTCACAGAGCCCTAATACTTTAGAAATGTTGATCCATGTATGAATGTCTTTTACAAAGGGCACATTATCATTATGAAACAGAAAAAGAAACCATGGTAATATTGAATTACCTGTTGAAATCACATAAACAGAAATGGAGTGGCTGGAGACAGAAATGATAAGACCAATGCAAGGTCACTGTGAGACAAAAGACTTCATTTTTGGCAAGTTGGAAACTTTTAATAGCAAGATATAGCAAGAAGGAATGATTCTATGCAAAGGATAGAAATTAGGTGGAGGAAAGAAAGTTTCACAACTGGAACAGTTTAACAAGACTTATATATATATAAGACTATGTATTAGAGTATTGCTAAATGAGACCAGTGGTACTGGAATGTTTGTAAAAAAAATGTATTAAACCCAAAGTTACCTGGCACACAATGGTCATTTTCTTTTCAATCAAGATGAACAATCTGTATTCTTACACTGATTATTTGTTCACAGTTTTGAGTGTTTTGTCTCACCTCAGTTGGCAGCATTTAGTCAGGGTACTGGCTCAATAATTGCTATTGGATTATGGATCATAGTTATAGTTTACTGACTTGCTACATAATTAAGCATCATTTAAAACAGGGCATATTTTGAAGGTCTAGGCTGCAAAGTAGAGACTCACTGAATTGAACTATTGTTCTCAGGTAGTGATGAAAGAACACAAAAAGTATTTGCAATCCATTTTAGAACACTTAGTTAACATTTCGAACTTTGAAAGTCAGGCAAGCAGAATGGGCAAGACTACTAGACTACTAAACAGACAAGACATAGAGCTTTGTCCCCACCTAAGCAGAAATCACCTCTTCTTCGTTTGTGTCAAGTGGATTGACCGGATGCCATATGGGGAGGGAAACTGCCATGGGAAAGGAATTGTGTGCATGATCAAAACATTTACACTATAATTTAGAACAAGTTTTAGTAGTTAATAAAAAGAAAACTTCTCTGTCAAAGGTCACTGCCCACAATTTGTGATAAAATTGCAATTCAAGTGAGGAGAATATTGATTTCTGAAGTCTTGATGGCATTGGGCCCACATATCTGAAGGGCTGCCTCTTTCTGCATGAACTTATCTGCCAACTCTGGTCATCAGATCAGTTCACATACTTCCCCAAAGATGATATTATTCCATCCAGGGTTGGCATTACTACTTCTTCAAACATTTAATCCTTTCTGCTCAACATCTCATCTTGATTCATCTTCCATTTGTTATTCCTCAGATAACCAGTCACAGCCAATGTTCCCTCTAAGCTGAGTTAGTGTGAGCTAGCTCATAGTTTTTTAGCCTCCTGCTCACACATTTTTGTCTTAGCTCAGGAAGGATGGCTCCAGAGCAAATTAATTTATGCAGTAGCCAAATCACTCACTCACAACTTTAATGCCAGTAGCTCACAAAGGAGATTTTTTTTGCTCACAGGACTCCACAGCTTAGAGGGAACATTGATCACAGCATCCTGGCACTGTCCCAGGACAAAGACATGCTTCTGGAGGTGTAGTTAAAAAAAATAGAACTGTGTGTCATCACCACACTGATGACACCCAGCTCCAAAGCAATGTTTGATCGCTTTCAGGAGTCTGATATAAACACTAAGCAATATCACTGCCAAGATGTCCTAGGGCACTCCACAGGTCAAATCTGAGGATGCTGACTCAACTTTTCGTATGATACCTTTTCCTATTATAACTTTTCCTACCATCCTCAGCTGAGCTCAGCATCTCATGCTTGTCAAGGTCAACCTCTTCCAGATAAGATTAGAAGTTGTAAATTAAAAGCTAAAAGAGCCACAGCCCAGTAAAACACAGAAATAAAAACAAGATAGAAGTAACAACAACAACAACAATGAGTTTAAAAACCTGTGACGCCTGCAACACCTTCCAACTTGCCTGTTTAAGATCCTTACTTCCCCCCTCTCCTCCTAAAATGGAGAAAGGAGGGAGCTGTAAGCAAAACAAATATAAATACAAAAGTGTTGGAGCTAAAACCAAAAGTAGAATAAAATAAAACATAACAAAAGTTACTCCCTATCGGCAGAGCACAGCCCACAAGCATCTAATCTCTATTGGAGTGCCACTGCTCTTATTGCATTTTACCCTCAAGATAATTTCTTAAAACAGTGACGTCCATCATGCTTAAACTATCATCAGATCTATTCGGATGAACAAAAAGGCATTGCTTTGTTCCTCTGTGCATGGACATCATCCACCATAGCAATGAAAGATATATCTGTCCCAAACATTGGTCTGAATCAGACTTAAATTGATCAAGGACAGATGTGTAATCCAGGAAGATTTATATTTACTCTGCCACCAGTTCTTCAGTCCCTTTCTATGTGAATAGCAAATTTGACAATGATGTGAACCTATTTAGATCATGTACATATTGAGGATATCTTCTTTAAAAATAATCCATTAACAGCCAGGGAGAACCAGTTTATGGACCAGTTAACTATTTTTAACAGGTAGAGGTATGAACTATTTTCCAATATGTTTTTATAAACCAGGAGGGTTAGGATCTGCTTATGGCAGCCTTCACAAACCCAAGAAACTTACGCCCATCAGGAGGACTAAGATGAATTTTTCTGCCTGTCTAGATAGTGCCATGGGCACCTGCCTGATTTGTATTAAAAGTATGATCAGATCAGAGAGGTTTTATCTCCAAATAATCTTATAAATATACTGTATATTACTAATTCTCTTCCTTTAACTGACCCCATCTTAGAAGTAATTAAGCTGTAAACTAAACATGTTTGTTACAAAGTTCTCAGTATCCTTAGAAATTGTGTGAACTGGAAAAAAAGAAAAAGACACTGTGTCCTGTTGTGCTAATTGAAGATACAAATGATTTTGTTAATATAAAAGTATAAGATTATGTCATTTTTTAAATGACCAATTTGACTCTACTTGTTGGAACAATCTCACTATAGAATAATTTTCTTCCTGTCAATCTAGTTCTTATAACTTATTACCAAACTTACATTCCCAACAATATGAATTGTTCCCCTAGCCATAAAAAATACAATATTTCATTTCCTTTGACATTAGTTTTTCTATTAAACTTGAATAATTTACTTTTATTGTCATATGGACACAAAATTAAGTTGCATTATGAAAATGCAATAATGTATCCCTTGTAGTATTGGCTCATTTCAATTTCATTTTTAGTCAACATTGAGTAATAAATGCACATTATCAGCTTCTATTACAAGCTTTTGTTACTAACCTGTACAAATAATCCAAAGATGTTTAGGTTGTAAATGTTTGATAGAAAATGCTAACCTGATGTAATAGCAGCATTTTAACATTAGAACCAATTTCCAAGAATTCAGCACCCTCATTTCTTGCTTTACAATGCAATCATGTGTATGTCTACTCACAAGTAAGTCTTATTATGTTCAATGGGGCTTACTTCCAGGTAAACATGCATTGGATTGCAGCTTTAAAAAAAGGGGAAAGAGGAAGCATAATCTCAGTGCCCTAAGACATTTTGCATGTCATTCTTTCATAGTATGTGCCATTGTGCTTGTGCAAAATATATTCCATCCTAAGGTTAAGCCAGAACTCAGTGGGAAAAATGATGCCTTTAAAGAAACCAGCTTCCTGATTAATAAAGTGAAACCTAATTATAAACTAAATGTAGACAGAGCTCCCAGTTCTGGCTGAGCTGAGAACAGTCCTGTGACTGCGCTCCGTTTCTTGGAGTAATTCATTTTATCTTATTTTAGTTTTATTACCTTTGTTTTGTTAGGCATTTTGTTGGCAGGTAGCCACATTGTTAAGAAAGGAGTTAGTAACAGGAACTTGCTGTTTTGGCACTTTAAATTTTTCTTAAAGTAGGCTTGACCAAGGCTGATTCTGATAATAATGTTGAAATCTCTTGCCTTGAGAGACGACTATAAAGCCTGGGGGGACTGTAATGCTGCCTTGTATGGGAGACTGTACTCCTCCCCTCTAATTTAAGAGTTTAACTTTTGACTCCTCTTTTCAAGCTCTTAAGCCATGGTTTTAAAGCTTTAATTTATGTTTTATAACTGAGTTAACCACCCCTGCAGATAGTTAAAAAACTGATTAACAAACTCCTAGGGCTTGACTCAAGCAGGCTTGGAAACTCTTGAAAGCTGTGTGAGTTGGTGCTGTTAGTTTAGAACTAACACTTCATCCTCAGGCTGCAGCTGTGATAGCTATTTTAAAACAATTTTGTAATAATTTTATAACAATTTTAATAATTTTAATATATAAAACCAACTTAGTTAAATTTGGGTCCCTAAGATTTTTGTCCTTTTTTGTGCTCTTTTTTGCTTTACTTTCTTACTAGGAATAAGGCTCGTTGTGGTAATAAATAAAACAAGCTCTAGAAAGAGGCTCTGGGAGAGTGCCAAGGCCTTGGGCACTCAGCATCAATGTGCTGTGGTGACCTCACCAGGGTATGATGACACAGAGTCCACCATTTTCTCCAGAGGAATTGATCTCTGCTACCTGAAGAGCAGTTGTAATTTTGAGTGATCTCCATAGAAGGGTGGAGTCTATGGCATTATACCTGTCTGAGATCTCACTCCTCCTCAAACTTCACCCTCTCCAGGTTCCATCCCTCAAATCTCCAGGAATTTGGCAACCCTATCTCCTTTCCAGCCAATCATCAGCCTACCTTTATTTCCCCCTCACTCTTCAGCTTTCCATTTTCCCACACACACACCTGCAGCCTCTTCCAAGCTTTGAAACCCTGACTGCTACAGAGTACACCATTTTCTCCAGGGGAACTGATCTCTGCCATCCGGAGAGCACTTGTAATTCTGAGTGATCTCTAGCCCTCATCTGGAGATTGGCAACAATGGTTTCCCAGTAGGAAAAGAAGTCTTTATCTGCAAAGGGGACCAAAGCAGCTTACATCATTATCCTCTCTCCCTGCGATTGGTCCAAAACCACCCACTCAGCTTCCACAGCAAGAATGTGGATCTAGCAGACCCTGCTCTGAAGCACTGACTGCTACACCTAGGGCTGCCAACCTCCAGGTGGAGCCTGAAGATCACCAGGTATCACAACTGAACTCCAGACAACAGATCTCTTCCCACCTCTGGAGAAAATAACTGCTTTGGAAGGCGGGCTGTATGGCATTCTGTTCAGCTGAGGCCTCTCCCCTCCCCAAACCCTGGCTTCCATAGACTCTACCAGGAAATCTCCAGGAATCTCCCTACCTAGAGCTGGCAACCCTAGTCAGGACTGGCCCCAATGAGTTCCTCACAAAGGCCTGTGAAGGGTTTCCTTCCTTTGTCTGAACCAAGCTTGGTTGCCTACCATGACAAAACGGGCTCCAGTTTATAACTCAGCTGTTTGCCTCCCACCCTCGTCCCATGGGCTTATCTCACTCCTTAAGTTCGCTGCCACCACTCATGGAATCGTCACTGCCTTTTTAGAGGGACAGTGAGACCCCTCTGGCCAAATTTCCCTATTTGGATATGGAATACCCAATCTTTGGGGGAATCTCTGGAAAGTTGCCAATCCAAGGGTCAGGTCTTTCCTTGCTTCATTGGGCTACCCCCTCCCTTTGGTATTGTGCAAAGTGGGGGAGACTATGTGGTCAGAGCACAACACAGATTATTAGCCCAAATAAAAGAATTTATTTAACTATTTACACAGTTATGGAGCACACACACACACACACTGTAGGAGTAAGCACACACTATGAACCAACAGAGCATAAATCAACAGGGGTTAAACACAATCCTCTTTCCATACACACAATACTCTCTACCTCTGGAGGTTGTGGGCTCAGGATAGGATCTCTCCTTGGACTGGCCTCTCGCTGTACTTCAGCTTCTCTCTCTTGCTCAAGAGAATAGGGAAACTTCCATTCATTCCCCAGTCCAGCCGACTGTGGAGTGGCTGAATTTCTGCTGCCTCCCAGGGATGAAGACTGCCTCCTCCCTGGATGAGCTGGAGACTATATTGATGCTGCCCTGCCCGTTGGGACAGTCCCTCTTTTCCCACACTTTTTGGCTTTGGGGCAGCTGGGAACTGTAGGCCAGCAGATGAGGAAGCCCCATTCAACCCTGCAGGCCCCTCTCTGGAACTACAGCTCAATTAAACCTTATGGGGGAACATTTTAAACAGAACCACAGCCATCTTACAAAGGTAACTGCCATTTCGTTACACCTACCAACAGCCACTGAGCAGAAAGTTACTCCCACACAGGAGTCAAGCAGGAAAAACATCTTCGTCAAGAGAGAAAGCCATTTGCCAGTAATTCTGAAAGGGCACAGTGGCTGAAGGGGGAGTGGGCGGGTAAGAGGAGCAGACCCAGTACCCAGCCAGTTGCACGCGAGTACTCTTGAGTGGCGGCTGACAGGCCAATGGCTGAGGGAGCCCATGGAATGTTGCCACTCAAAAATAGAATTATATATAAGGAGAGATATTCATCATAATCTCATATTTAACTACAGTTTGTATTTATATTTAATTCCAGCTAAATATTACACTCCTTTTAAGGCTGGGATGTGGATCAAACATAGATACCCCTTGAAGAAGGAATACATTGTGTAGCAAAACAGAGCAGGCTAGAGGATTTCTTTGGGTTAGAAACAAAAAAAATTGTTACAAAATTTTTGATGCCTCTGAAGATGAGTTACAGCAAGACAGTGATCAGGAGTTGGAGGAGAGCATAGGACCTAAGGAAGCAACTAAGGGAAGAAGTGAGCAACCATTGAAATACTATTAGGTGATATGGATGTTAAAACAAGGGAGGGTAACTTCAGTTCGTTGGCAGTACAAACATATGTTATTGTGAAATCTCTTGATAAAATTTATTTTAAAAATTAGATATACTGACTTCTTACATCCTTCACAATAAGAAGCAAGGGAAGGAAACACGAAAAAGGTCCTTTAGATTCTTATCCATCTAAGTATCCACAACTGGAAACCAAGATGAGTTAACAGGATTTGATTTTTAAACCATACAAAATTCCCCTTGAAATCTTCCCCGGAGAGGCCCATTAGTGGCTACTAAAGGTTCCGGTGGGCGCCAGCTGTAGACGGCTGTTCCCTTGTCTCCTGAAATGCTAAGTGTTTTAAGATATTTTAAATTGCTCTTAACAGTTTTTAATGTTACTCAAAGCTGATCTTTTAAGCTCTTTTAAGTTTTTATCAAAGGACTTGGCAGCCTTACCTGTTTTCTTTCTTTCCATGTGAAGCGACCGAGCTTTGCTCCGGAGAACAATGGGCCAAGCGGATCCTAGCTGCACTTTTCTGAGGGCTAGGATCCGAGTAATGTCCTATGGAACGACTGGCCACTGTAAATAGCCAATAACTAGAGTGGGGTGTGTTTTGGGTGTGGGGTTCACTGGGAATATAAACCGGCCTGTGAGCCAGCCAAAGTTGTTTTGTTCTTCACTAAATAAAGTATGAGAGCGGAATTCACTAAGTAAGTCTCAGTACTTTTCACTGGCGATGAAGGTGGGATTACACCTCCCATGAACAACGACCCCGAAGATCCAAGCATCGCATCACGCCCCAGCACCAAGAACACCGCACATCACTCCACATTGTGCCCTGCTTCTCCAGTCACCGTGCACTGCGCCACTCCTTGCACCGCTGATCCCGAGTGCAGCACCATGCCACGCCTTGCTCCAGTCACTGCTGCCACTGCTCTCGAGCTTCACCTTCCATGTGGAAGCATTAAGATGGCTGCTCCCCATGAGAGCATCACCACTTTCGACATCACTCGCCTCACACAGTGGGAAACATGGCTCGAAATTCAGGAGAGCCACTTCTCCTTCTGCAACATCATGGATGCAGAGAAAAAGAAGGCCTTCCTCCTCTGGTCCTTTGGCATGGATACGTTCCTGTTGCTGAAGGACCTGATTGCACCCAAACAGACCAAAGACGAAACTTACGCAGCGCCGGTGAAGGCACTTACCAACCACCTTTTTGCCCAAACCCACGAAATTTGCCAAGCGCATGGACTTTTTTGTGCATGTCTAGGGTCCAGACGAGACCAACTCTGATTTCCTGGCAGGACTCCGGAGGGTGGCTACGAGGTGCGCGTTTCCAAGTCTAGTGGACGCACTCCTCAACCAGTTTCTTGTGGGCCACCAAGAACCCGAATTGCGGCAGAAACTGGTTGGTCAAGATGATTTGGAACTGGACAAGGTGCTCCGTGAGGCCACCGCCTATGAGAAGGCACACCAGGACCGCCAAGGCAAAGCGGTCCACCACACCCAAGCAACCGTCGCGTCGGACACCTCCGAAGACGAGAAGGTGCTCCAGGTCCGCCGCCGCCCATCCCAACAGCCACACCGGTCAGCGGGATCTCCCTTGGCCAAGGCTTCATCATCGCTGTCATTGTCTTGTGCCAGCTGCGGGGAAGCGCACAAGCACCTGCCTTGCTGCTTCAGGGACACCGTGTGCCAGACGTGCAACAAGTCGGGCCACATCGCCTGGGTCTGCTGCTCATGAGGTCAGCGCCTGAAGATGTCAGCCCACTCAGAATCCATAGACCTGCACACCCTCTCGACCCACCACCAGCAACACCTGTTATGTAACTTGCCCCCCGATAGCCCTAACAAGATGCTTGTGACTGTATTAATTGAAGGGTCCCCTTGTAGCATGAAAATTGACATGGGATCATCTTTTTCCATTATTTCTGTGGACACCCTCCGCACGTTTTGCCCATGGGGGGGACCCCTCCTGCAAAAGCCATGGGGGTTACCATTACGGGACTTTAACAAGAACCTCATGGCGGTCCTGGGCTGGGGCAAGTTCTGGGTACAATTCAAAGATTTTGATGGTCTCCTGGACCTGCTGGTGGTGGAGGGCCAGCTTTTGAGTTTACTGGGCCTCTCGTGGTTTGGCCCACTGAGATTTATGGTTACGGGGCTCCACCAGGTCCGGTCACAAGATTTTTCATCTGTGTGTCAGGAATTTCCCTGGGTTTTCGATGGCACGCTAGGATAGTACTCCGGGGCCCCCATCTTGCTTGACTTCAACCCCGCCGTCCGCCCCATCCGGATAAAGGCCAGGCTCCCCCCACTTGTGATGAAGCCTAAGATTGAGGTGCTGGAACTGGGGCTGGAACTGGGGTGCTGGAACCGGTTGCATCCACCCGGTGGGAGATCCCTATCGTCACCCCAGTAAAGCCGAATGGTGATGTGCGCATTTGTGTGAATTACAAATGCATGTTGAACAAGGCCCTTCAAGACCACGTTTATTCAGTACCGGTGGTCAGCCACATGTTGGCCACATTGGTGGGGGCCTGGGTCTTTGGCAAATTGGACTTGGCACAGGCATATCAGAAGCTGCTGGTTGATGCCACCACCCCTGAAGCCCAGACCATTGCCACACCTAAGGGGGCTTTTAAAGTTCACGGGCTACAATTTGGGGTGTCCATGGCACCTGGAATCTTTCAATCATTTATGGATTCTCTCTTGAAAGGAATCCCTGGAGTACAGCCGTTTTTAAACGACGTGCTCATCACGGCTCCGGATGCTTCGACCTTCTCGACTCGGCTCCGGGCGGTGCTTCAGAGATTCAACATGGCCGGCCTCAAGGTCAAGTGTGAAAAATGTCTTCTGGGGGTGCCCAAGGTGGAGTTCTTTGGCTTTACGGTGGATGCCCATGGAATTCACCCAACGGATGACAAGGTCAAGGCCATTATGCAAGCCCCCCTCCCTCTTCCAAGCAAGAACTGCAGGTCTTCTTGGGCCAGCTAAACTTCTATCATTCCTTTCTGCCCCTCAAGGCTGTGGCGGCAGAGCCACTTCACTGCCTGCTTGACAAAGCCACCCTGTGGGTCTGGGGGCTGGAGCACGCCACCACGTTCCGTGCAGTTAAGGACCTTTTGGTTTTGAACTCAGTCCTCTCACACTTCAACAAGGCATTGCTGGTGGTCCTCGCCTGCGACGCATCGCCTTATGGGGTCAGAGCGGTCCTCAGCCACCGGCTGCCAGACGGCTGCAAGGTCCCGGTAGCATATTATTCTCGGACATTGTCTTCTGTGGAGTGCAACGACACACAGATAGACAAGGAGGCGCTGGCGATTGTGGTGGGGGTGAAAAAGTTTCACCATTACCTGTACGGGAGGCCCTTCACGGTCCTTATGGACCACAAACTACTGCTCGGCCTCCTGGCCCTCGACCACCAGATCCCCCACATGGTCTCTCCTCGGGTGCTCCAGTCGTCGATTTTCCTGGCGGGCTATTCGTATGCGCTCATCCACCGCCCAGGGAAAGCAATGGGCCACGCGGATGCTTTGAGCCGCCTTCTGCTGCCAGTGTGTGATCTGGACCCAGCCCCAGCTTATCAGATCACGCTGCTGGAGACCCTCCTGGACCAGTCGGTCCATGTCAAGGAAGTGGCACACTTCACTGCCAAGGACAAGATCCTCAGCTGTGTCTTGGACTGAGTGGTGAGGGGGTGGCCCTCAGGCCAGGGGGAGCCTGACTTCATGGCGTTCGCTTCCCGGAAGGACGAACTGTCATCCCACAAAAGTTGTGTGATATCGGGGAGACAGGTAGTAATTCCTGTGCCTTTAAGAGAACAGATCCTCATGAAGCACATCCCGGGGTGGTACAGATGAAGGCCCTGACTAGAAGCTATGTTTGGTGGCCGGGGCTTGACTGAGACGTAGAGGATGTAGTAAAGAGATGTCAGCCCTGCCAAGCTTCCCAGCCAGAGCCGTCCCAGGTTCTGGAGAGAGCCTGGGAATCCTCACATCGCCCCTGGTCCAGGCTGCACTTGGACTTTGCGGGGCCATTCCAAGGGCAACTATTTTTCATCCTCATAGATGCCTACAGCAAGTTGCTGGAAGTCATCCCCGTGCCATCCACCTCTTCAAAATCAGCAATCTGGGCCATGTGGTGGATCTTCAGTGCCCAGGGCATCCCAGACACCCTGTTCACTGACAACGGCATTCACATCCAGCGAGTTCCAAGACTTCACCCGGTATTACGAGATCCGGTACGTCAGGATGGCCCCCTTCCACCTGGCTACCAACGGCCAAGCCAAGTGCATGGTTCGGATGACCAAGGAAGCGCTCCGCCACTTGGATAGTAAGGACTGGAATTACAAGATGGCCACCTTTCTCTTTGGCCAGAGAACAACCCCACACACCTCCACCAGATGCAGCCCTGCGGAGCTACTCCTAGGCAGGTGCCTGATGACGCGGCTGGACTGTCTGCTTCCCAATCGGGCCCCCAAGCAGGCACCGGACACTGAAAGACAGGAAGAGGCCCAGGGCTTCTTCCCGGAGGATCCAGTCTATGTGCAGAATTACACGAGGGGCCCACCATGGATTCCGGCGTGTCAAAGCGGTCCACCACACCCAAGCACTTGAGTCCACTTGAGAAGGTGGTAGAGAGGTGAAAAGTACGCAGACAGAGAGTGATTTCTGCTCAGCATACCTTTACTTATTTCAGAACAAGACAAAGTAACCAGCAAAATGCTTTTCATACTAGAATTGATCTATTTAAACTGACCAGATTATTAAAGTTAAGGGTTTTCTTTGGCAATTCAGACTCACGGTGTTTGAGAGACAGGTTCTAAAAGATACACAACATCTAGAGGCACACAAAAAACATCTCAAATTTAACCTTACCAGAGAAGAATATAACTCTCTAAAAGACTTAGGTAAAGATTCATCAGTAGTTGTTAAAGGGGCAGACAGTGGAGCTATGGTCCTCCTTAATAGGAAGGACTATATACAGGAGGTTACAAGACAATTGTCAGATATTAATTTTTACAAACCAATTTCCCATGATCCTACTAATGAGGTATTAACCATTATTAGAACAGTGGTAAGGGAAGGATTTACAGTAGACTATATTGACAGTAAATTGGCAAAATTTTTGATTAATGAACAGGCCAGAGTTCCCATTTTTTACTGTATCCCTAAAGTGCATAAGACTTTGACGGCTCCACCAGGGAGACCCATTGTTTCAGCGGTTAATTCCATCTTTCAACCTCTATCACAATATTTAGATTCCATTTTGAAGCTGTTTGTAGTCCAAATACCCTCTTTCCTGAAAGATACCAAAGATTTTATATCTAAGGTTGAGGGTATGCAGATACCCAATCAAGCTGTCCTTATGACCATGGATGTTAAGTCCCTTTACACGAACATTCCTCATGAGGAGGCCCGTTTAAATCTCATTGATACATTTGAAAAAAGAAATAGCAAATTCCCCCCGACTCATTTTTTGATTGATCTAGTGGACATTATTTTTGAGAAAAGTTTTTTTAGGTTTCAACAAGACTTTTTCTGGTAAATTAAAGGGGTGGCCATGGGAAGCGCATTTGCTCCATCAGTTGCTAATTTGTTTATGCAACATTTAGAATTGCAGTGGATTAACAACAATAACACTAATCCTTATTTTTCCCACATTCTTTTGTATAAGAGATATATTGATGATATTTTCCTTGTCCTTGACTCAGGAGAAATTGTGACAGAATTTGTGAATTGGATTAACACCATTCATGATTCCATCAAATTTACTGCAATTAGTGACCAACAGCAAGTACATTTCTTAGGCACTACGGTGTTTGTTTTCAAGAATAGATTGGTGGTACGCCCATACAGAAAGGACATAGATAAGAATTCTTATCTGCATTATTCCTCTTCACATGCAGCCCATGTTAGAAACCACATCCCTTATGGGCAATTTTTAAGATTAAAAAGGAATTCCACCATTGAATCTGATTATCAAATAGAGGCAGATAAGATGCAAAATGATTTTTTGGATAGGGGGTATCCACTCCACATTGTGAGGTTAGCACGTCTTAGAGCCAGTAAGAAAATTAGGTCTGACCTATTTCAGGAAAACACACAAACCCTCTAGTAACAATATATGCTGGGCTATAGACTACAATTCATTGGCATATTCAATCAAAAGAGTTGTCCTTAAGTATTGGCACATCCTAATCGACGTACTGGGATGTGAGAACAAACCCTTCATAGGTTTCAGAAAACTGACTCTATTTGGGACATCTTAGTCCATACTGATTTTAAAAATGACACAAGAGTAGAGACTAACCCAATTGGCCACTTTAAATGTTCAGGATGCGCAGCCTGTCCATTAAACTGGGAAACCAAAGTTATAGAATTATCAGACATTCCTTTGAGAATAGAGCTTAAGAGCTTCTCTTCATGTGCAATTAAGTGCACAATTTACATGGTGATATATGCATGTGGGCTCAGATACATTGGGGAATCAACAAGATCTATTAAAACTAGGATTTTGGATCGTAACTCCAAAATTAAACATGGACATTTAGAAGCTCCTCTCGTAGATCATTTTAATTCAAAAGACACAGATATGATGAATTTAAATTTGTAGTTCTGGAAGACATTAAACCCAATATATATGATAGAAAGGACATTAAAAAGATTCTTTTGAAAAGAGAGGCTTATTGGATTTTCAAACTAAATACAGTCTACCCACATGGTTTAAATGCATCTTTAGATTTAGGATGCTTTTTATGAATGTGGAAATTTGGCAACCATAGTGTAAGTAACTTCAGGATCAGTTTTTAAATGGAGGTGATTCAGCTCTTATAGCAATGCAGCTTAAAACCTGTTCAAGTTTTGACTTCAGCCCTCTTGGATTCAGGATGTTTTTATGTATGTGAATATTTGGCAACTATGGTGTAAGTAACTTCAGGATTAGTTTTAAAATGGGGGTGATTCAGCTCATAGCAACATAGCTTAACACCTGTTCAAGCTTTGATTTCAGCCCTTTTGGGATAACTTTTTTCTAGAATAAGAGATGTTGCTTCTCAAGCTATGTGAGTATGTGATATGAGTATTATGTTTCTTGTTTGTTTGAATTAATAATGGATTACACTAAAATGCTAAATCCTTGTATTTTATAGAAGAGTTATAAAACTCATGAGTATGCAGCTTTTTGTTGCTTGAAGAACTCCATACTTCGCATTGACTGTAAGAAAAGGTTTTCAATTATCAAAATTAGACAATGTATTATTACCACTGATTTTTTATTTTTGGTCAGAAGACGACAAATTGTCGAAACAGCAGCACCAATCCGGAGACCACCGTCCCGCCTTTTCACTTCTGTTCTATTGTATTAATTCTTGTAATAATCACATTCAGAAATTAATGTTTTGTATAACATATTTAGATAAATAATTGTGAATGCTCCTTCATCACAGTTGTATGATTCATACATTGTAAGTTCTCTGGACTGTGACCATCTCATTGTTTGCCATTTGTTGCTGGTTTATATGTGCAACAACCCCGCACCCAAAACAGACCCACACACAAGTGATTGGCTATTTACAGTGGCCAAGATTTCCATAGGCTCTCAGCCGGGAACCTAGCCTGCTGATATGTGCTGGCTAGGATCCACTTGTCCCAATGTTACCGAGAGCGAAGCCCGGCCACTTCGCATGACTGCGTGGTGAAATGGCCACACACGCGGTCTGAGATGGATACATTACACCCCTCCCCCCTTGGTCCAAAAGACACCCACACAAAAAGTCCTGCACCTAGGAGGGTGCTTTACGGGTTCTCGTAGAGTGGTGAGGTGCGGGAACTGGGGTGGAAGGTGACACCATAGCGCTCGGCTGAGAGATGGGTGGTGTTGACGGTTGTGGTGCTAGTAGCGCTGTTTCTCGGGGCACGGTTGTGCTGTCAGCTGGAGAATTGACTGGTGCCTCCTTGTGCCGGGCAAGGATATCCAGTAGCTGAGGTGGAGAGGAAGTTTCCGGGGTGTCTGGGTCTTCGATGTCCTCCGGGTCGTATGGCAGTACCCACCGTCGCAGCTGATCGATGTGGCGGTGTAATATCTGGCCATCCTCGCTGGAAACCTCGTATGATCTGGGTCCCCAAACTCTCACCACCCAGGCCGGAATCCATGGCGGACCTTGCACATAGTTCCGGGCATAGACTGGGTCCTCGGGAAAAACCCTCTGGCTGCCTCGGGTGACTCTGTAGCTGGTTCTTCTTCCGGGGCTCAATCAGGATGAAGGCGATCCAGCCTGGTCGTCAGGTGCCAGCCCAAGAGTAGCTCCGCTGGGCTGCGTCCTGTCATGGTGTGCGGTGTTGTTCTCTGGCCAAAGAGGAATGTGGCCAGCTTGTTGTCCCATTCCTTGCTGTCTAAGAGGCAGAACGCATCATTGGTCATCCAAACCATGCATTCGGCTTGGCTGTTTGTCGCTGGGTGGAATGGGGCCAATCTGATGTGGCGAATTCTGTAGTAATGGGTGAAATCCTGGAATTTGCTTGAGGTGAAAGCTGAGCTGTTGTCGGTGACCAGGGTATCGGGAATACCCTGGGCACTAAAGATGTGCCACATGGCCCGGATGGCTGCTCTGGAGGATGTGGACGGCACCGGAATGACCTCGAGCCATTTGCTGTATGCATCCACTAGTATGAAGAATAGTTGACCCTGGAATGGCCTCGCGAAGTCCAAGTGGAGCTGAGACCAGGGCCTGTGTGAGGACTCCCAGGCTCAAGCGAAAGCTCGGGAAGGCTCGGGCCGGGACTCTTTGCAGGGCAGACACCTCTTGACTTGGTCCTCGATGTCTTGAGTAACTTCTGGCCAAAGCTTTCATCCAGTCCACCCCGGGATGCGTCTCATGGAGCGCCGTGAGGACTCGTTCCCTTAAAGGAGCTGCGATCACCACTCTGCCACCCCACATCAAGCAGCCTTTGTGGGCCGACAGCTCATCCTTGCAGGATGCAAAGGCAGTGAAGTCCGCCCCCCTGGGGCCATAGGCCACCCCCTTCTCAACCAGGTCTTTGGCTGTGTAGCGTGCCACTTCCCGAACGTGCACCGGTTGATCAGGAAGAGCTTCCAGAAGCGTGACCTGATGAGTGGGTACCGGGTCCAGATCCATAGACAGCAGCGGGAGACAGCTTAAAGCATCAGCATGTCCCATCACTTTCCTTGGCCGATGGACAAGCGCATGCGAGTATTCTGCCAAAAAACCCAGACCATCGGAGCACCCGGGGAGACGTCATCGGTGGGGTTTGGCAGTTGGAGGCCAGGAGGCCGAGGAGCGGTTTACAGTCCGTCAGGATTGTGAATGGCTGACGGTACAAGTAGTGGTGACATTTTTTTACCCCCACCACAATAGCCAGCGCCTCCTTGTCAATCTGCGCATAGTTACGCTAGACAGATGACAGGGTGCGAGAATAATAAGCAACCAGAACCTCCCAGCCGTCCAGTAACTGGTGGCCCAAGACCGGCCCAAGACCGGCCCAACGGAGAGGCATCACAGGCCAGGACCACAGGAAGGGCCTCATTGAAATGGGAGAGGACTGAGTTGGAGACAAGAAGGTCCTTTACTGCCTGGAAAGCAGCGGCGTGCTCCGGGCCTCGGTCCCACGGAGCATTTTTATCCAGCACGCGGTGCAGAGGTTCCGCCACAGCGGCCTTCAGAGGGAGAAAAGAGTGATAAAAATTTAACAGGCCTAGGAAAGCCTATAATTCCATCTTGGACATAGGTGGGGAAGCCTGCGAGATAGCCATTATTTTCTCTTCTGTGGGATGAATACCCTGGGCGTCTACAGCAAACCCCAAGAACTCCACCTTGGGAACCCCGAGCAAGCATTTCTCATGCTTGACCTTCAGGCTGGCCATGTTGAAATGCTGGAGCACAGCCCACAGTCAGTCGGTGAAGGTCGAGGTATCCGGGGCCGCAATGAGCACGTCGTCTAGAAATGGCTGCACTCCTGGAATACCTTTTAACAAATTGTCCATGAAAGATTGAAATATTCCTGGTGTGACGGATACCCCAAACCATTTTTCTATTTGCTGGGTCATTGTTTACACAAGAGGAAAGTCCAAAAGTTATCTGTATGTCTGATTATTTATCGCTTTCTTGCTAGTCTGCCACACACTCCGTCATAGTCTATCTTTTCAGGACCGGGCATTCCCCTCCCCCTTCCGCTTGTTTGGGGCTTTGGGATGGCTTTACCACTAGTGTTTTATCAGTTGTTTGCTGGGTCATGGCTTCACTCATGTTTGTACTTGGGTTCGTTGCGCTTATAGAGAAGATAATTCCTTGGGAACCTTGTGCGCTTTGTCCGGTGTGCACCTCTAGGTGCCATGCTGGCTCCGTGCCGCGAGGGCCTATCGAGGCAAAAAGGTGCCTCAATCCTTTGGCTTCCACCTTGGGAGAGGCACCTCTCATGTCCCAGGCTACGGCACCCCTCCAAGGGGTCTGGGGGGTCCAAGATCAACTCGGACCCCCCCATCCGAGCTGTGATGGAGCACACCCGCTTACTAGTCGCCAAAACTGAACGTCCGTGATTATACATGATCTCCACAACTTTTTCAATGTTGTTTTTGTTTTAGGGCCTAATATAGCCAATGACCAGATTTTCTTGGTTTTTTCCTGATTTCACAACTTCATTTTCATATTGTATTATTTGTTTATTATGACAGTTATTTGATAGGCAGTGGTACTTATGAAAAATTCATGTCTGCCCCTAGGATTATTTTTCTGCAATTAAATTTGTTCAAAATGTTGGTTAAATTATCACAGGGTTTTTTTAAAATCAGATTTAGGGCATATATGCAACATATCCTCAAGATAATGAAATTACATTTTCTGTTTAATAGAACGTATCTTCTATGTTGATCAGTACAAGTGTCTACAATGTTTTTGTGTAGAGAATTAATGTAAATTACAACTACTCTAGACTCAGAAATCTCTGGGGACATAAATATGGAACTAATGTTGGATGGATTCTCTTGTTGAATTCTGTAAATCTTCTGCATAAGTGAAGTGAGAACCTTTCCACTTCATCTCCTGCTGACTGATACAGAAGCTTTTCTATCTATATATTCTGCTGTGCATATCATTCTGTTCCTTCTTACACTAGCCAAATCTCCAGCTGCCACTATATTTGCAAATGTGTCTTGGATAAATGTACTTCCCCGTCTTCACCTCTCTCTATCATGTACATGAATGTACTCCAGACAGAATATAATATTCTTTTTTTAATCTGTGAATACAAGCAGGGTTTTTGCCTGGAATGTGATGCTATAT
The DNA here is from genome assembly GCF_001447785.1 of Gekko japonicus. Classification (NCBI taxonomy): domain Eukaryota; kingdom Metazoa; phylum Chordata; class Lepidosauria; order Squamata; family Gekkonidae; genus Gekko; species Gekko japonicus. The sequence goes on from NW_015161406.1 coordinate 1,395,272, forward strand.
TTATGATTAATGTTTGCAGACCCGTGTGGGGGGGGGGAGAGATGGTGAGGAGGAAAAACACTGTACGAACCAAACCGTGGGAAAATAGGCCACAGCTTTTACTGAATACAGCAGAAGGAGCATTGGTGCAGCATGGGGAATGGATCCTACAACGGGTGACCCACCTGCCACCTGTTATTACCACATCTCCCAGCCCACCTGCTGGGGGGGGGACCACAGTGTGCCAAGTCCCTAGGATACCATATAGGAACAATCTTCTGTGTGGTTCTGTTTCCACCTGATGGTGTGAGCCATCCAACAGCCCTCCTCTGGGCATGCTGCTGAGTGGCACCACTCTCAAGATTCCTTAAGGAAGTCCCTAAATGGGGGAGGCAGACACAGTGGCACAACCTCCCCCTCAAATGGATCCACCCCAGTGCTCAAACCAATCACCAGACCTGTGATGAAATATAGCAAACAAAAAACAAGTAAAACCCATTGCAAAACCCGTAACAAACATAAATGTAACAGAGCGTGGGGGGGAGAGCCAGAGCAGAAGACTGAGGGAAAGGCCCAAGCTGCAACTGGGCAAAAGAAGGACAGGGCAATCCAAAGTACAGGGACCACCCAAGGCTCCACCGCCTACCCAGCCTGCCCACTGGAGGGCTGATTGGCTGGCCTCGGCTATAGCAGAGGCTCTCCCACCTGGCTCCTCATGCAGGCTTGGAGATGGAAAAGGTGTCCCTCAGGTCGCTTCCAGCCCCCACAGCCACAAACACAGCTTGTATGAAGAGGGCTTTAGAGTATAAAGGCTTGGAAGGGAAAATGGAGGAAGTAAACGTGACAATTTTGTTATCAACGAACTTTATTAAGAAGATAAAACAATAACAGAAATTAAACTCTATATAGAAATATTTTTAAATATAATTAAATACCTTAAATTTATTAATTTACCATTTGTCAGCCTTTGTAATGTTGGTACGAAGTAATTTCTGAAGTAAAGACAGAAAGATTTTAAAATAAATTATGTATAGACTATCTAGTATACACAACTTTTGAACAACTATATAGCTTAAAATTCTTCAAATAATTAATATTGTTTACTTATTTTGTTATTAAAACATTTTTAATTTTTCTGTGGGCTTTTGTCTTGTGGGCTTTTTTTATAGAACCCCCACATCCATTACACCCTCCCAGATGCCATTGGAGAGCCCCCATTGAAAGTCTGGGAATGCCTCTCTTTCTATTGCAGTTTTGGATACTTGCTGCATGTGTTGGCCCTGGGAGGGTGTGCTCCGGACCCAGGTGCAGAGCCAAATAATACACCCCTATGGGTGAGTGTGCTCTGGAACTGTCTGTTTTTACCACATCTTGGGGAGGAGGGCACAACCTTGTGCATCTGAGTTTTGGGGAGTCTCCCATTTGTTTAAAGCCTCAAGAGCTAGTATTAATCACTCACCCCACTGATGAGGTGATTGCTGTGCACAGCCAATCCTTCTCAGGGCTGCAGATCACAATGTCCAAGGATGTCATCACATGTTCAGGAATTTTAGGGTTTTCCTTTGGTCTCTGGGCCATGGAAGCATTCTGTCACTCTCCACATAATTAGGTTTATTGCTGCACATGGCCTGTCCTTTGTGGATATAGGACATTGGCAGCAAGTTTGAGTTGCTGCTGCATCCAGTGATGTTGTTGAATGTGTGGGGGTTGGGGGACCCCTTTGGTATTTTAGTATTGGTATCCACTTCTTTTACAGTTTTATCTGTTTTTTGGCTATTTCAGTCAATATTGGGAAACACCAATTTTTTTTTGTTTAATATACTCAAACCCAAAATATACTGATTTTTTTTTTTGCACACCCCTACTGGGCCTCCTGTACACTGAATTAGTTCAGTCAATATTGGGAAACACCAAAAAAATTTTGTTTAATATACTCAACCCCAAAAAATACTGATTTTTTTTTTGCACATCTCTACTGGGCCTCCTGTACACTGAATTAGTTGTGCCAGACTTGCAAAATCCTCCACAAATTGGATTTCTTGTGACAATGTGCTTTGACATCAATCAGTTCTTTTACACTTGCATTGTCACAGTGGTACTGGATTCCTCTAGGCATTCTGTACACTGAACTACTTGTACTGGGCTGAAAAAATATCATCACCGCCCTTCAGTTTATACTGCAGGGATTCTTTGGTTTGACATCAGTCTTCTTTTGCTTGCATTGCTGCAGTTACAGTAGTCTATGAAATAGCTCAGGAACAAGCCAATGACACCAAACTCACAGGGAAACGTCTGTCCCTCCCCCCCCTTTTCTTTGAAGTTTGGTAAACATCTTGATTGAGCTGAGACACTCTGTCTGGAAATGTATCCACAAACCATAAGGAACCTCCATGAATATCTTCAAAGTTTGTGGAAAGTTCATGCTGGTTGACCTGTCATGAGCTTGAGTTTGCGAAGCATGAACTGGCCAAAATACTTCACGAACTTTAGTTCATGAGCTCGTTCATGCCCATCCCTGGTTTTGAGTATAAATGTATTTGCTTAATGAATGACCACCTCATGCATCTGATTAAATGAGCAATGACTGACAAAAGCTTATGTTGGAATAAATTGCTAGTTTTTAAAAATACCGTAGAATTCCTGTTTTGTTTTGGGAGCAGAAGCAAACATGGGCTGGTGATACAGCTTCATCAGGCAGCACCAGTATTAGTCCCAAGACACTTAGGAATGTACTTTTCCTATTTTTTCAGGGCTTCTTGGTCCTTTCAAAAGAACATTGGAGCTCTAGGAAGCTCCTATTCCCAGCATTGTGGGCACTATTCCATATCAAGCACTGGGAATCTTCCTAGCAGTGAGATAAGCAATCATATCATGTTATTTTATAGTAGAGATTCAGCATTGTTGCATCATTTGTAACCTCTTCCAGTCTCGATTGAAAGAGTGGGTCTATTCAGGACAAGAGAAATAATTACTCTCATCTTCAGGATTCAGAAGTCAGAAATGTTTACTGTTTCTGAAAGGGCACTTGCTAGTTGTCAACTTTGATCATAGCTTTCATTGTACTATTGTGAGAAGTTGTGTCTTCAGTATTTCCTGTCTTGAATCATAAAGTGTGTGGTGACAGTTGCAATATCACTTGCTGTTTAAGCCTGGATGAAAACTTAAGCCATTACCTTACCAAATGTGGTTATTTGAGACTACTCTATGTAGATCATCACATTGTTTTGCACAGTGCAGGAATGTTATTAATGGTAGCCAGGTAACAGACCATGCATTCTGCTGTGGAGATGAGAATGACCTGAAGCAATGATATGGCCAGATCTGATCTTTCAACAAGGCTTACATTTTTCCTGACAAATCTGTGCACTCTGAACACACACATATCAAACTTAGATAATTCATCTTGACTGATACACTTTTTTATTCCTACAGATTTATATTCTCTAGAGCCTTCAGCGCTAAAGTGCAGTCTCCAGGCGTCTTGGCTCATACTTCCCAACCCCAATGAAAGCAGCACATTCATTTTTATTTGAAACAGAATATTGCAGCTATCTACTATCATTAATGGTTTGAATTAGTTACTTTACTGTTCCTCTGTGTTCTGATATGGCCTGAGGTGTTCCAAAGCCATCAAGGCTAATCCATGTAGAGAACTCTTTCCTTGTGGAGTCTTTTCCACCCCATATTGTAACAGATGTACCACCTCCCAGGTGGTAACTCTTTGTGCTGTGGAATGTCAGTTGTCCCTGGTGATATCTATGGTTGTACATAATCTCTTAATGTCTTTAGGAGTTCCTCCATTAAAGACAGAAATATTATACCAGACATGAAGATTCACTGAGGGAAGCAACTCTTGTGAAGACCAGGTACTGTATAGAGTGAGCAATAATGGGTTGATTTTTAAAGAATTGCATCATGATTTTAGTGCCAATGACAAACTAGTTAAGAAATGTTGATTAAGAAAGTTGGTAGTGTCTAAAAGTTTCCATTTGTTATACAGGCAATGGAAATGATTGCCACATATATGCTTCACAAATGCACTGGATGAAGATCTTGAAGGGGTATGTAAATTAAGGCTGTAATCCTAATTGCACCTCTCTTGAAATCTGACCTCTGAATAGATATGGTTAGCAGTGACCTATACAAGTACTCTGCAAAATATTAATAGGAGAAGTAAATATTTAAGTCTGGACACACAAATATTGTCATTTCAGACTGTTCCTTGTTATCCTGAACCCAGTTGCTTTCCTTGAGCTGTTGTTAGTTCCACAGGGAAAAGCCTACATTTCTATAACTTCTTATGGGGCAACAGCTGTTCAGGACCCAAAAGGGTTTTGAGACTGGGAAAGCAGCAAAGGGGGGAAGGGTTAACCCTCACTATGTGAATCTGCCACAATTTGTTTCAAACTCTTAAAGGCTATAGCAGATCCTCATAACTACCCATGTAGTTTGGCTGTCATTCTACAGGCACAAAATAAAAGAAAATTTGAGTCCAGTGGCACCTCTAAGATCAACAAAGTTTTATTCAAGGTGACTTTTATTACAATAAACTGTTATGTTAAAATTATATACAAAATTTCTATGAGGTTATTCATGTTTTGTAATAAAATAGATAAGATTGATAAGATAGGATAAAATGATAATATATTATGAAAAATTCAAGGATAGGTTGAAGAGGTTGTTAAAGTGGTTCTTTACGTTACCATCTCATATATTAAGGATTGTCCTTAATATGTGCAAAATTGCCCTCTGTATTTTGTTTCTGTAATCACATCTTTTTATTTCTTTTCCATTATTCCTTTTCTTTATTCTGTAATTCCCTTAAAAAGTTAAAATAAACGTTATTTTTTAAAAGTTTTATTCAAGGTATGAGCTTTCACACACGAAAGCTCATACCTTGAGTAAAACTTTGTTGGTCTTAAAGGTGACACTGGACTTAAATTTTGCTCTACTGCATCAGACCAACACAGCTGCCCATCTGGATCTAGGCACAAAATAAGTTATTCATCTAGAAGGAAATATATTAAGGAAAACTTCCCTTGAGTCAACAGACTTCTTTCCACTGTAAATCCAGTGACTAGTCCCTGTTATAATCCTAGCAGTAATCTAAAGTCATCAAGCAGAAAGGGGGTCTCATTAATTGTAGTTGTGAATAAAAACATCTGGTGAAGTTTAGATTATAGTATTAGCCAAGTAATTATATATAAAGAGTTAAATCCAGTGATACTATCTAGGTGTGATCTTGACAACTCTTTTTGTTGAAAAATGTAATCAAAATCTTTTTTCAGTCAGGAAGGGTTTTCTTTTTTTGAAGTTAACAAAGGGATAGAATGATCTAGAGAGGTCTGTATGGTGTACTCTGGTGCCTTTTAGATATTTATCTTTTAAAATATTTATCTGCCTACCTACTCCCAACCAATTCAGGACTCAAAGTGTATAACGATAGAAATATAACATACAACAAAATCACAAAATTAAAAACATTAAAACAATAAATAGAATGGACAAGTGAGGACCCGCAACAAAATGCTGTATAATGTACAATGCCACCCTGATTCACCATGTGGAAAGGCTAACACATATGATAATCGATCACAGTCTTAGCTTTAGGGATTGAAATGCATCGGTTTAGCTTGTCTTGGACATATGATGATACTTCTCCTGGTTGCTGGTGCTCCAACACTGGTTTCAAATACTGTGGCAATTTCTGCTATTTTTTGGTGATTGCAACACTTTGTTTCTTCATTTGGTTCATGGTAAAAATGGATTGAATATTCTGCTGGCAATCTTCCTTGCTCTTCCACTGTTTCTTCTTCTGTATGTAATGTTTCTTTCATATGTATATATGTTTTTGCATATGGGTTTATTTGTTGTATTCACTTTGTTAAATTATGCATTAATTCTACATTAAGGTTGATGTTTTTGGTTCTTTGCATTCTTATTTGATTTGCTTTAGTAGTATCTATAATATATAGCTGGCCATATTCTGGCAATCGTTGATGGTCTGGGTAAAGGTTTGTTATGCTATGGTAGACATATCCCTGAATACAGAAGCAGTAGACTCCGTGGCCTGGCTCATTATGTATTTGAGCTCCCACTGAAACAATGAAAGTGTGCAAAGTGTGAATGTTTTCTAAGAAATGCTGTGAAAGAGGATGCTGCCCAGTTAAGAGTGTTTTAAGTAATGTTGGGCACTGTACTAGCAGAATGGTTACTTTTCCATTGTGGCAGCCATTGTTATAGTGATCTCTTGATTTTTCAGTTACAAAATGCTTTTCAGAGCAGTGGTGACAGATATATGTAATGTCACCTATATCATAAGTAATGTATTCTGCATTTTGAAGTGCTTTTGTTTTTCCATATATGTTGTGTTCTCCAGCTGCACTGTTGACGTGATGTGTCAAAATGTCAGTATCTATATTTCCCTTGTTTCTGTTTGCTGTGAACGAATGCATTTTTTCTGCATGTTTTTTAAAAAATTAATGTCTTTTTCATAGTATAGTTGGTTACTGTTTAAATGGTATGGTACTGATTAATGAATGTTGTTTCTGACAAAAAGGCAGAGATTCTTTCAATTGTTCTGAGCAGCGTCCTCTTAAGGGAGGAGGCAGCCCTGTGACAGCCTTCTGTGAATGAAAGGGAGTGTCAGCTGGAGCCTACTTTTCCTTTTTCCCCTTTGTTTCCCCCTTTTTCTTTTTTGAACACTGGAAAGAGAGCCATCTTGAGGTCTGCAGGTCTTGGGGTGCTACAGGTGTCCTGTACCACTCTTCTTCTGAGTGCCCTTGCCAAAAGCTGCTATTTAAATGGTCGTTGGCTTATCAATGGATCAGCTTGAGGCACCTTAGCTTGTTCAGTCTCTTGCCTTGCTGTGGAGAATTGTGTGGTTGCAGAGGTCCAGACATTGGTTGGAGGAAATCCTGCCTCTGCCTCCTCTCCACCTGCCCTTTACCTCTTAGTAACTGTGCCCACCCATCCATTAATGATGTCTCAGCTGTCCTCTTAAAACTTCCCTCTGGCTTCCAGTCAGCCAGAAGAGAAAGCAGTGGGAAGAAGCAGTGCTCAAGCGAGGGGGGGGGGAGAAGAACTTAGAAGCCAGAAAGAATGGTTTTAAAGAACAGCAGAGCCCACAGCTATAGAGATTAAAGTGAGAATGATCCTTCTCTCCTGGTTGCAAGGCTTTGCAGTTGCAGGCTCAGATGTCCTTTTAAAACTTCCCCCTGCTATTTAGCCATTCATACTGCAGGAAAACACAGTGTTGGAGATGAGTGAGTGGCAGTGAGGAATCCTCCCCATCCCAGCTCCAGTTCTGCTGTTGCTTCCACCCCTCTTTCCCCACCCACCCCTCTCTGTGTCTCTCTCACTTTCAGCCAGTCAGTCTTTCTCAAGCTGGTGAAGGGGGAGAAGAAGTTAGAAGCCTCCCCCTGGAGAAAGTTTTAATAGGACAGTGCAGCCTGCAGCAAAAGAGGTAGGATGAGAAGCTCATCTTTTTAAAACATACCGCTGCGATTTAGCCATTTATACTGCAGGAGGAATCCTTCCCAGTCCCAGCTCCAGTTCTGCTTTTGCTTCCTCCCCTCTTCCCCCACTCATTATATCTCTCTGTCTTTAGTTGCTGTAGATTTTCCGGGTTGTGTGGCCATGGTCTTGGCATTGTAGAACCTGATGTTTCGCCAGTAGCTATGACTGGCATCCTCAGAGGTATAACACAGAAAGATGGAGTACTCTCTGTGTCGATGTGAGAAGAAAAATGGTAGCCCGGTAATTTATATCTACTCCAGAAGGTGGGGTAGGGCTGAGTCATTATTTTATAGGAGTTCCCCAGGCTAGGAACATGCTAATGGAGGAGCTTTCCTGAGGAGGTTCTTTTGTATATGGATTGTTTCCTGAGGAGGTTCTTTTGTATGTGGATTGGCTGTTGAAATTGTAATCTTATCTGTTGTGCTATTGTCAGATGTAGAGCCTTTTGTGTTTTTCAGGACAGGAAACCATGCCCTATTTATTTTTAAACTCTCCTCTTGTTGAAATTGTGTTTATGTTTATGAATTTCAATGACTTCCCTGTGTAATCTGACATGGTAATTGGAAGTGTTGTCCAGCCTTTCAGTGTCTTGGAACAAAATACTGTGCCTTGTTTGAGTTACACTATGTTCAGCTTCTGCTGATTTTTCAGGTTGGCCCAGTCTGCAGTGTCTTTCATGTTCTTTTATTCTTGTCTGAATGCTATGCTGTGTGGTCCCAATGTAAACTTGTCCACAACTGCATGGTATGCGGTATACTCCTGCAGAAGTGAGGGGGTCTCTTCTGTCTTTTGCTGATCATAGCATCTGTTGTATTTTTTCTGGTGGTTCTGAATACTGTTTGTAGGTTGTGTTTTTTCATACGTTTTCCCATCTGATCAGTGATTCCTTTGATATATAGCAAAAACACTTTTCCTTTGGGAGACTGTTTTTCCTCAGTTGTTTGTTTTACCTTTGGTTTAATTGCTCTTCTGATTTCATTCTTGGAGTAGCCATTTGCTTGAAGTGTGTGGTCTAGATGATTTAGTTCATTATTGAGGAAGTGCAGTTCACATATCCATCTTGCACAGGTCTAAAAACTCCATCAATTCTACTTCTCCATTGCTCTAAATGATAAAGGTATCATCTACGTACGAGAACCAGACTGTCGGTTTGTGGGATGCAGATTATAAAGCTGTTTTTTCAAAATGTTCCATGTAGAAGTTTGCTGTAACTGGGCTGAGAGGGCTTCCCATGGCAACCCCATCCAACTGTTCATACAATTCATTGTTCATTGGAAGTAAGTATTTGTTACCTCTCTGTCTTTCTCTGTTTCTCTGGCTATCAGCCAGTCTATCTCTCACTGTCAATGTGGTGGGGCCTGGAGTAGATCCCTTCAGCAGCCATCTCAAAAGGTATTGGGGGGGATTCAACCCTCCTGAGTTTTTTTTAAAACTTTTTGGATTTTTCTGCAGAATCACAGAGTTCCCTGAGTCTGTAGAAAAACCTGTTGGGGCAGAGTGTGCCCTCTGTTTGCAGAAATAAGTATCTGCAGGCAGAGGGGACTGCTGAGAATTAGATATGTAGACTAAAATTACAATAAAATTACCATTCTAAAAAAAAACACCACCCTGTGCATTGCTGGAAAAATATTCTCTTTTTAACATACTGACTGCCATTAAAGCTCTGCAGAAGAATACTGTTTTACAGCTCCACTTAAAAGCTGGGAGGATAGAAAACCACCTCCAACCTCTTCTGGGAGGTTTGTTCTACAGGTGTGGGGCAGTCATGGAAAAAATCTGACTCTGGACCATTGCACAGCCCACCCTAAAGTGCACAGAAATAGTCCCTGCTGTTGCAGTGGCATAGAAGCCACTTTTTCTATATGTTCATGCCACAAAGCTGCTGAAAGTGATCTCTAATATTTGGACATTGGAGGGAAAGAAACTGCCAAGCCAGTACTGCAATGCTGATTGGGTAGCTACATTGCTGTTGATTAGTCTCATAAAATCTGTTCTTTGTTTCTTGTTTGAAATTCAAACTCAGAGCCTTATATTTGGAGGGTTGCCTAATTAGTTCGACAACTTGTATTTTAATGAGCCAAATCCTTTATTAAATAAAGGCTTTGGGAATCCTTCCAAGACTGCTGCAAGAAAAAGCTTCCAGCTGGAGAGATCATCTTCTGAAAAATTTGTTCTCATTGTGAGGTCTGTTTTCTTAACACTTCATATTTGGTTTTAATGGATTAATTTAAAAAATGCTAAAGACCAACAAACAGATGCATTTTGTAAGAAAAAATATGGGTGAAGAAGGAAATTCTCCGGCATCAGATCTGCAAGAAAACTCCTTTTGTAATTGAGTTTAATCATCAATGCTGGGATCCTCTTACAAAGGCTCTGAGTAGTGGAATGTCCAATTATAATTTAAGCTTTCATAGTTCTGAAGTTAGACGAGCTACACTTGTTGAAGCTGAATCTTAAAGATGAAGGAAGTTGTAGAAATCCTTCATTACCAAATTTGGGATCTCAACACTCATGAGGTCCATGTATTTTCCTTTCTGATTATGTGGCCAGATATGCCAGTTTTGATAAGGTACAAACACCACAAAGTCTTGCTTCAGAGTGGTGAATAGCTTTCTTCTAAATGCTGCCTCAGGTGGTGATATTTAATATTTACTGTATCTTAAAGAATTTGTGTTTTCAATGAGTGTCTGGTAAAATAACAAATATGATCAGCCAGTGTAGCATTTTGAAAGCGGGGGGGAGAGAATTACCAAATAAAATACTGGAAATAGCCCATTAAGGCACATTTATCCCATGGAAATGGATGTGAGAATGGGACCTAAGAATAAATGTTTCATGCTATTGAAAGCTAGGAATTCACAAGACAAACTATTATGAAATTTTATTCTCTGTCTAACAGTGATGAAAACAAAGAACAACATAAGCTGTGTAAGTTAGGGGTGTATTCTGACAGAGGGAAATTACAATTTTGGAACTGGGGTTTGGGTGGGATGACTTTAGTGTGATTTCTGTTTGGGGGTTACACATTACTGGTTTGAGATCAAATCCATGTGTATCTGGGTGGGTTTTTTATTTGTTTTTAGGGTTCTGAAATTTTGAGACTATTGTTTTCAAAGGTGAACCAATGTGAAGATCTGGGACAGCTGCTTTAAAAGATATGGCACCAGGTTTGCACAGAACACACTCCTCCCTCTAATCTAAAGATTTCCTAAGTTTCAGGAAGAATGAACAAAGGGGTTTGATTTTGATAAACCCCTCCCAAAGCACCTCACAGCACAGTTGCTCTTCTCTTCACAGATTCTGATGCAGAGGTGGTGGTGATGGCCCAATAATTCCTGTCTGTATCCATTCTGCTCCATTGTTTCCTTTCACAAACTGAGGAAAATTTCCTTTGCAACCCAACCCATAACTATACCATCCCTGCAATCTGTCCACATTTTCCCAAACATGTGCATGTGTTTTTATGAGACACATATCTTCACTCTAGGCATCCACTTAGGAGTATCTTAATTAGTAATTAAGGCGTTCCTGGTGGAGGAGGCAATGGCAGAGAGGTGGGGATGAGAGTCCAAAGGTTAAGCTGTCATATGTTTGTTCACAAGTGTCTCCAGGTTCACCACTTTGATCAGAGTAACATGTCAGATCCAAGAACATTGCTTTAAAAGCTACAGAAGCTGATTTTGTGAATAAGAACATAAGAGAAGCCAATGTTGGATCAGGCCAATGGCCCATCTAGTCCAACACTCTGTCACACAGTGGCCAAAAATACCAGGTGCCATCAGGAGGTCCATCAGTGGGGCCAGGACACTAGAAGCCCTCCCACTGTTGCCCCCCCCCAAGCACCAAGAATACAGTGCATCATCTGCCCCAGCCTGTGAGTTCCTATCTATATCTTGTGGCTAATAGCCACTGATGGACCTCTGCTCCATATGTTTATCTAATTCCCTCTTGAAGCTGTCCATGCTTGTAGCCGCCACCACCTCCTGTGGCAGTGAATTCCATTTGTTAATCACTCTTTGGGTGATTTCCTTTTATCTGTTCTAACCCGACCGCTCAGCAATTTCATTGAGTGCCCATGACTTCTTGTATTGTGAATAAGAACATCCTTTATTACCAAATTGTGAATTTTGCTGAGGAAGGAACTTTCTAGGGTGACAGAGATTTCCCATTCCCATACCAGATTCACAGCTGAATTGTGTGAGATAATTAACAAGCCTGAGTAGATGACCTTGACGAATAACTGCTAACATGGGGGGGGGTGACACCTACAGATAATCAGAGAACAGTAAAAAGCCTTGCTGGAACTAACTTTAAGATGGCTTCCTTTAAGCCATTTCTTTAAGATGGCTTCTCTCTTCACACCCCATGACTGAAGTGATTATTACTTAATGTCTACTTGTGTGTTTCTAGTTCTTTATACCATCCACCTAGCAGTCCAGCAGACAGCCTTCCAAGCCTGCTTGAGGCAGCAGCAGGCTGGGCCTTAGAGTTCCCAAGGCTTATAATCCTTGGGGATTTCAATGTCCATGCCGGTGCCACTTCTTCACAGTGGGCTGAGGACCTGGTGTCATCCATAGCAGTACCAGGGCTCACCCAGATTGTATTAGGTCCCACTCATCAACTAGACTACATGCTGGGTTTGATATTTGGCATGGGAGTTGATGTGGATCTGATGGCCAAGGTATTGATGCCATGGTCAGATCACTGCACCCTGCATCCGGATGAGGATCCCTAGGTGGTGAGTGGGTTTATGCTCACCCGAGGAGACTAAGGGGCCCAGTGGGGTTCCAGAATGCTCTGTGGGATCTGATATCCTCCAGAGATACCTTAGTTGAGCTGATAGAAGAATGGAATTCCTGTCTCTCTGAAGTCTTTCTTCAACAAAATTGCCCCCTGACATCCTCTCTGTCCCCAGTAGAAATCATCCCCCTGGTATACAACAGAACTTAGGGGGATGAAACAAGAACTCAGACAGCTGGAGTGAGTTTGGTGGCAAGTTCATGATGAAGCTACAAGAGCACCTTATAGGACATTTATGAAATCCTATGAGTTGGTAGTGAAGGCTGCTAAGAAGGATTTTTTTTTTTTTGCGGTTAGGGTCTTGACCTTTAAGGCCCTAGCAGTCAGGGATCCACATACCTTTGGGACCATCTCTCTCAGTACACCCCTAAAAGAGTGTTACACTTGGGTAGCAAAAATCATCTGGTGGTCCCTGGCCCAAGAGAGATCCAGCTGTCCTGTTGGAACTCTCTGCCAGAGAACATCTGTGCCCTGTGGGATTTGCTACTTTTCTGCAAGGTTTGTAAGGCTGCAGGGCTTGTTCTGCCAGGCATTTGGTTGAGGACAGTGATGGGACAGTAAGTAGTCTGGCGCTCTTGGGTCTTCCCCCCCCACCTGCCCTCAGGAGACAATGGGAGATTGCAATTTTTGTTGAAATTTCTCACCATATTGGAATACTCTGTTTTATATATTGTCTGTGCTGTATTTTACTACTGGTTTTTAATTTAATCTAGATTATTTATTATTCTATTCTGATGTAAGATGCCCTGAGCCCTGCATGCAAGGAAGGGTGGCCTAAAAGTCCAACTAATAAATAAATATATGGAACAGGCTGTTGATGCATGTTATCTGAGCAGCCATGTTCTCTTGTTGGGGCATACATACTTTGTTAATTTAATATGAATAGATACTGAATTAGCCAGATTCCTGTCCTTCCCTTAGCTGGTTGGAGAGGCAAAGGAGGAAGAGGGAAGACATCTTGGCCTCTGCCTTGGTTCCCCTCCTTGGTTTTAACTTATAGTAGATTATTTGGAGGTATAACATTAAATCATTGTTGGGGTCAGGCTGAACTACTCTTAATATACCAGAGTGTGGTATATGGGATCTTCCTCCATTTAGATAGTATTCCAAGTATGTCTACTTAGATGTAAGTCTCATTTTATTCTATGAGGCTTACTCCCAGGAAAATGTGTTCAGGATTGTGGTCTTAAATTTATTTCCCTATTCCAAAAATCTGAAATGGCTCCTCAAAATTCACTATATAAGTAGCATCCTAATAAGGCAACTATATTGAATGCCTTCTACAGTACAAGAGAGGTTTTATTTTTCTGTTGGGAACATACTGAAGTATTCTAGACAAGCATTTGATGTGAATTGCCCTTAGAGCATCTTCAGAATGTCTCCAGGGCTCTTCTGTACACAGGCTGCTCTATCACCTTTTAGTTCGTTTCATCTCATCACATGGGGCCAATGTTGCATTAACACTCCTCGCTGATGAAGACTGTGCATGATGGATGGGTTGAAGTCACAACTATAGGCCTGCCCTTGCCTTCTGACTGCTGTCTTACTGTTCACACTGGGGTTTCAAGATTAAAAGGAGAGGGGGAGAGAGAGGGAGGGAGGGAAGGAGACAAAACAAGCATCAACACATCAGATTGCAATGCTGAACTGAAGTAAGTGTTTTGCTATGAAGGTGTCCTGGAATGAACTTTCAACACCACAATTCTTTCTGCAATGAAAAATTCCATGTCCTAGTGTATTGCATAGAAAGTGAAAAGTAATTATCAGCAGATTATGCCAGTACCAGTGAATATTTCTATACTCTAAAGTGTTTCTGTTATTTAAAAAACAAATACAAAAAGGTGTCTGAAGAAAAAAAATGGATGAAAACAAACTGAGCACAAAAAAGTTTACAAACCTGAAGCAACTTTTCTTAAAGGAAACAGAAAAGCTAAAGATCTGAAAAGGTCAGTCTGCTTACTGAATCTACATTTCTTTTAAACTATGAATTGGGTGCACTGCCTCTGGCCCATATAAAACTTCACTTTACACAGAATAATTGGAAGGCAAACATGAAAGCAGCTTTTCAAGGACATCCAGTCTAGATGGGAATCCTATCTAGAACCCATTTTGTATTTCATTGCAGTCTTCATTTGCCACTTGTTTCACAATAACAATGCATGGCATTTTTTTACTACTTATGCATTAAGTTAAAGACTACCTTGGACTTGCAAGGGTGTAATTCTGCTTAAGACTGCACTGTTATTTGTGGATGCTCAGGTAGTTTAAATGCCTTTCACCAACATCGGCTATCAAGGTCAAGTAAAAAAAAAATCAATTTCACTTACCTCAGCACTGAAAGTGGTAAAAATATACAGAGCTCAAAAAATACACATTCAAAATAAAGCTAATTTACAGAGAAATGTAATGACCGAAGTAAAGAGATTACCAGATCTAGGTTAGTGATTCCAAGCATGCAGATTATGGGCAAGTTGCCTGTTCAGATAGTTGAGACTGGAAAAGGGAAGGAGTGAGAAAGGGAGAGCATGCGTTACCAATCCTGAGGTCCATCAGAAAATCTAATATCGCTTCTCGGCCTTTTGGCTGGGAAAGCATTATCTACCTAAGTCATCTAATATCAATGAGGTATTAGTAAATCCAGACCATGGACATCCATTTAATCCAGAGGATTTGATGAGGATTTAGGGATTTTACAATACACATGGTCTTGGGGTAGTCAAAAGTCCACTTTGGGGAAGGATTTTATCTTCAGTAAAAGGCAAGCCGAAGGGACACAGAAAGAAAGAAAAAAAGATTTTCTTAACTTCAAAACAAATGGGGCAAAGTTTGTGTGTAGACTCTGAAAAGGAAGGGGCAGTCGTTCAATTTAGGAGTTAATTCAATTTGAACAAAGTCGACAATATTGATTGTTTGAAATCTGTTATGTGTGTATTCACAGATACAGGCTAGTTGCAGCCATCAAGCTGACTCCCGGCTGATGGGAGGCTGCTTCTGATCTCCTGCTGAGGACATTGAAATATACTGGGTTCAGACATTTAGAGTGATTAGTTTATGTTTATTAAGTGGTTTCAGCTCAAAACCAGGGCTATTTTGGGGCAGGAACGCACAGGAACGGAGTTCCGGCTGGCTCCTGAGTTGGCCAGGCCCAGCAGGAACTCATTAGCATAATAGGGCACACCCAACAGCAGACACTCATTAGGATTGGCTACAGTAGGGGTGTGTGCTCTAACATGCAAAGGGTTCCTGCTACAAAAAAAGCCCTGGGTTTTGACAACAAACAAGGTAAACAGAATAAGAAGCAAAAGGTGAGTGTGGCTGGATGATCACACTTCTGGCAACATGGGGTGTGGCCTAATATGCTAATGAGCTGCTCTGTCAGGGTGTGGCATAATATGCTAATGAGTTTCTGCTGTTGGGTGTGGCCTGTTATGCTAATGAGTTCCTGATGGGCTTTTTCTACAAAAAAAGCCTTGCTCAAAACTAAGACATACTTGCAGGGTCAGAGCCCTGCTTATATTCATGAAACACCCAACACTGAACACACACCCTACATCCCACAATAGGCTATTTACAGAGTATTGTTTACCAATTGTTTACTAGGATCCGGATCAAACTATTGGTTCATTCTAGGATCCAAACCTTCTATTGTGATGCGCTCCAAACTATGCTATTCTGCATGTTCGCTAGCGAGCCCTTTCGCAACTACGATTCCATTGCGATAATTAACAGAAATCTTGCTCTGTTACCAACAATTGGGGGGGGGGGGAATCAGATGATCAACTGGAAGTCTGCTTCTTCTAATCTCCACCCCTGAAATTTTGCTGCCTCCCAGACATTCTGAGATACAACAAGAGATGGGGGAGAATCAGCCCTGTTGATTTCCCTTTTCTATCCTCTCTTCTCCAAGCTATCTGCTTGCACCAAAAAGGAGAGAAATGAGCTCTTTCTTCTCTACCTTCTGCAACTTCACGGTGTAACTATTTTGTTGAGGGGGCATGATCAGACCCTGACTCTCAGCTGATTCCCTGATCAGCTGTGAATTGGCTTCTGACGAAGAGGCAGCAGCACCCTTGTTGGGCATCTGTTTGAGTTGTTTAATGCAATCCCAACATCTCTCCTTATATATAACTAGCAGTAAAGCCCATTGTGAAAGCAATACAACGAGATCTAGAAAGAGGCTCTGGGGCAGTGCTCTGGCTTTGGGCAAACAGTGTCAATTTGCTGTGGTGACCTCAGCAGGGTATAATGACAGAGTCCACTGTTTTCTCCAGAGGAACTGATCTCTGCTACCTGAAGAGCAGTTGTAATTGTGAGTGATCTGTAGCCCTCACCTGGAGATTGGCAGCAATTGTTACCCAGGACAAAATGGCTGGTTTGGAGGGTGGAGTCTATGGCAGTGTACCTGTCTGAGGTCCCACCCCTCCGCAAACCCCACCCTCTCCAGGCTCCACCCCTCAAATCCCCAGGAATTTGTCAGAGTCACCCGCTCCCTTCCCCTCCCCCACCACCGACTCATGGGCAGGCAACTGGAGGCCGGGTCCCTTCCCCCCCACTCACTCCAGGGCCGGCAACGGGATGCAGAGGCCTCC
>NW_015161406.1:1412370-1412471 GCF_001447785.1 Gekko japonicus
TGTGTTTTCTCCCAAAGGCCAAAGTAGGTGACAGGACCAAGCTTAGTTGCCTACCAACAGGCATTGAGGGGAATGTAGGGTTGCCAGCTCAAAGGAGGGAA
>NW_015161406.1:1415156-1421780 GCF_001447785.1 Gekko japonicus
TATGGAACTGCTTTCCAGACCCTTGGAACTCAGAAGACATGGCACAGGATGAGGTGCTTTTCTATGTTAGCTGCCACTGCATAACCCCAAATCAACATAAGTCAGGGGTGGAGGGAACCATACCTGTTACCATGAAGTTGTCCTCCCATACTACCCACTTGGGGCAGCAAAATGACTTGAGACAGCCCTGCCTTATAGCTAAGCAGAAGGAAATATATATGGCTTGCCTCCTTCTATTTTCCCCTTCCGTCTGCCACCCCACCAGCCACAGTTGGGAGACTCACCTGGAGCTTCCTTCTAGAGATCATCGCATTTCTTCCTACAACGGGCCTTACTCCTAGTATACCATAAACTCACAGTCTGATTGTGACCAACACAAAGAATATAAATTTGGCAGCTAAACAGATTCACTGACAAAGTTGTGGCATCCCTGAGATAATAAAGATACATTTTTTCCTAAGTGGCAAACAGGTATATATGTTATCAATACCAAGGACAGCCTTTTTGTGGCAAGAGCACAATGATGAAATTAGTAAAGGTTCCTAATTGTGGTCTGATAATCTTTGAATGCCAGTATCCCAGTGAGTCTCAGTTTGTGTGTTTGTTTCCAAGCTTAACTGAGAGCTGTCATGACTACATTATGTATGGCTCCTTTCCCTCTGGCGATACCACAGCTTAGGTCAGTGTACATGGATGGGGCAGGGGGAAAGAAAACTTCAGCACAAAATGGGGAGTTGGAGTATCACAATTCATGTTTAACACTGGGCTAGGGAACAATACACCTTCCTCCCCCCCCCCTTTTTTTTTTGGTTTCCTGACACTCTTCATGGCTATTATGGGCCAAAATTGGTCAGGGTAAATTCTGGGATAATACATTTCTTTTCCCTAGATTATCTCATTTGCACATATGTTCTGGAATAGAATATAGTAAAGACTGGCATTTCTTCAAACATATCTGGAAGAAAAAATATTACAGTTTAAACTTGCTTGTTGCCATTTTTTCACAGTTATGGCAACCTACTCACAAAAGCAATCCTGGTTTCACAAAGAGAAGGAGTCATGTTGTTTTGATAATTGAGACTGTCAGAATCATCTGATGGAAATTATTCTACATTTACAAGATACCTTAAAAATAGATATTCAAAATTATCATTTATACTTTTTTCATGTCTGCATCTTTGATTTGTAGTAGTCATAACAAGTAAAAGACCCTACAAAGAAAAAAATTACATCAATATATGGTGCAGTCCTCATTATCATACTCTGCTTAAACAAGTTCTGCTGAAAACAGCAGGACTTCTGCTGTACTTATCAAGACTGAAGGGTTTGTGCATGTGTTTCTTGCAAATCTTTCTTAACCTTTATATCTTTATTGATTGACAGTATAACTGAAATGCTATGATTTTGTATTGGGTTTTAACTTTTTCACTAAAGTGAACAAAAACAAGTGATAGAGCCCCAGTTCAGACATCAAACAAAAACATGGTTTAATTAACAATGGTTAGCTGATCATCTGGATATCTCAAACCAGGAACTAAAGTTGGTTAATCACAGTTATTATTATGTATGAATGGAGAATTATGGAGTTTTTCACTCAATCTCACACAATTTCCCTCCTTACTCTATTCTCACCATACATGCCTTTTTCTACATGCAGAGTCCATGATACACAGTATGGCCTTCTTGGTGGTCAGAGCAGTTCTTTACTTTATTGACATCAGAATAGCTGGCTGTATCCTAACTCATTGTGCATGAGTAAAATGCAGTCAAGTCACTGCTGACTTATGATGACCCCAGCAAGGGGCTTTCAAGATATGTGAGAAGCAGAGGTCGTTTGCCATCACCTTCCTTTGCAAAGTCTTCCTTGGCAGTCTCCCTTCAGAGTACTGACCCTGCTTAGCATCCACGATCTCACAAGACTGGGCTATACCATGCAACCTTCCTTCCCTCCTAACCCATTGCTTGCCATTTTATGTCATTGAGCTACAGAGATGTCTGGCTGGAGATGATGAAAACTGAAACTGTGCTCCCCCCCCCCACTTTCTCTTGCCATGTCTATGTCTTTCTCTTCTCTCATTTAAAGGTGTAGAAGTACTGCAATGTTTCCATCCATGCATGCATCATCCCAAGGAAGCTTGACTTGTATCACCATCCCAAGCAGTTTGGCAGTGGAAAAATGTATGGGAAATACATGAATACTCTCGTAACTCATGCCAAAGGTGTGAGAGTTTGGGAAGTATGTTGTCCCAAGACCTGTCTTTCTGCCACTGGAGCGCAATGCAAGGAGCTGAGGTTTGTCACTTATAGGGAGTGGTGTCTGTTGGTTATTTGTGGGTATATCTATATTCTTATGATTTGGTGTGATGAAAGGGTTAATTTGAACAGCTAGGCAGCTAAGTGAGCCAGTGGCTGTTTTCTTTGCTGAGTTTCCCTACCCCATAATGCTAATGGCCAGTAATGAATTACTTGATGATATGATGACTATTTGTCTGTGGTTGCATAAGCAGTTAATGTTGATATCGTCATGGGACCTTTGTGGATGTAAAGAGCATGAACAGACAACAACATCTGCCTTCTATGTCCCAGTCATTGGCAACCGGGTCCAGCGCATCCTGGAAGTAGAGTTTGCTGACACTGGGGAAAGTCCGGTCTTTATGTATGCCAGTGCTTCCACTCTGCAGTTTCCAATGTCTGAATCCCTCTGTTGTGAAGACAAGTCATTTGGGAAGTCTGAACCTTCCCTTCTGTTTCTGCCTCCTTTGGTGTGTGTGTTTTTTTTTGGGGGGGGTCAGGTAGCTATGTGCGCATATGTACATAATTGACCCTGGCATTTTCAATCACCACAGCCAAGTAGTCATTCTGGATCGGGAGTCCCTGGGGGAGTTGAGTTGTTTTTGAGTGACAAATCCCCCCAAAAAAACCCTCTCTCCTGTTTCTGGTCCCGATGGTATTCCAGTTGAGGTGTATCAAAAGTTCAAAGATCAAATTTTGTTGCCATTTAAAGATTTATTACAAGTCATTATAATAACAGGGAAACTACCAAACTCCTGGAATGAGGCACTGATTTCCTTAATTCATAAGCCTATCACAGATGAAACCAATATTAAAATCTATAGACCAATATCCCTCTTAAATGCTGATTATAAAATATTTGCTTCCATAATTGCTACGAGGCTGAAAAAGGTATTAATAGATATTATACATCAGGACCAGGCTGGATTCTTGCCAAAAAGGCAAATGAAAAATAATGTTCAGGTGATATTAAATGTACTAGAATACTGTGAACTACATCCTGGTAAACAAGCAGCACTGTTATTTCTTGATGCCGAGAAAGCCTTTGATAGTATTAACTGGCACTTTATGTTACAGAAATTTGCAGTTTGGGATTGTGGGGAGAACTTTTACTCAATGGTTAAGGCAATATACACTAAACAATGGGCTAAAGTGATTGTTAATGGAGATACGACCCAAAATATTGATATTCAAAAAGGTACATGACAGGGGTGTCCCCTTTCTCCTTTATTATTTATATTTATACTGGAAACATTAACTGACTCTGTACGAGAACATAATCAGATCAAAGGTCTTAAAGTTAAAATTAAAGAAGAAACTTTCAAATTACAAGCTTTTGCTGATGATTTAGTCTTTATTGTAGAAGATCCTATTATTAAACTTCCATACCTCTTAGAAACCATTCAGGGATATGGTAAAATGTCTGGTATTAAAATTAACTACAGGAAAACGAAGATTATAACCAAAAACTGTACACCAATGCAAATAGAACAGATTCAAAAGGCTTCCTCTATGACTATAGAAAAGAAAGTGAAATATCTAGGAGTGATTATCTCTAACAGGAATACTACTTTAATGGAAGATAACTACACAAAATTAATGATGGAAATAAAAAAGGATCTATTAAGATGGACTAAATTAAAGCTTTCATTTATGGATAAAATAGTGGTTTTAAAGATTAATGTTCTCCTTGGGGGAGTTGTTTTTGAGTGACAAATCTCTCCAAAAAACCCCTCTCTCCTGTTTCTGCATCAGAGTTACTGTTTGAGAGCATCCCATGATTGACACAAGGGTAAAGGCACTGAAGTCAATGGGAATACTGCACTTTACACACACCCCCATGTATTCTAAAGAAGAGAGGCAAAGGGAAGGAGGCTGAGAGGGGCTGGAGTACTTGACAGAGGGATTGAGGAGCTGTCAAAAAGGAGCTGGAGCTTCAGATTCATGCTTATGCACATGGGTGGAAGACCAAAAAGAAAGGATGCCACAGCGATCTGAATGATCAACCATGGGATGAGCACGTGGTGAAGCCAGTGCAGGGTGGGATGTCTGATCAAAACTTTCTACAGCTATTAAAACCGTGGCAAATAGAGCTGCGGCCAGATCGTGCCAAGCCTCAAATGTGACCGCAGCCTTTGTCCTTTGTCTTACATTGCAGTGCATCCTGGAATAGTAGCCAGGTCTTTGCAAATAAGGTAGGGGTAAGTTTGGAAGCACTGCAACCATGATTTGTTAAGACATACCAGGATTTATGTATCCTCTATAAGCTGAATCCTGGCTTCATAAACTAACCTAACCACTATTATAATAAGCAATGACTTTGCATTATATCTGCATTATATCTGAACCAAGCCATTTTTTCTTGGAAAGGAATAGCTCTTACTATTGTGATTTAATGGTAAGATTATTATTCTAACTGGTAGTAATCACCCTACCTTCTGCAAGTAGTTGCTGTCAGATTGTAAATCAGGAATGGCATTAGCCCTGTTCACAACTTACTGTAAGTGTACATAGAATCCATGTACTGAGTACACTTAACTTTTTCTTTTTACATGTACTGAGTAATTCTCATAGAAACATAGAATCACAGAGTTGGAAGGGGCCATACAGGTCCAACCCCCTGCTCAAAGCAGGATCAGCCTAGAGCAGCGGTGGCAAACCTAAGGCATGCGTGTCAGAGAGGGCACGCACACCGTCGCCCCAGCACAGATCTCCGGAGCGCCCCCCCTCCCACCACCTTTCTCTGTCTGTGCACTGAGGCATGCGAGCAGAGAAAGACCTCTGTAGCGCACATGCACACCTCCCCCCGGGGGAAACTGGAGCAGGCGAGAGAAGTTCCCAGTGCCTCCACTCTTCCTCTTCCCCCACTTCCTCCCAGCTAATTAAGTTTTAGGTTTACTGATAGAAGGGGGGGGGAAACAGAGTGGACAGGGAGGAAAACATTTTTTTCTTCAGAGAATGCAAGAGTGTGAGTGTGTGCCAAACTTTCTTCTCAGATACTAGATGCTAGAGCCAGCAAGCTTTTCCATCACTTTTTGCAAAGAAGTCTGGAACAGAAGGATTTTGCTCAGAGGTGGGTCAGCCTGGCCAGATCTTTCCCTGCATTGGAATGCCAATAGAGTGGGAATGGCAGAGGCTTCAAATGTAGCTCCCCCCCCAAGCGACGCTGCTCTTTGATGTCTCATCCTGACCAAAGTGGTATTGCGTAAATCAGCTGTAATGTTGAGTTACAGTAGTTTAGTCATGGGAATGCTATTAAAACTGCAGAGCTTTGATAACAATGATTACTTTTAAACTCTGGGGTTTCTCTGGACTGCAGCCACCAGTGTTCCCTCTAAGCTGAGTTAGTGTGAGCTAGCTATAGCTTTTTAGCCTCCAGCTCACAGATTCTTGTCCTAGCTCAGGGAGTCACAACACATTATGCAACATTTTGTTGCAGCTCCCATCTTGTATCTTATATTCTAATTCCAACAGAGGGCACCATGTGTGGATACTTATTTCCACTAACAAGAAGCTCACTCTGCCCCAACAGCTTTTCCTACATAGTCAGTATACTTCCTGTGTCTGCAGAAAAATCCAAGAAGTAAAAAAATCCTTTCAGGGAAGGCTGAATCCCCCCAATACCTTTTGAAATGGCCTCTGCAGGGATCTAACTCCAGGCATCAACGGTGAGAGAGAGGTTAGAACGTTCGGGGGGGGTTCTAACTGGCTCTGTCAGTCACAGGGTGGGGGAAGGGCCCTTTCCAGGCCTCTTTTGGCCTTTCAAGGAGGGAGGGAGGAAGGGAGCCTTGGGGCCAGGCCTCACAAGAGTTGCCAGTGCCAGGCTGGGGGATTTCTAGAGATTTTGTGCAGGGCTGGGTTTGGGAAGGGAGAGGCCTCCCTCCAAAGCAGCCATTTTCTGCAGGGAGACAGACCTCTGCTGTCTAGAGTCCAGTTGTAATTCTGGGGGGTCCCAAAGTCCCATTTGGAGGCTGGCAATTCTAGGCCTGCAGTTGTCTAGGGTTGCCAGGTCCCCCCTGATTTGCATGACTCACCTAGCCTCGGCTGCTTGCTACCGTTCATCAGCAGCCACCCTATGAAAGTCAGTGAGGTGCAGCAGTTAGAGCTTCAAAGTAGGGTCTGCAAGACCCAGGTTCAGATCCCCATCTTGCAGTGGAAGCTGACTGCGTGATTTTGGACCAGTCACATATTTCAGCCTAACCAACCTCACAGGGTTGTTGTGCAGATAAAAAGGAGGAGGGAATAATGAAAGCTGCTTTGGTCCCCACTGTGAAGAAAGACTGTAATTTTCCTAGGTAGAGGCTGGGGGGTGGAGATGAAAAGCAGAAGACA
>NW_015161406.1:1423199-1431640 GCF_001447785.1 Gekko japonicus
GAATCAGCAGGCCGGGGGGGGGAGAAGGCTTACCTGTGGAGCTGCTTCTGCAGACCGGGAGCCTTCAGGAATCCTCCCCCCCACGAGTATCGTGGGTCCCGCTTCTTGTATATATATGTTTGTTATAATTTTGTAAGGTTAAAATAAAAATAGAAAGTTAAAAAAACTGTTCAGGAACAAATCTGGAAACCCTTTTTTAATGTGGTCTAGCTCCATGTAGCAACAGAGAGGCCAACTGATTTTTACCCAACTACCCAGCTGTAGTAAGTTAAATGTATCAATGGGATCAAGATGTGTTTTTGCTGAGACTATCAATGTATGAAAATTCCCATTCCCAATAGCATGTAGAGGAAAAAGAAGAGCCTTCTATCTGACAACCCCACAAAATGAAGATGAACAAGTACTATACTTCGGTGTGCTAACTACGGAAATAATAAAGACTTTTTTTTTGCTAGTCTTTGCAGTTGGTTATGTGCAAAATAGCAAAGCAAAACCTTCACCAAGTCAGGTCTGCACTCCAGTATTCTTTTTAGTTTGCACATTTATAAATGACAGAGAGATGTAGGCAACAGTTTTTCATGTCACTTTCTTACCCTCAAAGAAGTGGCATATTGAGGCTACAGAGTTTCTAACGTGTCTGTTTAATCCGTGGACATTGTTGACAACAAAGCTGTCAAGTATTTAGATGCTGAAGAACATGGTGCAATAAGACACTCAATTGCTACCCTGGGTCCTTCTAAGGAGAATGGGAGGATAATTTTTAAAAATTAAATATAAATTTAATTGAAACATATTTTGACAGGTTGTGAAGGACTACTTGACAATGGAACAGAGAAATTAATAAACTACAGGTGATTAGAAAATGACCCTGAGGCATATGTAATGCCAGCAAGCCAGTAAACTGTGAGTATATGCCAGCACCAACTACACAGACCACTGCCATGCTGAATGTCATTACTGTGCAGCTGCAAATATACTGTTCATTTTATATTGTGAATGCAATGCAATCATGAGAGGTGTTTGATTTGAGACAAAACAGGCATTATGAGCAAGGTAAGTCCAATTTTTGAACACCTTATTTGTGAGAATCAAATAATCCCTACCATTTTGGCAGGTATAGCAAAAGGGGAACAAATATTTTATCGAGCAAAAGGGGTAACAAATTATTCTTGCCACAGTTAGGTATCATTGTGCTAAAATCCGGTTCCCCAGTAGATGTCGAAGGCATACTGCTGGGAGCCGACTTTGCCTCCATGAAAGGAGGGAGGAGTTCGGCTGCTGCAGCCGGGTCCTTTAGGGGGCAGGGCCAGCACTATCTTAACAGCTGGCCCCGGCCCCACTCAGGCAGTCTGTGCCTTGTGCTTGGTAGCTATAACAGCTCTGAGCACATCTGGAAGTTTGCATAGGCATACCTTAGGGAGCATCTGTGGGGGACACTGGGCCCAAGCTTACTCTCCATCATCTGCCTGTTCCCACATATTTCCCCCCCTCCTCCTTGCAGTTGGGCGATCTTGGCCTGGGGACCAGAGGTAGACAGTGGGTGCAGCAAGGTAGGGCTACCTCATTCTGGCAGTGTCCCTGCCTCCGTCTGCATTCTATAGCCTTGCTATCAGGCTTCTAAAGTCTACATTAATTGGAGTGGCCATTTGGGGGCTGTGCTTTAGACAGCCATTGCATAACTAGGCGGCCAATTTTGGGGTAGTGCTTGTGTGGGTCAGCTATTTAAGTAGCTGTGTTACAAGCTGCCATTTTGTAACTATGTTTTGGCAGCCATTTTCTCACAGTAATTTAGGCAGTGGTAGCCATTTTAGGTGGGTGCACTGGGTGGCCATTTTGGGACCATCCTTTTGGAAGCCATTAACTGAATGGAGTTCAGGTGGCCAATTGGGTTTGAAGTGAAGGGGGTACCCTTCACTCAATTTTATATACAACATTTTCATGCTGGCTTTCCACCCTATATGAATCTCAAGGGGTGAATAATTAGCAAACCTATAAGCCAGCTCTAGTACCTCTATCTTTATATATGGGGAATGCCCTCTGAGCAGATGCAACATGTGTGTGCCAGAAACACCTTGTTGGCACCCAAGTCCCCTGCCCATTTGTTGGACTTGGACCCTCCACTGACTCTAAATGGCCATAAATATTTGACTGGTGCTGTGGGGAGGTGCAGTTTCTGTTGTAAGAAAGATGCTTGAGAGGAATCATCTGAGGGGCGGGGAGTATCTACTGCTAGATTATTGTTTCTAGAGACCTCTGTCACTGGTTGCTGACATTAATCTATGCTAAACTATAAGGGAATAAATCTTTGTATAACTGCCTTGAGGGCATTTTGTGAGAGGATGTGTCTCAGTGAGAGAGACCATTTGCTTGGCATGCAGAAGGTCTGCTGCTTGGCATGCAGTGGGTCCCGGGTTCAGTTCTCAGCCTTGCTAGTTTGGGGATTGGCAGTGGATGATGTGAAAGATCTCTGCCTGAGACCTGGAGGGCCTTTGCTAGCTAAGTAAGCAATGCTCATTTTAGTGAGCTTAATTGCATACAATTCTGGATTATCTACTGATGGCAGGGGGGCTTATTTTTATATTCGAGAGTGTAGACAGGGATTTTTATGCCAATAGTAATTTTTACAGGGCTCTACACCGAACTGCAGACCAGACGGTCGGTAGTTCGGCAGTTTGAGACACGAGTGCTGCATGATGGAGTGATCTCCCATCTCTGGTCCCAGCTCCTGCCAACACAGCAGTTTGAAAGCAGGAAATTGCAAGCAGTTAATAGGTACCTCTTCGGGTGGAAGGTAACAGCGTTCTGTGCACCTTGACATCCGGTCATTCTGGCTGCATGGCCGCAAAGACGTCTTCAGACGGTGCTTGCGCTCCAGCTTGGAGGCAGAGATGGGTGCTGCAACCCTAGAATCGCGACCCTGGAGTCAGAGTCAAATGGCTTTCAAGCAAGGGAAACCTTTACCTTACCCATCCAGAGAGCAGTAATATAACTTGCCAATCTTCGATTAAAATATTTGGCCCTAATGTGACAGGCCACTGGACTCAAATGGGAGAACCCAGTTTGATTCCCAATCCCTCCACTGCAGGCAGCTGGAAGTCAGCTGGGTGACCTTGATTCAAGTCACAGTTCTTTTCGAGTTGTTCTTTCGAGAGTGGTTTTCTAGGAGCTTTCCAGCCCCATGTACCTCACAGGCTGTCTGTTAGAAGAGGAGAAAGGAAGGTGATTGTGAGCCACTCTCTCTAATTGAAGAGTAGGTGTAAAAATCTAGTCTCTTCTGTTTAATTTTCTTCTCTAGAAAACTATAGAGGCCTTTAATGGTATCTAAAGTGTAATCTGCAAATAGAAACGGAATTTTGAGGTGCAGGAGTACAGCCACTGAGATCAGCTACTTGAAACTGGGTAACTAGATTGTGCCCTTAGTGTATGGGGTGAAATCAAGTGTAATCTGAATGGACAACGACTGATTTTCTAAGGGTTGCCTTTTGCGAAGGGATCCTTGTCAACAACCTGTGAGTCTGACAGTGTGAATGCACTCTGAGTAGGCTTTCTCATGTGTTAGGATTCGAAACTATCCATTGCAATTCATCATTCGTACCTTCTGTTTTTCTGTTTTAGCAGGAATACAGTGTGATTTCCAACCTGAGGCTGAGATCTTGAAATTTGACGGCCGGCATGCCATTACATTTCATTGGTTTGGTCCTAATGAGTGGCTACACAGGTTGAATAGTGCATTTGTCATTAAAGGGAGGTCCAGTGAGTCACAGGGCCTGGAAGAGTGGCGTTGGTTTCAACGGGCTGTGGACGGTGCCGGCTGGGCTGTGACGGCACAACCACACCACCAGGAAATGTGCGGGGAGCTGGCAGGGCTTTGGAGGCCAGGGGTGTTTAGAAATATTGCTTTCTGCTTTCTATATTCACATGCCTTCTCCTGTGAGTACATTCTGATGACATGCTGTGTCTCATTTCCTGTTGCAAAGCCAAATGGTGAGGCCAGATGGCTGGAGCAAACTTTATAACCATGCCATATAACCCACATTCCTTCACACCTTTCTGCTAAAAGCTAGGCTTGAAGGCGCCTGGTCTACGTTGAACATGTCACATAGGCAATTAAGAAGCTGTGGAGTTTGGGTCACCTGACTGCAGGCGGAGCCCCAAACTTCTAGCCAATCTATACACACACCTGATGTGCAGCTATGACAACCAACAATTGGGCACACCCCCTGTCCACTTGTGATTGGCTGATGGCCACAGCTGATTATGATTGGAATTGGGGTATAATTTCCGTTGATCTCTATGAGAGTGTTGCTCTTAGCTCTCTTAGCTCTTGCTCTCTTCTTCTTCTTGCCATTGTCTGTTTATTGCACCTGAAATGCTGTCTCTTGGGAAACAAAGAGCTGCTTTGTGAATTGGACCACATGCTTGTGCAACATGGGATTTCTCTTCAAAATCCCTTGGACTGTCTTGGACTGTTGGATGTTCCTGAATTTGGTAACTATGAATCTCATTAATGTGTAGTTAAGGCAAATCACCATAGGTTTTTATTGTTTTCAGTATCCTCTACTAGTCTGTTTGCTATGCTCTGTACTGAATAAAGATTTTCTTATTTCTAATTGTTTCTGATGTTGTAACTTGAGCTCCAAGGCTAAATCTTGTGGCTGACGCTGACCACATATGCTACCATTGGAGGGTAAATAGTGTGCATCTCTGAGAAGAGCTGCTGATGTGTAAAACCCAGATGCCAGCTAATGCCTGCACTGGTATGTCAACAGTCCATTTTTAACAACAAGAGCTTCTTCCAGTAGACACACTTGGGATATAAAATCTAGGGAGAGAAGTGAAGGGGCATTTTAGCTTTCTCTCACTCACCATTTCCATTCTCAAAATATCCCTCTATCCATAGGAAGTTAAATATACTTTCAATGCAATGGTAAAATACAGACCAATGGCATAGCCTTCCCATAGTTAAGCCGGTTTAAGACCCATTTATGGGACATGCAAATGTATGTAACTCGGCTATTGAATGGAGTAAATAAAAATAAAAAGGGATTAAGGTCTTTGTTATATTAAGCAGTTCCAGGATGACCTTATGATTGTACCTTGGGTCACTACAATGAAGGGGGGGAAAGGATTTAAGCAGACATGACATGCAGATATTTGCCATGCTGATCACACTCACATTTACAAATTAATTAGTATCTCCAAAGGTTTGTTAATGTTTGGCCAGATTTGATCCACCAGAGAGCAATCATATTTCTGAATTACCCAAACAGTTGTTAAAATATAGTCTGAATGCCCCAAACAATAGATTTTATCCTTAGGGCCCCTTTTCTTGCAACATAGTGTACTGAATGCAAAGATTAGAGAGACATTGTGCATATATCAAAGTTGTGAGACAATGGAAAGCATAGACTTTCAGAGGCCTTAAAATATGACCCAATAGAGTGTAGAAATCCATTTTATAATATTTCATTTTTACTGAAGTTTGAGCACTGTCATCTTTGACCTCTTTTCCTACAACTTTTCAAGACTCTTTTTAACAAGCTGTATTCTTAGGTCAGTTGAAGGAAAATTCCTTTCATGTTACTTTTATCCATGTAAGGAAGCAAACCCTGCCAAAGTTGCCAGAATCTGAATCTCACAGCTCTGGACATGCACTTGTTATTTTCTTCAAAAATTATTTCTCCTTTGAAAGCTAAATGCAGGCTTAATGACTAAGCATATTCTTTTTATTATGTCAGATAATGGGAGACCATGGTATTTCTAAAAGGACATGAAAGGGAACGTTGTTGTGAAAATGAGGCATTCGCTCTCAACAAGTGAATTGTGATGTGCTTTGATGAGCTATCCATCCATACCGAATTGAAAGCAGATGATACTGCATCTAGCTAATGGGACCCACGAAACACAGAAGATCATTTCAGCTGGGATCATTGGCGTGATGCAAAAATACAAAACTGGCATTAAACCACATTAATGTGAGTAGAATATATTGCCCTTATATAATGACAAAAATGCAACATACGGAATCCAGAATGAGCGCTCCAATCCGTTTTTATCATCAGTCATTTGTTTTTACAAAGAAATTTCAGCTTGGATCCTATCCATCACATCTGCCTACCTTGTTCTCACTGTGTCAGTATTAGCACATTTTTTTCCCTTCAAGAATAATTAAATACCATCAGTAATGCATGTGAGAAGTGAAGGCATGTGAGAAGCACTTTCTAACCTTCTGTGAGATATGTCAAGGACCACTTGCTCATTAAACAGTGATGCCATCATGATTTACTTGGAGGATATATTTCTCCCTCCCCCACAAACAAGTTCCTTGCAACGAGCTATCTTGTTTGACTGCATAATTTACTTTTTTACCCTTACTAGGGTTGCTGATCAATAATTGTACCATCTCAGTGGTAGCCAGCTATGCAAGATTTAAAATCATGGTGTCACTCAATTGCATTCAAGTAGTATTTTTTCACCTCAGTGTTAACATTGGTAAATTTTACTGCAGCTACTTCCACATATGATTATTTTTTCCCTTAGTGGAATGCACAAAGCTGCCAGATTTCTTGAGAATGTAGCTATTGGCCTCTTTTTTCCCCTATAAGGGACACAGCGCAGCTTGAAATAAAAATGCAAAGTACAATAAAAGAAAACATATCTTTAATTTTATCTTTAAGATAAACAAACAAATAAAATAAACAAATAAACAAAATATACCAACTGGGGAATGGACTGGTCCTGATTTTATTGTGTTGGCTTTTCCAAGTCCACCAGGGCACAAGCCCCAGGTCAAGAGCTAAGGTTCAAGAGCCAATGGCTTGTTCCTCCAGCCACTCCAGATCTTTGTACCAGCAACCATGAAACAGGAAGGGCAAGCACCAGCACAGTCTGGATGGTGCTGCTGGCAGTACTGTTTCTCCTCATATGCCCTCCCTGCATATGATGCCATGCTTATTCTGAACACTATTCATAGTGTTCCTGGAAGTTTCATCTGGCAAAAAACAAAACTTGTTCGTGGGCCCATTGTTTTACTGGAAACAAAACAAGGAGCATTGGCACGGTATAAAGATGGATCCAGCACTGGACAACCTGTGTGTTGCCTAATGAACCCATCCTCCAGACTGCCTGCTGGGGGGGGGGGGGGGCGGAATGGCAATTCCAGTGAGGCCACAAGGACACCAGCCACTGAGTGGTTCCCCTTGCCACCTGGTGATGAGACCCAGGCAACATCCCCCAAGCTGGGCATGCTGCCTAATGACACCACCCTAAGATCCCTTAAGGGAGTCCCCAACTGGAGGAAGTGAGCATGCAGGCCCAGCCTCCACAAAATGGATCCATCACAATGCCCAACCCACCACAAGAGCAGGGAAGGGAGGGCACCTCCCAGCTCCCATCAATCCTCCTCAGCCTGTGACCAACAAAGCAAGCTATAATGAATGCTATACAGCCAAGTATCCCCCAATTCCAAGAGGCGAATGCCATCCTCCCTGAGTAATGCTGCTTGCTGGAATGATATGTATTCATATTTAATGATAAGTCCACCAAAAGAATTAACAAGCTTCCCTGCAGACCTGCAGATATTTTCCCTTGCTAAGTCCACTTTATCCAGCAAGATGGCCCCCTGCCATACATGAAGTTCCAGAAAACTCTGACCAGAATAACTTTGTGTTTGGTAGATGTGAGGCAAGGGTCTGAAGATCTGATATGATGGAACACAGCAAAACCACACCTTTCTGAGCAGGTAAGTTGTTTCCCCCTAGCTGGATGACTAAAGCATCTGGAAGGCTGTGGTAGAAAACATGAGTGGAGATGGTGTTGAGAAGGGAGGCCCAACACATTCTTCTGTGGCCTACCCAAGAAATTTGTAGTCAGTCGCTGAGCCCCAATGATTTCCCCAAGCCAGACGAAGATACGTATTTTCCAGCCCAAAAGAGGATGCTGTGCCCTATAAGCCAGACCATTTGCTATGCAGAGGAGTGTCAATGACCAATAACCTTGATCCTATCAGGAGAAATCCCAGCATCAGAGGTCACTGTGGCAGCACTTATGCAAAATGAATGCATGCTGTAATCCACAAAAGGAAGACCCATGGCAAAAAGGCACTTGTGTATAATGCTGGCAAACTGGAATTGCGAAAGGGAGTTAAGTAATTGCCAGTGGATCATACTGGACAGGGCAGCCCATTAGGGACAGAATGTAACACAATGCAGGAAACCCTGCTACTACCAAAAGATACATGTTGCAAGGGTTCTAAAAACTCAATGCAATGGAAAGCCACATAGAAGGCTAGTGTGAAGGCCGCCCTGAAAAGGGTGGCCTCAGAGATGAACAGCAAACCTGTGGAACCAGTTGCATGATACCAACCAGAACTTTCACAGTGATGGGCTTCTGAGAATCAGGTCTCAAAAGAGAAACCCTTTTCCACCCTTTGATAGTGTGGC
>NW_015161406.1:1433234-1434383 GCF_001447785.1 Gekko japonicus
GGGGGCTATTGGCACGACCCCTGACTACCCAGTCCAGAAATGAGGTCAAAGCCTTAAATGTGGTGCATGCCACAGAACAACCCATCAGCATGGCATGGCCTACGTACCAATGACAGTTGAGTTTAAACATAAAATCATTTGGATGAGCAGGTAAAAGGCAAAATGCAGACTGAACATAACATCACACTGTCATGAGAGTGCCTGGGTCACATGATTTTACAAGATGTACAGCCTGATTGAAAGCATAGAGCAAAATTCTGGAGGGATAGCATCATTCACTGAGGAACATCCAAGGTATGACAAATGGTGAATCAACCTAAACTCACCCGGGGCTTTCTTAGGGACAAACCCTTAAGTTAGGAAAGGGAGGAAATTTGAAGGGGCCCACTATCCACCCCTCAGCACACTCTTTAGCTACTTTACACCTAACCACGTTAAGTAAATCCTTAGCAAATTTGAGGTTGCCACAGTCAGTGGCAACATGGGGACTGGTGAAAAGGATATAAAAGCCATAAATAAAACCCTCCCTAAGCAGTCTGGCAGCAGTCTTATTAGGATATGAAGGTAATAGTTGGACCAAATTTTGGGGGTGGATGGGTGTGTAAACTAAGCCCAATTTTAGTTTTCCAAAAATGGCTGAACTGTTTTCCAGTGTGCACAAAATCCTCATCAGAGGATGACTCACCAGACTCAGTGTCGCTGCATGAGTGTCATGCTCTCGTGTTGCCTTCCGGGACTTACTGTGTGTGGTATACTTTCTCTTGTGTGGTGAGCAGGTTTGCGAAGTGTCACCTCTGGAGTCACTGGATGAAATGGATTCTGCCAGGGAGAGGGACCCCCTGCCCCTTGCTCTAGGAGCAGTGGAAGGCTCAGGGACCTCATTGCCAGAGCCCAGTTGAAAATGTTCCTTTAGCCACTCCAATGTTCGATCAATCCCTAACAGACCAGATGAATTATTTGACACTGAAATGGAGGGGAGATCGATTTGTTATTGGCTGCCACCCTAGCAGGATCATGTGTAGCCTTGGGCCAATTAGATAGGCCTTTTGCACCTGTTACTTTCTTGGAGGGAGTGCCTTGTGAGGCATTTATTTCTCATTTAGAAGCAGCAGAGCCCTTTTTGGATGGCCCTGAACTAGGGCCTGCTGA
>NW_015161406.1:1434397-1456729 GCF_001447785.1 Gekko japonicus
TGAACTATTCCCCTTGTTTCCAACCTTTTCTGGGAGGCAAGGCATTATGATTTGAGGATCTGCCCCAAATCAATTCACAACCAAAAAAACCCTAATGAACTGCTTATTCAGCTTAGGAAATTAAATAAACAATAACCACAATACCCTAGCTTAAACCAGGGGTGTCAAACATGCAGCCTGTGGGACAGATCAGGCCCTTGGAGAACCCCAGTTAGGCCCACAAGGCCCTGGCTGTTTCTTACTTCCATTTGCAGTTCTGCTGCTGCCATATTACAGCTCGCTTTACCAGTCTCTCTCAGTCACACAGGAGAGATTGATAGGCAAGGCTCTCCTGTGTAATTAAGAGAGTCTAGTAAAGAACTGGCTGGGGTTCCTCCCCTTCCTCCCAGGGGGAGGGAGGGAACAGCCAGAGTTCACTTCCTAGCCAGGCTGCAGGAGACAAAGGTCAGCCTTTCTTTCCTTCCACTGGCTGAGGCTCCTCCCTGAAAGGAGGGAGGAAATGAGGGTGAGCTTGCTTTGCTGGGCTGCCTCAATCACATGGGAGAAACACCAAGCTCCTTTAAGACCAACAAAGTTTTATTCAAAGTATGAGCTTCTGTGTGCCTTGCTACAATGTGTGTTTGTGGCCCCGGTCACACGGGCAGGAAACTGCAGAGGAGAAGCGTGGCTGTTTGCCCTGGGGCAAACTACTGCGCAGTTACGCGATCAGACCTCCTGTGGAGGTCCTGTGGAGGTACCGTGGAGGTTCCATGGCAAGGGAGAGGTGCCGATCACAGGACAAGCCGGCGCGCAACGAAGAAGCGCGTGCTGCGGCAAACTGTTTTTTATTTTTGTGTACATGACAAATGCGCATGCTCCGTTGGGTGCGCATGTGCATCCACAGAGACTTGGACAAAAAAACCCCACCTTATTTGCAAGGGGACATGGGCGGGCGCCGGATGCCTCCGGAAACGCGATCAGACGCCTGCCCTTGCCCCGCAGTTTCCGGAAACTAGTACCTCCAAGGTACTAGTTTTTTGCCACGCAGTTTCGGCTGGAAGCCTCGGTTGAGCCACGGGAGTGCTACGCTTCCCAGATGTGCTGGTGAGATCGTGCCCGGAAACTCCGGCTGTTTTCCGTCTCACTTGTGTGGCTTCTGTTACGTGTGACCGCAGCCTGTGTTCTGTTGGGCTCTTTATGCCAGGGCTCTCTTGGGTGCAACTGGGTTCCCTCCCCCTTTTTACTGTATTTATGCTCACATGATCCAGTCTCTCTCAGTAAGAAAGCAATGTGAGCTATTTTAGAGGAGGAATAACAACAAGTGGATTAGACTGAGTGTGTGTGTCCAGACCAAGTTGGCCCCCTTTGTAGGAAGCTGTAGTTATTTCTCTGGGGATGAGTATAGTTTTGTAGAAAAACACATGGCCCTTAGTCTGTCTGTTAAGATGCCTTCTCATGTTCTTGACCAGCACATGAAACAACTTATGTACAAAAGGTTGCAATGCCCAGCCATTTCATGTTTTCCCCTGGGTCCTAGCCTAGGAACACTGGGCATGAGATTTCTGTAATAAATGTCAATAAATCAAAAGCAGGCTTGCAGCTTACAGATACACACCTGAACAGCATACTCAAGATTGCTGCAGCACAGACATTTTGATGCAATAATTCAGAGCAGAGGTGTCAGTTATCAGGGACTGTTAAATAGACAAAGTATTGCAAGATTGCTGGTATTTTAAGCATGTTTTATTTAAAGTTTAAAAAATCTTTAATTGTGTTTGTCTGTGTCCTTTATAAAGTTTATATCTCCACTACCTGGCATTGCATTTTATGACACACATGGCCCAGCCCAGCCCGACAAGGTCTCATTTATGTCAGATCCAGCCCTCATAACAAATGAGTTCAACACCCCTGGCTTAAACAATATATATTGTTTTATCTGTTGTTATGAGGGGGGATAAAAGAGAGATATATATTATTTTACTTTGTTATTTATTTATCTAATTATTTAGAACATACAAAAAGAACCATCAAACTTACCTTTAATACAACTATAACTAACAATTCAGCAATTGATGCTAGCCTCTTTAAGTTTTAAAACCCCGTTTGTGAACCCAGCAATGTGACTGAACAAGTAGCCTGAGTCACATGAATAAATAACAAAGCATTAATCAGCTTGCTGGGGATGCCACAGGCCACATGATTGGGAATAAGCCCAAGGCAAAATAAATTTAAAGTACCAGGCACCCACACAATCCCCACAACCTTTTAGAATTAAGCCTTTATTTTTGGCTGATCAAGCCAAAAGTTACTTAAAGCCCAATTGGGGGGGGGCACTGTTAAATGGAACTTTAAAGCACCATTACCTGAGTGCATGCAGCTGGACACTATGGCAAACTACCACACATTAACACCTTACTATCACTCCTTGGCAAATAGAAGGGGAAGTCGTGGAAGTAGTGACAGACTTCACGTTCCTGGGATCCCAAATCACCGGAGACTGTGACTGCAGCCATGAAATTAAAAGACGCCTGCTACTTGGGAGGAAAGCGATGGCGAACCTAAACAGCATGATAAAAAGTAGAGACATCACCCTGCCAACAAAAATAAGCATGGTCCAAGCAATGGTATTCACAGTAGTCATGTATGGCTGCGAGAGTTGGACTATAAGGAAGGCCGAGCGCCGAAGAATAGATTCTTTTGAACTATGGTGCTGGAGAAGACTCTTGAGCGTCCCTTGGACTGCAAGAAGATCAAATCAGTCAATCCTAAAAGAAATCTACCCTGACTGTTCCCTGGAAGGCCAGATAATGAAAATGAAGCTCAAATACTTTGGCCACCAAATGAGAAGGGAGCACTCACTGGAGAAGACCCTGATGCTGGGAAAGATTGAAGGTCAAAGAAGACGGGGACGGCAAAGGATGAGATGGTTGGACAGTGTCATCGATGCAACGAACATGAAACTGAGCAAACTTCAGAGGACAGCGGAAGACAGGAGGGCCTAGCAGGATCTAGTCCATGGGGTCGCGAAGAGTCGGACTCGACTGTGCGACTGAACAACAACAAAGAATCCAGATGATCCCCTGAAAAATAAAGCTACTTACCCACCAAAGCAGACTGCAAAAGTCTTGAAAGCTACTCAGAACATACTCAGGGCCGGCTCGCCCGCTAGGCGAGCTAGGCGCTCGCCTAGAGCACACCGGCCCTCAGGGGCACCAAATTGCGCCCCCCCAAAGGGATGCGTCCCCGCCCGGCCTTACCTTCCCCGGCAAGCCACACGGACACATCCCTTGGGGGGGCGCCCTCCTCCCGCGGCAGTACCATCTGGGCCCCGGCAGGCAGGCAGGGCAGAGGGGCGCCCCCTGCCTGCCTTCTCCTCTCTCACCTCCGGGTCGCGGCAGCACTGCAGCTCTTCTCCCTCCACTCCCTCCTTCCCTTGGCCCAACAGGTGGAGACGTGAGGCTCCCTTCCCCGCCCACCACAGGCACCTCCGTGGAGGTTGAGGTGGGGATCGCGCAGGGGCAGCGTGTGGGACGCCAAGCGGCCCCAGCCGCCACCTCTCCTAGCCCGGGTGAGTCGGGGCGCGGGGCGAGCGAGGTCTGCGGGGGTCGGGGCCGGGAGCTGCTGCTGGGCCGGGGACTGCTGCTAGGCTTTCTGACGGCGCCAGCCCCTCGAGGTGGGGTGCAGCTGGCTTCGCAGCCTTGCTGCGGAGCGGGCGGGGGGGAGCACCATAAGGCTCCGAAGCACGGGGGGTGCCGGGGAAAGTGAAAGTGAAGATTGGAAAGAATCGAAGGGGCTTGTTCTGGCCTGAGGCTTCTGCGCCTGCTGGTCTCCTCAAGAGCAGACTAACCCTGCCAACTACAAGTGGGCAGGAGTCTCGATGGAGCGCAAGGTTAGTGGTCTTGCAAACTGGTTGACCAGCAAAGTTCCCTTCTTCACCCTCCGCTTAGATAGACTTGGGGGAAAAGCAGCCCCAGATGTTTTGAAGGCAGGCTGTGGGCTACGTCATAATGGAGCCAGAATCCTGCAGAAGATTGTCAGCTAAAGCAAGGGTCCAGCTCACTGGCTGGAGCACAGGCTGCTAGCCTGGCACAACATCTCTCTCTGCTGCATCTGTGTGAGCCCGCTGCCTCCACTGTTCCTGCTGGATGGGGGAGAATCCTGGAAGGCTTGGGCTCTTCTCTGGCCTGGCTGATGCATAGCAGGCCCAGGATCTGGGAGGAGCACTTGGAGGTCCTGGTAGCAGAGGCTCAACAGCAGGGTCTTCAAAATTGGCCCCTGGAGCTGATGGATCAGGGTGTGAAGAGCAGAGTCGCCGGGAAAAGGGCCGGGGAGGAAGACAAACCTTGGTGGGGAAACGCCTGTTTTGCGCTCCTTTGGGATGTCCCTGGCTGGGACTAAGGAGGGGCTTCCCTGCTGGGCTTCGGGGGGGAGGTCAGAGATTTCCTACCACCCCCCCCTGGGCCGGAGAAGCCCCCCGCCGCCTTCTTTCTCGGGCTCTCTTGCCCAGCTGCGGGGGGAGGGGCCCCTTCTCTGGCCCAGCCGCCGCCTTTCTCTGCTGTGGCGGGGGGGGGGGGGGGGGGAGAGGAGGAGGAGGGGTGCACTGGGGAGTGCGTCTCCAGGCCCCGCCGGGAGGTTGGCATCTGCGCTCACCTAGAGCGCAGGACAACCTCAGGCCGGCCCTGAAATACTTAAAGATGTCTGATGCTGGAATCCCTCTGGAATCAATGCAAAGGCTCTTCCACTGAGCCACGATCCTTCCCAATTGTCGCTGAATTTAAAGGGAAGGAGGTGCAGCCATTCAACTGTTACCTGCAAACACAAGGCCCGCAGAACAGCTGTTTCTCCTTCTCTTCCTGTTTCTTCTTAAGATGGATCATATGGTCTGGTAGGAAGAGCTGCAATAGTGCCACAACTTCCTGAAGAGTTTGAGAAGAGCAGAGGAAAGGCACTCAACAACAGCACTTTAAATGGCCACAGGAGAGCAAAGCATGCAGCACAAGTCATTGCTCCTTCCTGAGCAGTCTGTCACTCATAGGCTGGCCAGTGCTGACGTCTCAGTCAATCAAGTTTATTACAGTCATTGACCACTTTAATAGAAGACAAGTAAATACAGTTAAGGGAGCAGTAAAATTATAAAATACAATGGCATCTAAAATTATAAATAAGGATCTAAAAACTTTAAAATACAGATATAATAGAATCAAAATTATGATCAAAGGTTAGGTTTAGGCCTATCTGAACTTTATCTCTTTCCTAGTTTGGTATGCCAACCAACCAAATTTGGCAACCATCCTAGTCAGCTTTTGATTATCTCCTGCCAGCATAATTGACAAAAGTGTCCTTCTATTACGACCTGGAAAGGAGTTAACTATTGACTTGATCAAAACTTCCCTGATATTATGATATATAAGACAATCGAAAATTACATGTTCCAATGTTTCATCAGGTCCCATCCCACATATACAACTTTTCCTCAATGATCTAGTATATCTGGCCTCCATTATGGCTGAAGGTAAGGCGTTGTAT
Organism: Gekko japonicus; assembly: GCF_001447785.1. Lineage (NCBI taxonomy): Eukaryota > Metazoa > Chordata > Lepidosauria > Squamata > Gekkonidae > Gekko > Gekko japonicus. Next base: position 1,439,903 of record NW_015161406.1, read on the forward strand.
CTTAATAGGGTAAAAATTCTTCTATGATTGCTGATATCTAAATATTTGATGTAAGATCTCACAACTATCTTGTTAAGTGTACTTACATCAAATACAGGGCTCCTAATCCTACTCACGTCCATCTGTCGTTCAACGTCTAATATTCTTTGTTTTAGAACTGATCTAGCCTGATCATGTCCCAAAGACAGTATAAACTGTTTTGAAAAACCATAACAGACCAGTTTATCTTCTATCTTTTTCCTCCATAAAGGAACAAAGTTATCTTGCATCATAGTATGGGAAAGGCCAATGGGTAAAAAAATCAATTTTAACCAATAGTAAAATGCAGCAATCCACAATCTTGCCTCGACCATAACCAGGCCAGCCTCTAAACGGATTGCAGCATTTGAAACGCTTGTTGGAACTTGAAATATAGCTCTTAAAAATTTCGATTGTGTTCTTTCAAGTAAGGTCAAGTTTGTCAGGAGAGACAAAGGAGCTCCATATAATAATTGGGGTAATACCTTTACAGTGAATAACTTAATGGCAGCTTCTAAGTTACGACCTCCTTTGGACCAGAAGAACCTTTGAATAGCTCCAGCGCTTTTCTTTGCATTAGCTGACAGGTAATCAACATGGCCTTTCATATGACCGGACGACTGAAATACAACTCCAAGGTATCTATAGCAACGAACTTGCTCAATGGTACGAGAGTCAATAACCCATTTAAACATCCTAGGCCTATTGGCAAAAGCCATTATTTTAGTCTTCATATAATTTATCTCTAAGCAATTCTGATTACAGTATTGCATAAGAGCAGACATAGTTCTCTTAAGTCCCTTGGGGGTCCGAGGAGGCTAGACGGCATCGTCTGCATAAAGTAAGATTGAAATGTGTCTATCTGCAAGCTTTGGAGGATGAAATTCAGGTTTGTACAAAAACTGTACCATGTCATTGATGTAAATATTAAATAAAAGAGGTGCCAAGATACATCCTTGTTTTACTCCTCTATCTGACCTGATCATCCTTGTAAGAAGACCTTGAGGATTACATCATACCCTGATAAAAGTATTTTTGTGAAGAGCTCTCAATAGAAACATTAAGCGCCTATCTATTGTAGAAGATTTCAACTTTTCCCATAGGATAGTTCTTGAGACAGAATCAAATGCAGATTTAAAATCTATAAAAGCTGCATACAATGAGGTTAAAGAATTCGAGGAGTATTTGGAAATTAAATGGTTCAATATCACACACTGATCTAAACATCACCGTCCCTCTCTAAAGCCTGCTTGTTCCTGTCTCAAAAAACCTTCCTGCTCCATCCAGTCTTTTAGCTTCCACTGTAAGTGTTTTGAATAAAGCTTACTTATTATACTTAGCTGACGTGGCTGGCCAGCCGGTACATGCCACTAGGCAAGGAAATGGTGCCCAAATGGACATGTGGTAGCAACAAGCACCTTCCTTTCTTCTTCTCCCCACCCGCAACTTCTGCTCCTGGTAACTCGGGTTCATGGTTTTTCTGCAGTCTAAATAGGAATATGTGGGTTGGCTGCACATAGTCACAGTCACCATGTGGAGGTTTAAAAATGTCATGCAACAGCTCAATACTATGTGCCATCCACCTTTAGCTCTTTACAGGATTTCTTCCTTTCTCTGCTGAGCCATGCTGTAGCATTACAGTGCGTGACTGATCTGGGAGAGGTAAACTGAGGGGAAAAGGGGGGTTGCAGGCAGTGGAGTTCCTTCTGAAATTACAGGTGCACCTGTGTTGTTGCACATGGATGACAGAGCAGAACAGGGAGGAATGGGGAATGGCAGCAGTGGGAGGTGAGAGTATACGGGCCTGAAGTCTAAAGTTCTGATCAAGGAAAGAAGGGAAATAAATAAAGGAAGGAGAACCAGGAAATGGGATAAATGTAATGCACAGCCATAAGATAGATATGACTTTTTCATATACAGGGTAAGCTCATTTACATTTTAAAAGACTACCAAATTATTGAATTCTATCCTGGAAAAATGACTTGGCATCATTTTTAGAATACTCAGGACCAGAAGAGAAGTGAACTGGCTGATACTCACCTGGAATCTATTCAGTGCCATGAAACTGAGCAGCTCTTTTACCAAATAAATCATTTTATTTTACCCTCTTTTAATTAACAGCTCAGTTTTGCAAAGCAATTTTCAATTATTTAAAATATATTTGCCCTTTGACAATAATGTAGCTGATCAACTTTCAGCATAATGATTGCTGGCAAATGTTTCATTCTAGCCACATACTTACTTTGCACTTTAGATGAGACTTTCAACTGAATCCTGAATCTATCTTGTATATTTTTATCCTGATTTCTTTCCACAGAGATCAAGATGGTATACATGGTTCTCCCCTCCTCCATTGTATCCCGACAACAACCCTGGGAAATAGGCCAAGTTGAGGCTGGCCCAAGGTCAGCCAGTGAGTTTCATGGATGAGTGGGAATTTGAACCTAGATCTCCCTAGTTCAGGTTTTAACTGATAAACTGCACTGGGTCTCTAAAATCTCTAATATATTATTCATGAATACAGGTGGGCACAAACCTAAAGAGAGGATTTTGATTCAGGGCAGCCCACCAACCAAACCCTGAACTGAATGGACCCAAATGGGCCCCACCCAAACTGAACAGGTCTGGCAAGTTCACTTTCTTCTTTCTCCCAGCCACGGCTTGCTGCAGCCAGGAGAAAAGGGTTGGAGATCACCCTGGAGGGGAATTCCCTTCCACCTTTCTCCTGGCTGTGACTTGGCAAAGCCAGAAGAAAGGGGGGCAATCACCTGGGAAAGGATTTCCTTTCCCCCTTTCTCCTGGCCACACCCCACTGTACCTGGGAGAAAGGGGGTGGGGATAACCCAGGAAGGGTTTAGGGCTGCCAAGCCGCGGCGGGGGATCCGTGCGTCGTCACAGGATCCCTGCCGCGGGGGGACAGCGATACGCACTGCACCGGCGTTGCCAGGATGTGATGGTACGCGTCGCTCTGGCAACAGGGCTGTTTGGAGTCCCGTTGCCAGTGCGGGACTCCTCTCTTAGGGATGTGGAAATAATAATAATAATCAGGACCTGAGAAATATCCATTCACCTGAATATGCCTGAATGCCAATATTGGCTTCTCCCCATAGGATATAATGGAGATTGAATTTCACTCACCGCACCATGCACGGGGCAACTTGGACAGTGAAGGGAAGGGATTTTAACTTTAAACAAATTATCGCTGCTGGGAATATAACGATTAACATATGATTATATCAAGAATGCTAGGATGATTACTTAATCCATTCTGTATGCTCTCATACAAAAATGAGCAGAAGACTGACAGGATGATTCCCACAGAACATCCCCCCCACCCCCACCCCCCATAGAAAAAGAGTGGTTCTTGGATGGTTCTTTGTTTCCTCACTATTGATTTATTTTTCAAAATCAGTGAAAAAACTTATGGTGAACACTCACAATTTGAGCACACCTAAAATTCTTAGCTTGGACCCCATTGTATATGGAAGCCAAGGTTTTGGTTCACACTGGCTTTGCTTCCAAATATTTAATGTTCAGCCATCTGATCTTTACTCTTTAATCTATTTCATATGACATATTTGCTAATGATTGAAGGAATCTTTATTTTAACTCATTCAAAGTCTCTTTGTAATAAGCATTGATGGATTCACTTGTACTACACCTTTAAAATGTATGCTCCTATGAACAATGTTTTAGAAGTGTGTACACTCAAATATTTCAAATCAAGGGATTATGCAAAAAAGAGAAAAAGAAAAGAAAAAGCCCATCAGGTTTTGTGAGTCTGGTCAGGATTACTGGTACATAATTACTTGAACTCTACATTGTGCTGCCAACATAGATCAGTTTCTTGTAATTCCAATTGTATCCAACAGGTATTGAGGCCTTGGATGAAGAATATAAATTCCAAATTAAGAACTGAGAACCTTGTCCTGGCTCAGTGTAATAGCCTTGGGAGAATTTCAAATACCAGTCAAGTTGGCAGAGACACATGTACACATACCCAGCAGACCTCCGTAGTCCCTGAGACTCAAATATGCAAATATTTTTGAGTACAGAAGAATTTCTTTTGAACTAATATCTGCAGCAACAGAAAGAAAAGATGTTTTCATGCTGCTAGTAGTCAGTCACCCTCAGATATATTCTGTCTCTAAAGAACATCCTCACCAGCATCTCATGTTAGAAGATGTGAGATCAGCAACATCCAGAGTCCTACATATCCTCGGGAGGATGGATTTATTTTGTACCTAAGTAATACAGATATCTCTAATCCACAAAATCATCATTCCTGTAGGGAATACAAATAAACACTCCTCAGGCCAAAACTACCCAGCCCTGGTGAGATAGATAACTGGTCTGCAGCATACATCCATCAGCTTATTCATCACAATACCCACCAGCAGACTCCATTTGCAGTTCCTGGGCGTCTTGCCTCAGGATAACACTAGGAGTTTAATTCCTGAAGAGAAAATGGCAAGACTTTCTTCTCCAGGCTTATATTTACCCTCAGAAGCTGATAAACAGCTTTGACTCTTATAAAGATTTAGAAGATTGGTCATCTGGTAGATGCTTGATAAATGCACCACAGTGTATCCACAGGTACTCTGGGAAATTGTACTGAAATATTTAAGAAAAGCATTATTCTCCAGCACACTCAGACAGAGTCATTAGAGAAGAGTTTAATAACACATTTTACATTTATCCTTCGACTTGATATCCTTCGACATTATAATCATATGCAAAAACATTCCAGTTGAAGCCCATTGAAACCAATGGATTTAGACAGGAATGATTTAGAATTACACTGTTAATATGGTTACTTATTTTTATGATACTATTGTCAATGTATTTGCAGTCTCTTTCAGTCACTGGATTACCTAGGGCAAATTCCTAGCTCTCAACGTTAATACCCATTTTGTAAACACAGTTCAAGAGGGCCAACTAGATGGAGGGATCAGAAGGATGAAGGACTGTAGGACTGTAAAGGCACAGTCTGTATATAGTTAAAAAAAAGATAGCATGATTCTGAGCTCTTCAAGCAACTGCACATAAGCAGGGAGCAGTGGTGACTGCAACAATCCAAGGGAGATGATGCCCACAAGCCTACCATTAACAAAGCCCCAGATCAAATAGAGTTCCAGGTAAAAGAGTACCTTTGTTGGCCTACTTCATTTGTTCAGATTTTGAATCCCTAATTGGGATCTGGCCTGTAGGATGAGTTACTTGTTGACCTGCTGTGACTATTTTGCTCAGCGCTTTGCAGATGAAATCTCTCACATCCATTCTGACTTGGATTCTACATTAGCAGTGACAAAGTTAGATGGGGCCAGGGAATTAACCAGCTGTTTGGGATGTGGACAGGATTCTTGTAGGTGTGAGGCCTACCACCTGCTTGAATGACCCAGGCCATTCCTGGTTACTTAATTCTGCAGGGGGGGCTGGCTAATTGGGTTCAAGAGGTTGTTAATGCTTCCTTGAGAGAGGGGGTTAGTCACCTCACCCTTGAAGTAGGCTGTGGTATATCTACTACTACAGAAGCCTTCCCTGGACCCAGGAGATTTCAATAACTATCAACCAGAATCAACATTTCATTCTTGACCAAGGTGAATGAACAGGTGATGGCTGGACAACTTCAAGTTTTCCTGGATGAGAGAAATTGTATAGATCCTTTCCAATCTGTTTTTTGGCAAGTTTATGGGACTCAAACAGTCTAAGGCTTCCTAGTGGATTACGTACCTGCAAAGGGAGGTGGACACAAGGAGTGTGACTCTACTGATTCTCCTGGACTACTCATTGGCTTTCAATATTATCAATTATGGTAACCTTCTGGACCACCTTTCTGGGCTGGGATTGGGAGGCTCTGTTTTGCAGTGTTTCCATTCCTACTTGAAAGGTAGATTTCAGAAGCTGGTGCTGGGGAACTGGCCTTTGTCTTGTGTGGTCCCATAAGATTCCATCTTATCCCCTGTGCTCTTTAACATCTACATGAAACCATTGGATGAGATCATCTAAAGATCTGGGCTGGATTGTCCCAGGGATTTTTTCTCAAAAAAAGAGGAGGCAGAACTCTCAAGAAGGAAATGAAGGAGAAACACATGGGATTCTTTGAAAAAAATATTATTTTCATGCACTACTTCAGCTTTTGAAATTGATAAAATTGGAAACAAAAAGGCATAAAGTCTTGCTTCATTTGTTAGTTTTTCACTCCATCTCTCCTTATATATAATTCCATTTTCGAGTGGCAAAGTTCTATGCACACCAAAATCAGTTGGCTGCCTGAACTGCCACTCAGAAGGCGCTGGCTGCGTTGGCTGCCTGGGTTGCGGAGTCCCACCTGCAGAAGTGGCAGCCAGCATCTCCAGCTTGGTATGCTCAGAGCTGATGGAAGGGATGGACGGGACTCTCCGTGGGGCTGGGGATGACTGGGTCCTCCTTCCCTCCAGTTTATGTGCAGCATCAGGGGTAGGGTGTGGGTTCCTTGCTTTGGTCCTCTCCCACAGCCCCCTCCATCCCTCGTGCACCCCATACATGGAGTGAGGACCCAGTGAGCAGCAGCCAGTTCCCCCCTCATGCTGTAGCTGCCCCGGCCACTCATCTCTCCTCCCTGGCTCCAGCTGCTCAAGCTGGCTCCGCCTCACATGCTGGCTCCGTCACCCGCCTCACACTATTTACAATGGCTGCAAGTCAGAGCGGGGTGGGGGGAGGAGGATGGAAATGTCACGCAGCCAGAGTTGGGGTGGGGGTGCCAAGATGGAGGAGAGGGGCGCCCATGGTAGCAGTGGTCTGGCCATGGCACTCGGGGGGGGATAGGTGACTGCTGCAGGCCAGAGCACTCTCTCAGGCCCTCTTTCTACAGCTCGTTGCATTTCTTTCTGCAATGGGCCTTATTACTAGTCTTTATATATAAAATAAAGTTCCCTCACCAAAAAATCAAAGCCCAGGCTGAACCCCAGGACCTATAAACACAAAATTCAGGGAGAGCACTCCTACCATGGTGTAGATGCTCACTAAGAAGAGATTTTTAGAAATCCAACCCTAAGGGGGTAAAATTTGCTCCCCCATTGCTTCCTTTGTAGCTGCCAAGCTGCTTCCTCCTTGCACCCCCCACTCTCTGATTGGTCAGCTGCAGAACTCAGTGTTCTGAGGTTAAAAAAAAAGTTACAGGAGACTGCAGAGAGCTGTTGACAGTTGAGGAAATCAGGAATGGCCAACCACCTGTGAGATGCAGCAGTGCTGCTGGCCCAGCCTCCCAATGGCTTCAAACACACTCCTCCCACCTCCTACACCTGACTATACCATATAGGGTTGGAAGGGGCAATTAAAGGTGCTAATACTAACCTTTAAAACCCTATATGGTATGGGGACAATATACCTGGAGGACTGCCTACTTCATTAGGAACCTATCCAACCACTGTGGTCATCTTTGGAGGCCCTGCTTTGGTTTATCCTGTCTGCTGAGATTAGGTAGGTGGCAACCTGTGAGAGGACCTTCTCAGTTGTGGCCACAGTTCTCTCAAAGCTGCACCATGGGGCACTGACACAAAATTTTTTAACAGGCAGCACAGGGATTTCTGTTTATGCCCACAAGGCATTTTCCCCCTCCATTGGAAACAATGCAGGATGGGGACACCTCTTCTGGGGCCCATAGAATTGGACCCCCTGGTCCAATCATTTTGAAATTTGGGAAGATTTGAGGAAAGGCATCAGCAGCTATGCCACAAATCTGATGCCCAGAGCCCCAGATACCTTCAGATCAATTCTCCATTATAGACTATGGGCCTATTGAGTATAATGGTCCCCATAGCATACAACGAAGCTGGGGGGGGGAGGATGTTTTTTGAATACCCCTGTTATGCTTTTCAGTGTGATTTGTAAGCTACCTTGAGTCACAGGGAAAAGTGGGATATAAATATTTGAATAAATAAGTAGTTTGGGCAAGTCATTTAAGTAACTTCCTGTTTGTTAGGTTAGGTAGGGTTCTGACAGTGATTGCTCCTCCTCTGTTATACTTGACCTGTAATGCCGGTTGTCATATTTCACAAAATTCCCAATACAACATATTGTCGTCCCCCCCCAGGTGCTGGTACATTTTTTAAGGCTCAGCACAAGGTGATGGTCCGAGGCCAGGTCTACCAGTATAGTGTACTGGGGAGGGTATACCTGTTCTCTGGAGTCTAAGTTGACCAATATAGTGGAAAGGGGTGGGTAGACCTATACTCTGGTGGCCAGGTCTATCAATAGAGTAGAAAGGGGTAAGTAGACCTGTTCTCTAGAGGGCAGGTCTACCAATATAGTGGACTAGGATGGGTAGATCTGTTCTCCAGAATACAGGTCTACTGATATAGTGGAAAGGGGTGGGTGAAATTTGACTTGATTCAGTTTTCTCTTATAATGTTTGAATTATTCTTAAAATATAGTTTAAATATAATTTAAAATAATTTATTCTAAGATTTTTACAAGGTTATGGAAGTATCTTCTAAAAACACAATTTATGCGATCGTCAAATGTAGACTCACTCACAACTTTAATGCTACTAGCTTTTTTTGCTTATGAGGTAGAATTTCTGCTCACAACACTGTGGAGCTTAGAGGGAACATTGGTTGTGGCACCAAAATTTTGGAACTCTCTGCCCAGGAAGGCTTATCTGCCCCCTTCTTGGCTATCTTCTGCCAGTGGGTGAAGACTTTTTTTTCCATTTCATTTGATGTTCCCTCCGTGATGCCTCCTTCTGCCCAATGCTTTAATTGTTGCTTTTTATGTTGTTGTATGTATTTTAGCTCTGGTTTTATATATTATTTTCATCTCTAAGTAATTTTAAAAATTACTTCTAGATGCACAGGTCCCCCCCAAAAAAATTATCAGTAACTGAAATGTACCAACATAAAACACCCTGAACTTTGTGCTGGCATTGGATAAACCAGTATTAAATAGTGATACCACTGGTGTGCCTTTTTCACAAGTACAGATGAATTTTTGTACTATTTTTTTTTCAGCTGCTGGGAAGATAGTCTGTGACTGGAACCTCCAGAGTCTGGTGACCTCCAAACTTAGGACTTAACAGGTGGGGGGGTCACCTGGATCATCTTCCTCTAAGTCCAGTGCCAGATATGTGACTTATTACTCATGAGAAATATTCTATGAGGTTCACATCCTCAACATATACAAAATATCCTATTTCACTGGTGAGTGGCAAATTGAATAGGTTGCTGATTTATTTTATTTCCATAATTGCTATCATTATCATCATCACGTTAAAACAGAACTAATGCCCTATTTTTTTTTACCTTCCCAATAAATGAACTCTTGATGCTATACAAATGCCTGCTTTACTATTACCAATACAACTGGCTTTGTGTCTTCAGGATAATAGTATAATTGGTCTTCATATTGACTAGGTATTGAAAAATGGAGGTGGAGTTGGTGTGACTTTGGTGGCTGTTCACCTGTCCTGCTTCTAATTATCATATTAATAATATGCTTTTGCTTCTAGGGTGACTTTTTATGCAGTATTTTGCTAGACAGATAATCACTGAAGGTCAAGTTCTATTGGCAAGTGTGAACAAAAAGATCAATTCCTTGCATGTTTATGCTATACAATCTCATCAGCACTAAACACCTATATTATTAAAATGTCTTTGATCTGAACCTCTGTCATCCCTAGTGCTGGAATAAAGAAGGCAGCATCATGTATTATATTTGGGATCTCCACAAAAAAAGGGAGGGGGGTTAGTCTTAAATTTTATTTTTATTTTTTGTACATACATTCATTTTCTGTATTATTGTCTTCATTTCCATTGATTTAAACAATAAACAACTGTTTTCCCCATTGAATTGGGATGAAATTCTCAGATAATGTACCTCGCACTGGAGGAATCCCCAAGTCAAACTACAGGAAGAGTTTGTTCCTGTTTTGTAGGTTGTTGTTGTTTTTATTATTAGCACAGTAGGCTGAGGCAAGTCATTGACAACTCAAGAAAGGAAGTAGTGGACACAAATGATGCTAAGGAACCCATTTGGATGAATCCACCTTGCATGTAAAGCAGGGGGCTGGACATCAATCTTTAAGCAAAACTAGAGTGTGGAGGCATGAGAAATTAAACTCTGACCTGTCTTGTGCCCACTTCACTGTGCTTTGGTATCTGAAACACACACCCACACACACAAGACCAGCTGAGCTCTGAGCAGGAGCAGGAGAGAGAGCTGTGAGAGAGGTGAGTGGGTTTCTTTTACTTGCTTTCAGCTGAGAGAATTCAGCTAAGGATATTTTGTGGGAAAACTGTGTTTAGCAGTTTGTGGAAGCACTTAGAGTTCTTGCAGAGTCCTGGCTGATTGAGTGTGGGAGAGGAACGGGCATTGTTTGACTGGGATTGCCTGTAATTGAGAGGAAGTGGAAGGGGCATTGTTTTGCCTGTGATTGAGTGCCTGGGTGAATTTGAATTTGAATAGCTGCTGCCTGACCTCTGCTGGGGGAGGCCTCTATTTAAGGAAACACCTTGGCAGAGGCACGAGCCTCTGGCACGAGCCGAAGGGTGAGCTAAAGGGCTCTTTGCCTGTGGCTCTTAGCCTAGGGACTCTTAGACTAGGGGCGCTGTAAGAAGCCCAAAAAGAGCCAGAAAGACAAGGCCCTAGGCTCTTTGTCTTTCCCGTAAAATAATTTGACTTGATAACAAAACCCACATAAATACCAAGGGTTTAAAAGGGGGATTATATTTATTTATTTTAAAAGAATTATGAAGCCAGAATGCCAGCAGGGGGTTGGGGGCTATCCAGTGTTTTGCACGGAGTGTCACATGTATGACTATCTGCCCACTGGGCAGAAGTCTTGGGTGTGTCCTCGGTGCAAGGAGCTCCTGGTTCTCAGGGAACGTGTGTGCTCCCTTGAGGCCAAGGTGGCTGACCTGGAGAAGCAGAGACAGTCAGCTAGGCACACAGAAAAGACTCTCGGGGACTTGTTAGCTTCGTCCCACTCTGGATCTGGCAGCCCCGCTGCTGTCAGGGAGCATGAGGGTCTAGGGGAAACAGGGCACCATGCTGAGGATAAGGGGAATGTGCCCTCAGAAGGGACCTCTTCCCCAGCTGGTGAGCGGCTCTCCTTTTGCACCAAGGAACCATCCCTGAGCAGGGTGGGAGGGGGGCTCTTGGTAGTGGGTGATTCGATCCTTAGGCAGGTAGACAGCTGGGTGGCGAACCCGCGTACTGACCGTATGGTGACTTGCCTGCCTGGTGCGAAGGTAGCGGACATTACGCGTGTTTTAGATAGGCTGGTAGATAGTGCTGGGGAGGAGCCAGTGGTCGTGGTGCATGTCGGCACCAACGATGTGGGGAAATGCAGTCGTGAGGTCCTGGAGGAGAAATTTAGGCTGCTGGGCAGGAAACTTAGGTCCAGGACCTCCAAGGTAGCCTTCTCAGAAGTGTTACCTGTTCCACGCGCAGGGCCGGAGAGACAGGCAGAGATCAGGAGTCTCAATGCGTGGATGAGACGATGGTGTAGGGGGGAAGGGTTCAGGTTTGTTAGGCACTGGGATACTTTTTGGAACAAGAGGGAGCTGTACAGGCGAGACGGTCTCCACTTGTCCCGAGAAGGAACCAGGCTGCTGGCACTTAAAATCAAAAAGGTGGCAGAGCAGCTTTTAAACTGAATATTGGGGGAAAGCCGACAGGAGATGAAAAGTCTCTGGTTCGGGTTGGCTCATCTGAGAGAGGTGAGGGGGTACCGGTTGCTTTTCTACAGGGAGGTGGATTGAAATTGTCCACAGAGGCCATGGCTGGTGACATGGACTGCCGGACAACGACTCGAGATAGCAAGAGGAAGGATGCAGGCTTAACTTGTAAGGGAAATTACAGCTGTTTCTATACAAATGCTAGAAGTGTCCGAGGTAAAATCGGGGAGTTGGAGTGCTTGGTGTCGGAGGGAAAAATAGACATTGTGGGTATTTCTGAAACTTGGTGGGATGAGGAAAATCAGTGGGACACAGTGATTCCCGGTTATATATTATATCGGAAGGATAGGGGGGGAAGGGTTGGAGGTGGGGTAGCTCTGTATGTCAGAGAGGGTATAAAGTCTAGAAAGATTGAGAGGCTAAGTGAATTGGATTCGCTTCTGGAAGTTCTATGGGTTGAAATAGGGGGGCCAAAAGGAAACTTAACACTGGGAGTTTGTTATCGCCCACCAGATCAAAAGATAGAGGAGGATTATAAAATGATGAATGCCTTAAAGATAGCAACTAGACAAAAACACTGTGTAATAATAGGTGATTTTAACTACCCACACATTGATTGGGTCAATATGTGTTCTAGTCGGGAAAAAGAGATTGAGTTTCTAGACACTCTAAATGACTGTGCTATGGAGCAGATGGTCACGGAACCTACCAGGGGAGAGGCGATCCTTGATTTGGTCCTAAGTAACACTCAAGACCTGGTGAGAGATGTAAAAGTGATTGCACCGCTTGGAAACAGTGATCATAATGTTGTTGAGTTCATCATTTGTACAAATAGAGAATTGGCCAAAAAGACTCACACAACCATTTTTAACTTTAAAAGGGGTAATTTCTCTGATATGAGGGGACACGTGGGGAGGAAACTGAAAGGAAAAGTAGAAAGGGTCAAAACAATTGGGGAAGCTTGGGATCTATTTAAAACTACGATCCTAGAAGCTCAAAAAATATATATTCCGCAGGTTAGGAAAGGCACAAACAGGTATAGGAAAAAGCCTGCATGGTTAACAAACAGAGTAATGGAGGCTGTAAAAAGTAAAAAGAATTCCTTTAAGCAGTGGAAAGCTAGTCACAGTGAGGCTGATAAAACGGAACACAGGCTATGGCAAATAAAATGCAAGTCTGAGGTCAGGCAGGCAAAAAGGGAATATGAGGAGCATATAGCAAAAAACGTAAAAACCAACAATAAAACTTTCTTCAAATACATTAGAAACAGGAAACCAGCCAGGGAGGCAGTGGGGCCCTTGGACGACCAAGGGGTAAAAGGAGTATTGAAGGATGATAGGGAAATGGCTGAGAAGCTAAATGCATTTTTTGCCTCCGTCTTCACTGTGGAAGATGAGAAGTGCTTGCCCACTCCAGAACCACTGATTTCAGGAGGGGTGTTGGAAGACCTGAGTCAGATTGAGGTGATGAGAGAGGAGGTCCTAAAACTGATAGACAACTTAAAAACTGAAAAATCACCAGGCCCAGATGGCATACATCCGAGAGTTCTGAAAGAACTCAAATGTGAACTTGTAGATCTCCTGACAAAGATATGTAATCTTTCCTTAAAATCTGCCTCCATTCCTGAGGATTGGAAGGTAGCTAATGTCACTCCCATCTTTAAAAAGGGTTCCAGAGGAGATCCGGGAAATTACAGGCCAGTCAGTCTGACGTCGATACCGGGTAAATTGGTGGAAACCATTATTAAGGAAAGAATTAGTAGGCACATAGATGAACAAAACCTATTGAGGCAGACTCAGCACGGTTTCTGTAAGGGAAGATCTTGTCTCACTAACCTGTTAGTGTTCTTTGAGGGGGTGAACAAACATGTGGACAAGGGGGATCCAATAGATATTATTTACCTTGACTTCCAGAAAGCTTTTGATAAAGTTCCTCATCAAAGGCTCCTAAGTAAGCTCAAAAATCATGGGATAGAAGGACAAGTCCTTTTATGGATCAAAAACTGGCTAGTTCATAGAAAACAGAGAGTGAGTGTAGGTGGGCAATTTTCTCAGTGGAGGGTGGTAAGCAGTGGGGTACCGCAGGGATCAGTACTTGGTCCACTGCTTTTTAACTTGTTCATTAATGATTTGGAGATGGGAGTAAGCAGTGAAGTGGCTAAATTTGCGGATGATACAAAGTTGTTCAGGGTGGTGAAAACCAGTGAGGATTGTGAGGCACTCCAAGAGGATCTGTCAAGGATGGGCGAGTGGGCGTCAACATGGCAAATGGGGTTCAATGTGGCCAAGTGCAAGGTGATGCACATTGGAGCCAAAAATCCTAAATATAAATACACATTGATGGGGTCTGAACTGGCAGAGACTGATCAAGAGAGAGATCTTGGAGTTGTAGTGGATAACTCACTGAAAATGTCGAGACAGTGTGTGACTGCAATAAAGAAGGCCAATGCTATGCTGGGGATTATTAGGAAGGGTATTGAAAACAGATCAGCCAATATAATAATGCCCCTATATAAATCAATGGTGAGACCTCATTTGGAATACTGTGTGCAGTTCTGGGCACCACACCTTAAAAAAGATATTATAGCTTTGGAAAAAGTGCAGAAAAGGGCAACTCGAATGATAAAAGGGTTGGAACACTTTCCCTATGAGGAAAGGTTAAAGCGCTTAGGGCTCTTTAGCTTGGAGAAAAGACGACTAAGGGGTGACATGATCGAGGTTTATAAGATTATGCATGGGAAAGAGCAGGTAAAGAAAGAGGTACTTTTCTCCCTTTCTCACAATACAAGAACTCGTGGGCACTCCATGAAACTGCAGAGCGGTCGGGTTAGAACGGATAAAAGGAAGTACTTCTTCACCCAAAGAGTGATTAACACATGGAATTCACTGCCACAGGAAGTGGTGGGAGCTACAAGCATGGACGGCTTCAAAAGGGAATTAGATAAGCATATGGAGCAGAGGTCCATCAGTGGCTATTAGCCACAAGGTATAGCTAGGGGCTCTGGGGCAAGTGATGCTCTGTCTTCTTGGTCCTTGGGGGGGGTCAACAGTGGGAGGGCTTCTAATGTCCTGGCCCCACTGCTGGACCTCCTGATGGCACTGGTATTTCTGGCCACTGTGTGACACAGAGTGTTGGACTGGATGGGCCTTTGGCCTGATCCAACATTGGCGTCTCTGATGTTCTGATGTTCTGACAACTCGCATTCAGTAGTGAAGTAAGCCTGATTGGGATAAAAATGCTCAAAGAAGCAGAGGAGAGGAGAGAGGAGGAGGAGATTGGATTTATATCCCGCCCTTCACTCCCCAAAGGTGTCTCAGAGTGGCTTACAAACTCCTTTCCCCTCCCCTCCCCACAACAGACACCCTGTGAGCTAGGTGGGGCTGAGAGAGCTCTTGACAGAAACTGCTCTTTTTCAAGAACAGCTCTTATCAGAGCTATGGCTTGCCCAAGGTCATCCAGCCAGGTGGAAGTGGAGGAGTGGGGAATCAAACCCAGTTCTCCCAGATTAGAGTCCACACACTTAACCACTACACCAAACTGGAGTAAACTGGGGTATGGTGCAGGAGAGGACCCATCTTAATTCTCCTCATCCACACTCACCTAATAACAATAATAGACCCCCCCTTCTTTAGATGTGAATGAAAAAGAAGAGATTGGATTTATACCCACCCTTCACTACCTGAATGAGTCTCAGAGTGGTTTACAATCTCTTGTCCCGTTCTCTCCCCACAACAGACACTTTGTGAAGTAGGTGGGGCTGAGAGAGCTCTTTCAAGAACTGCCCTTGAGAGAACAACTCTGAAATAACTTACTACTGACCAATGTTCCCTCTAAGCTGAGGAGACTTGTGAGCAAAAATTCTACTTCGTGAGCTACTAGAATTAAAGTTGTGAGCAAGCAATTTGGCTACTGCATACATTAGTCTGCTCTGGAGCCATCCTTCCTGAGCTGAGACAAAACTGTGTGAGCCAGAGGCTAAAAAACTGTGAGCTAGCTCACACTAACTCAGCTTAGAGGGAACATTGCTACTGACCCAAGGTCACACCAGCAGCTGCATGTGGAGGAGTGGGGATTCATATCCAGCTCTCCCAGATTACAGTCCACGCTCCTAACCACTACACCAAATTGGCTCTCGAAGGTGGTGACTTTTTTTGGGTTTTTGCTTGTTTTCTACTTATGGAGTCTGATAGTAGCTGTGGGATGCAAAGGCTGTCAGCTCCCAGGAACTTTGGGGAGGGGCAAATTGGTGTTGTATGGCACTACAAAGCATCACAACATCTCTTCCAGTTGCATATGTAGAGGAAAATGGCTATTATGCTATTCTGGGGTGAGGGATCTCCTTTCCCACTAGGAAACCTATCTCTCTCCCAGAAATAGGCAGTAGCTAACATCTTAATAAATAATGTCACTTCTAGTTATGCTAGTTTTCTCCATCTGAGGTGCCCCCCTTACTAGTATGTGTATTCTGAAAGCATCAAAAGCAAGTAAACAGGTGCCATTGCTTATGTAAAATCAAATTAAGGTCTCCCTTTTCCCAATTCTAACCAGCCTCTTTATCACTTTATGGGTAATGATGAATCAATTTCTGCTAGTCTTTATGATATACCAAAGATGAAACAGGAGCCCTTGAACACCCACCCTCTGTAGCTCCTCTATTTATTTTATTTGTCAGATTTATACTCCACTACTCCCTCAACCCCCCTCATGGATCACTGCCTTGTCGTGGTGAGGGGGCTTGCGTGGTTAATGAAGCTGTGTGGGCTATGCCATGTAGGGCCACCCAAGACGGAAAGCCCACAGCAGAGAACTCAGACCATGTGTGATCCCCTGGAGAAGGAAATGGCAACCCACTCCAGTATTTTTGCCAAGAAAACCCCATGGATAGTAACAAAAGGCTAAAAGATATGACGCCGGAAGATGAGCCCCTCAGGTCCGAAGGTGTCCAATATGCTACTGAGGAAGAGCAGAGGGCAAGTACAAGTAACCCCAGAAAGAGTGAAGCAGCTGGGCCAAAGCTGAAAGTTGCGGATGTGTCTGATGGTGAAAGGAAATTCCGATGCTGCAAAGAACAATACTGCATAGGAACCTGGAATGTAAGATCTATGAATCAAGGTAAGCTTGACGTGGTCAGAAATGAGATGGCAAGACTGAA
>NW_015161406.1:1458368-1466200 GCF_001447785.1 Gekko japonicus
GGGTGGGGATTGCAGAGGCGCGTGACCTCAGACAGGTAGAATGCCATAGACTCCACCCTCCAAACCAGCCATTTTGTCCTGGGTAACAATTGTTGCCAATCTCCAGGTGAGGGCTACAGATTACTCACAATTACAACTGCTCTTCAGGTAGCAGAGATCAGTTCCTCTGGAGAAAACAGTGGACTCTGTCATTATACCCTGCTGAGGTCACCACAGCAAATTGACACTGTTTGCCCAAAGCCAGAGCACTGCCCCAGAGCCTCTTTCTAGATCCCGTTGTATTGCTTTCACAACGGGCTTTACTGCTAGTTGTATATAAACCAGTAGTAGGAAGAGGGAGTGGTTGCAAGCTGTAGGTGTTTTTATACTGTGTGATTGAGCATGATAAAGCTAACCTGGAAAACGGATGAGGAGGCATTTTATTACGATACAACACTATGGTGCTGGAGAAGACTCTTGAGAGTCCCTTGGACTGCAAGAAGATCAAATCAGTCTATCCTAAAAGAAATCAACCCTGACTGTTCCCTGGAAGGCCAGATAATGAAACTGAAGCTCACATACTTTGGCCACCAAATGAGAAGGGAGCACTCACTGGAGAAGACCCTGATGCTGGGAAAGATTGAAGGTCAAAGAAGATGGGGATGGCAAAGGATGAGATGGTTAGTGTCATAGATGCAACGAACATGAAATTGAGCAAACGTCAGAGGACCGTGGAAAACAGGAGGGCCTGGTGAGATCTTGTCCATGGGGTCGCGAAGAGTTGGACTTTACTGTGCGACTGAACAACAACAACAAACTCCCTCAACAAGTGATGCTCGGGTTGGCTTACAACAAAGTAAGGCACAGTATTGTGTCTATGTGTGTAGACAATAATGTACAGGTCAAAAATCTAGCAGCTGCATTCTGTATAATGTGAAGCTTCCAGAGGGTCTTCAAGGGCAGCCCTGAGTAGTGCAAATTGCAGTAGTCTAATCTAGAGGTGACAGTGGAATTAATAACTGTGGCCAGATCTGACTGAGACAATAGAGGGTCAGCTGATGGGCCTGGAGATGATGGAAAAACACAAACTTCACCGCTGTGGACACCTGTTTGTCCAAAGAAAGTGAAGCATGAAGCCATAATGCAATCTCTTCATGGAATCACTGGTGAAAATTGGGCCCTGTCAAGAGCTGAGAGCTGTAACCCCCATATCAGCCCAGCCCTCCCCAGCCACATGACTTCCATCTTTGATGGGCTGAGCTTCAACCAGCTGTCTCTTAACCATCTGACCGTGGCATCCAGGCACTGGCTCAAGGCCAAGAGAGCTGTCTGGTTGCTTATCCAGCAGGAAGAAAGCACCCAACTCAAAAGAAGCTCCACCAGATGGCGAGGCCAGACCTTTGACCAGGACCAGATGGTCAACTGTTTCTAATGCTTCTGATAAATCTAACAAAATCAGCAGCACATAACTGCCTCAGTCCAGCTGAAGCTGGAGGTCTTCAATCAGAGAAGTAAACACTGTCTCAGTCTTGAAACCAAGTCTGAAGCCAGATTGGAAGGGGTCAAGCACGGAGGTCTCATCCAGGAAAGACTGGAGTTAGTCAGCCATTGCTGGCTCAATTACATTTCCCAAGTCTGGCAGATTTGATACAGGGCAGTAATCGACTAGGTCCTTTTTATCTAAGGAAGTCTTTTTCAATAGAGTTCTAATTACAGCCTCCTCCAAGGAACTACAGAACCAGCCCAGAGAGAGAGAGAGAGAGAGAGAGAGAGAGAGAGAGAGAGAGAGAGAGAGAGTAATACTCTGTCAGACGCGGCGAGAGAGAGAGAGAGAGAGAGAGAGAGAGAGAGAGAGAGAGAGAGAATTTAACAATCTCCTTCATGGGGCCTCCAAACAGCATTTAAGAGGAACGTGGATTCAAGGAGCAAGTTGCTGGCTTTACAGCACCCAGGATCCTGTCAATATCTACAACCAGCAGGTGGAAGTGATCCAAAAACAGACCAGACAAAGCCCTTGGTGTCTCCATCACACTATTTGCATTAAAATTAGTGGTGAGGTCTTGTCAGAGCTTTGAGATTTTACCTAAAAAAAAGTTCAAAAATCGGTCACAGCTAAATAACAAATTACTACCACTTTGGGACTATCTTTAAAGAGCTCAGTTTGTGAAATCTTAAATAATTGCACTGGATGTGAACTAGCAGATGGAATGGAGGCAGAAAAGTAAGATTTCTTCACTGCCTTCACTATAGTGTGTTGTTGTACGTTCTCTAGGGCTTCAGTCCCCCCCCCTAAAGCTTCGAAGTTGCCATTTCTTCCTGAGCACTATTTTCTGTATTCTGCATATCAGTTGGCATTCCAGGAGAACTCCTGGACTCTCTTCCCAAGCCAGTGATTGTTATAAATGTTATTGTTATAGACTAAGTAGCTCAGTTCTTTGATAGTAATTTCGCTATGTAACTGTGTTATCTAATGAACATTTCTTGTCAGTTCTGTTTCTGCTTAGTTACTCTTTCCTCACGCTTTTTCCCTCTGACCTTCATGCATTCTAAGCTGGTTGACCTAGCATCAAAACAATGGACAGATCTGAATTTTACATAATGTTATCAACTGTTGTTATTTTTCTATGGAGTTTGGATTGATTCTAATACCATCATTAAAGACTGAGGTGTATTCAGATTAACTCAGGTCCCGGTCACACTGGCCAGAGAACGTGGGGGGGAGGCGTGGCTTTTCGCTCCGCCGCACTTGTGACCCGGTCGAACGTGATCAGATGCGACGGCAGAGAATCGGGGGTAGCATTTTGCTGGCGCACGTTTCCAGTGCGCTTCATGCGTTGCTGGAGCAATCAGAAGGAGGACGTCCATCTGTGGCCCATCGCAAGCAGGTAATAATGGTGTTTCTGCAGTAGCTTTGAACTACGGATCTTCAGTGGGATGTCATGGCTTGCCAACAGGTGCACGACGCTTGCCAGATGTGCTGGTGTGATTGCACCCATTAAATCCGCCCGGCATTCATGAGTATCCCATGGCAACTTCTGTGTATGATCGGAGCCTCAGTGTGCTAAAGTCTGATTGTACATCCCCACATTATATCATAACCTTGGAGAATTTTTTTTGTCTCCCTTAGAGTACAAAACAAATTTGTCATGCCCTTGTTCTTCTAGTCTCACAGATACAGCAGTTCTGCATTTAATTATGCTCCTAGTATCACATTTGTTCCAGTGGAATGAGTACATATGTGATCATTTGTGTAACCGGAACTCTAAAGCCTCCCCTTTTCTAGACCATTCAGTTCACTTGTTGTTCTGGCAACAAATATTTCTAGTTATTTCCCCACTTGGAAGAATTGTTATGCATTGCAGAGTATTTTAAAAGCACCCATGATGGGGGAAGGAAACTTATAGCAGAAGCTGCTGTTTACCATTTCTAAGCACATTTGGCAGCATGGCTAATCCTAATCAACCCCAACTGAAAAACAATCTACATGTTCAGTTGGTGGTAAATAAGAGATAGTGGAATATGAAAAAAATGCTTAATTTATGATTTATTACAATTTATCACCAGGAAATAAAGGACAAATAAAGCATTATAAATCCTAAACAAATTTTATAAATTAGAATGAAACATCAGATAACTAAACAAGGAGACATAAGCCATATTAAAAATCTGTTTATTTCACAAGAAGTGGAAACATGTTTACAAAAACTGGTTTTCTTATAATAAAAATAATTACAAGAAATGCAAGGAAGAAGTCTTCCTGCTGTGCATATGAACACCATAGTTCTTCGGTATTGCTGATTCAGGATGATTAAAGCTTGGTGTAAACATTATACTTACCAAGTGGACTTTTCTGTTTTTGCACGTTATATTTCCTCGATTGTAAATATTACCGTGTGCCTTTGTTATGCTATGTTATTAGCCTGGTACCTCAGGAACCCCCACCAAGAATTCTGTGATAATTTGGCATGATATTTTTTGTGGATATTCATTCTGTACTCCTGTTGAGAATGGAAGGGCTTCCAGCTTATTTTGCACTGGTGGCTGGCTAAGAGAAGTTATAGAAAAGAAGTCCCAAGACCTGGAGAAGCATTTCTCAGCTTGCTTTATATCAAGGTTACCAACTGTGGTCTGGAAAAATCTCTGGAGACATGGGGGCCATGTCAGAGGAGGGTGGAGTTTAGGGAGGGAAGTTCTCAACTCAGATGTAATTTCATATCATGTGATGTTTCATCCTGTCAAAGGTCAGCTCCTCCTACTCGTTCCTTTCCTATGAGGGCACTATCTCCCACAAAAAAATTAACTGTAAATTAAAATTTCCCACCTCATATCATTCAGCTTTGCTTTAGGATTATCATTCTCAACATCGTCTTCAAGTTTTTTCTCAGTTTTAGGGAGAGAAATCCAATCTTAAAACCCTGAAGAGGTTGCCAATCAAGTCCAACAAACTGTCTCAACCTCCACCTGTTTTCTAGTGTCTTTAGAGGAGACTATCAGCCAGTTTCTCCTAGTCTCTATGGTATACTATAGGAGAAATGGAAGGCTGACTATATCCATTCTCTGTAGCACTCTAGGATGAAAAGGGAAGATTTACCCAACTGAATGCAGATTTCCAAAGAACAGCAAGGTGAGATAATGAGGCCTTTCAGAATGAACAATGCAAAGTAATAGAGGAAAACAATAGAATGGGAAGGACTGGAGATCTCTTCAAAAAATTGGAGAAATCAAGGGATCATTCCATGCAAAGCTGGCCATGATAAAGGACAAAAACAGTAGGGACCTAACAGAAGCAGAAGAGATTAGAAAAAGATGGCAAGAATACACAAAAGAACTATACAAGAAGGTCCTCAATGTCCTTGACAACCACGACGGTGTAATCACTGACCTTGAGCCAGACATCCTGGAATCTGAAGTAAAATGGGCCTTAGAAAGCATTACTAACAACAAAGTTAGTGGAGGTGATGGTATCCCAGCTGAGTTATCCAAAAAAAAGATGATGCTGTTAAAGTGCTACACTCAATTTGCCAGCAGATTTGGAAAACACAACAGTGGCCACAGGATTGGAAAAGGTCAGTATACATTCCAATCCCAAAGAAGGGCAATGCCAAGGAATGTTCAAACTATCGCACAATTGCACTCATTTCACATGCTAGCAAGGTCATGCTGAAGATCCTACAAGCGAGGCTTCAGCAGTAAATGGATAGAGAACTGCCAGAAGTACAAGCAGGGTTTCAAAAAGGTAGAGGAACTAGAGATCAAATTGCCAACATTCGCTGGATTATGGAGAAAGCAAGAAAGAAATCTCTGAATTCTCAGCTTGTATTTTTTTTTAAAGTAAGTCTCTATCTCCTCCCTTTTGGAGATATGCCTTTTCCCCCTATATCTCAGTGAGTGAAGGGGCTAAACACTTCTTTTTTAAAATGGAAGCTTGAAATTCAGAGAACTTGCTTAGCCTATCATTACAGCAGTATATTGATATATCAATATTTTAGCCTTTAAAAATGAAACTACTCATCCTCAGGGTGGAATGGGAGGAGAATTTGATGATGACAACAGTCCAATCATTGAAAAGTGGGCTGGAGGTACATGGCAGTGGGTGGGACAAAGAAAACTGATAGAAACATTATGCATGAGGAAAAAGGTGACTCAAAATTCACTTCCAGAAAAAGATTGAGTTAAAAGTGTTCTTAAAAGAAACAGAAAAAAACTGGGGAGGCACAAATATGTGTGCCAAAATCCAGGGATAAACCAAAGCAATGACCTCCGTCATTGGCGTTTTGCAACGCCAGGTCCATTAACAACAAGACTGCAGTCCTTCGGGATTTTATGGTAGAACAACAGGTGGATCTGGCGTGTGTGACTGAGACCTGGGTGTGGGAGAGGGAGACTGTAGCTCTCACCCAGCTCGCCCCACCAGGTTTCTCGGTCTTTCACCAATCACAGACTAGGGGACGGGAGGAGGCTATTTTCATTCAGGAGGCTTACTCCTACAGGACGCTCCCATCCATGGAGATCGCGGGCGTTGAGTGTGTTGGTGTGATGCTGGAGGCTAAGGAGAGTCTGGCGATTTGGCTGGTGTACCGACTGCCTAATGCACCGTCCAATAGCCTGCCATCCCTGCTGGGGGCCATATCAGGCTGGGCATTGGAGCACCCAACGCTGATTGTCCTGGGTGATTTCAATGTCCACGTCGAGGATACGACCTCCAGCCGGGCTACGGACCTAGTGTCGTCCATGGCAGTACTGGGACTATCTCAACTTGTATCGGCCCCCATGCATAGGGCCAGTCACACGCTCAACTTGATCTTCGCGGTGGGGGTGATGGTGGACTGAATCACTGCTGTGGCAGTGCCATGGTCGGACCACCAGGCCCTGAATGCCCATCTGAAGGTGCCACCCTGACCCTGTGTAGGCGGCGAGTGGATTTTTGCTCGCCCATGGAGCCTAATGCACCCTATGTGGCTCCAGATGGTTCTGTGGGATCTGTGGCCCCCTGCTGGCTCGTTAGATGAGCTTGTGGAGGACTGGCATGACTGGCTCTCCACAGCCATTGACAAGATCACTCCCAGGCACCCTCTCTGTACTCGTATTAGGCGAGCGCCCTGGTATACCAAGGAGCTGCGGCAACTGAAGCGAGAACTGAGACGGCTAGAGATATGGTGGCATCGCGCTTGCGATGAGGCATCAAGAGCATCCTATAGGACGTTTATGAGATCCTATGAGATGGTAGTCAAGGCCGCTAAGAAAGATTTCTATGCGACCAAGATTGCATCTGCGAGCTCACACCCAGCCCAACTGTTTAGTATGATTCGGTCTTTGACAGTGCTGCCACAGGGCAGGCAAAATGTTAGGGAATTGGATATTGGCTATGAGGCTTTTGCGAGCTATTTCGCAGATAAAGTCCTGGCACTCTGCCGTGACCTCCCCGCCACAATTGAAACAGTGAGTGAACTCAAGTCCCCTTGTGCATCTTCGGTTCCGTGTTTAGAATGCTTCGGCCAACTCAGCTTGGATGAAGTTGACAGATTGCTCGTATCTGTATGTCCAACCACATGCAACCTTGATCCATGCCCCTCCTGGCTCATTAAAGCAGGCCACGAGGGGTTTTGAGGTGCATTGCAGGAGATTATCAACAAGTTCCTTTTGGAGGGATAGTTCCCCGGGGCACTCAAGGAAGTGATGGTTCGTCCCCTCCTGAAAAACCATCTTTGGAAGTGGCCGAATTGGCCAACTACCGGCCGGTTTCCAAATTGCCCTATTTGAGCAAACTCATTGAGAGGGCGGTGGCGATAAAGCTACAGGGCTTCCTGGAGGATGCTTCAGTCCTAGATCCTTTCCAGTCTGGTTTTCGCCCAGGTCATGGGACGGAGATGGTGCTGATCGCCCTGACTGATGACCTCCAAAGGCATCTGGATCAAGGCGGGGTGGCGGCACTGTTGTTGCACGATCTGTTGGCTGCATTTGATATGGTCGACCACCAGTTGCTGACCCACCGCCTCGCCGACGTGGGGATTCAGGGGCTTGCCCTTCAATGGTTTGCCTCTTTTCTACAAGGTCGGGGACAATTGGGGCAATTGGGGGTGGCAATTGGGGATCAGCGGTCCCGGAGGCACCCTCTGTACTGTGGGGTGCCTCAGGGGGCAGTGCTGTTCCCAATGCTGTTCAACATCTACATGTGCCCCCTTGCCCAGATTGCCCAGAGGTATGGGCTTGGGTGTCATCAATACACGGATGACACCCAGCTCTATCTGATGCTGGGTGGCCGGTTGGACTCTGACCCAGATGACCTTCATCGGGCATTGCAAGCTGTGGCTGGATGGCTCAGACTGAGTTGGCTGAAGCTAAACCCGGCGAAG
>NW_015161406.1:1466860-1470576 GCF_001447785.1 Gekko japonicus
AAGATCGGAGGGCAGTGTTGTCCTGGAACTTGCTTCGTTGTTCTGGGTCCATCTTCCAGAACCCATCTTGGAACTATGATCTTTCAGAGCAACAGCACTTTATTGTAATTTTGTATTGTATTGTCTTATTCTGCTTTTAACTGTTTTATTATAGCTTTGTGCCCTTATTGTTAGCTGCCCTGAGCCCATTGGGGAGGGCGGGATATAAATTTGGATAATAAATAAATAAATAAAGCAATATGGGCCAGAACTGACAAAAGGGGGGGGGGAGAAGCCCATAGATAGAATTCAGTTTGCCGGAGAATGTGCTATAAAGTGACACTACACCAGCAGTAAAATTAAGCTAATTGCCTGCTTTGCAACCTTCAGACAAGACATACGTATTCAGATTTTTAACAAGACATACGTATTCAGATTTTTAACATCATGTTGAAATAAAAGATACTGTGAGGATTTTGTTCTTGTTAGTTGTATCTGCTGCTACCATCACTATCTAAGGGTCATTTTCAATAGATTCATGCCACTTGCTTTGTGCTTGAGACTGTACAGTTATTTAGGACCATTTAGTTGTACTGCTGGTTCCATGTGCTCACAAATAATATTTGTTTTCAATGTGTAGTATCCTCAACCTTATCTCCCCCCTCACAGTGTATTATTTCTTGCATTTAAACTTTTTTCTGTATCAGCTTTATCAAATGCTGACATATGAACTCAGGAATAAATGTTAACCAATGTAATATCTATGATTTTTTATATGAATGGGTCAAATCCAAAACTTCAATACTGAGAACAATTATTGTTCTTAGCTTGGCAAAACGTTTTTGTGGTTAGTAAAGAATGACTTTTTGTTTGATTCTCAAAAAGGTTAATAATATTTCACTGTTTGAACTGACAGTGCACAGACTAAACCTGAATAAAGCATTCATTTATTTAGATCAATCTACAGTATAGTCTAATTATAAGGAGAATTGCTGTAAACTGGAAGTACATAAATCATTACTATCTGAAGGTTGTTTGGAGATGTATGGAAAATAATTATTAGTGTCACTGTAGATATAATGATTTGCACACAAAAATCACCTTGGTGCTTAATCCCAGTTGGGATCAATCCCACTAAAATTATAAAGGCATCACTTAGCAAGTTGTTGTTTGTGTTACCTGGCTCAGAATATGAACATCCAGTTTGTGATGCTTGGTGGCATTGCAATCAAGCACCGTTTCATTTTTCAGCCTAGAATAATAATTGCATTTGTAAACTCAGGGAAGCGTAATTTTCTAAGATCTAAGTACTCACTAGGACAACAGGCACCCTGAAAACTACATGTTCTAGAGTTATGTATTACTCATATGATGTTGTAAACATGTTCAGCAACATATCAGATGCAAGGTGTCTTGGATCATGTCATTTACTCAGACTTGTGCACAAATGTTCTTATATTGCTTAGGGTTGGCTGTTCTTTCCTCTTCTTCCATCCATTTCACCCAAAAGGGAGGACCTAAAGGGGGTCTTTTCTGTGATTATCTTAGTCTTGATGGAGTGCTGGAAAGCTGCACTGCTTGACTCTTTACATTGCCAGCCTTTCTCCATATGTCTGCCTACTTACCAACTATAACTTGATCAATTAATTTTTGATCATGCACCAGCAAAATGAATGTGTGTTAACCAAAACAGCACACAAACAGTAATGTAGCTGATTTTAAACAGTGCCCATGATGGCCTCGAGGCAGACAATATCCAAGGAGGACCATTCTATAAGTAGCTACTAGCAATGGTGACTAAAGGAAACATCCACCTTTAGAGTGGGTAAACCTCTGAATACCAGCTCCTGGCGGCAACTTCAAAAGAATGTCTGAGTTTCTATACCTTGTTGTTGGCCTCCAAGAAACTGGTTGGGCCACTCTTTGAGACTAGATGGACCACTGGTCTGATCCAGTAGGGCTCTTCTTATGTTCAAACAAGCCAGGGTATTATGAGCATGTGTAATACCTAGGTATCAGCAGCCAGCAGCGTGTCCTGCCCTTTAAGACTTCAAGATGGGAGAGAGGAATGGAATGGAGTTTTAGGTGCTCTGGAAATTCCAACTTTTGAGAAGAAACTTTGGGTGTTTGTGAACCAAGCTGACATAGAATATATAATATACTCCACAGAACTTCATACACACTAGTGTGAATTAAGGAGGGTTTTTTAAAGTTTAATATTGTAGGGGTTATATTGTGATTGTATTCTTTAACATGTTTTTCATTCTGTAACAGGGCTTTATGTTGGGATTAAAAGTCAGAAGAAACACAATAGAATTTCACCTCCATTTAAGAGGCTAGCTCAGAGAGTAGCAGAGTGAAAAGACAAAAGATGATCATTTTATGATGTAATTCTAAACAAAGTTACACTCTTCTAAAACCAGGTCGCTCATCCTGCCGGAGCTCCCCGGTATGTTGTTCTGGGAGAGACGCTCCAGGGGGGCAGTCACATGGTAAAGCCCCGCCCCTTCTTCAGGCCTCCCTCTGCTTTTCCCCTCCTTCATTCTCACCCCCCCCGTAAGAAGGTGAGCCCCCGGGTCTTGCTTGGCGACCTTCCCCATCTTCTTTGTCGTCCCGCAGCTCCTTGACCCCCTAGGGGAGACCTCAATGTCCCGGTTCTTCAAGTGCGGGAAAGCTCTGGGATGGAAAGTGCAGCTCTTTACCTTAGTCCGAGAGGTGGTGGTGGTGGTGGGGTGCCATCACAGCCACAAAGCCTGGCCAGGAGCAGTGGGCCACGGCTGCCTGCATGAAGACCAATGGGCCAACGACTGTCTCTCCTCTTGCGCTTGTCCAAGTGGATGGGAAACTTTGTTTTGGGGAGGAGGAGGAAAAAAGAAGTGCCCTCCTCGACTTCGCCGACCTACCCAAGATGAACCAAACGGCTGGCATCTCGAACAGTGTCCCGTTTCCTCCTCCTCCCCAAAACAAAGTTTCCCATCCACTTGGACAAGCGCAAGAGGAGAGACAGTCGTTGGCCCATTGGTCTTCATGCAGGCAGCCGTGGCCCACTGCTCCTGGCCAGGCTTTGTGGCTGTGATGGCACCCCACCACCACCACCACCTCTCGGACTAAGGTAAAGAGCTGCACTTTCCATCCCAGAGCTTTCCCGCACTTGAAGAACCGGGACATTGAGGTCTCCCCTAGGGGGTCAAGGAGCTGCGGGACGACAAAGAAGATGGGGAAGGTCGCCAAGCAAGACCCGGGGGCTCACCTTCTTACGGGGGGGGTGAGAATGAAGGAGGGGAAAAGCAGAGGGAGGCCTGAAGAAGGGGCGGGGCTTTACCAAAGCCCCCACCCACTGGTGGACCTCCGGAGGGCCCCTGGTATTTTTGGCCGATGTGTGACACAGTGTGTTGGACTGGATGGACCACCTGCCTGATCCAGCATGGCTTCTTTTATGTTCTTATGTCTGGCACAGTGATGCTCTGCATTCTTGGTGCTTTTGGGGGGCAAGAGTGGGAGGGCTTCTGGATTTCAGGCCCTGCTGGTGGACCTTCGGAGGGCCCCTGGTATTTTTGGCTGATGTGTGACACAGAGTGTTGGACTGGATGGGCCACTGGCCTGATCCAGCATGGCTTCTCTTATGTTCTTATCTCTGGCGCAGTGATGCTCTGCATTCTTGATGCTTGGGGGGCAAGAGTGGGAGGGCTCCTGGAGTTTTGGCCCTGCTGGTGGACCTCCTGAGGGCACCTGGGTTT
>NW_015161406.1:1471019-1513304 GCF_001447785.1 Gekko japonicus
ACTGCCTCCCTGGCTGGTTTCCTCGCATTCCTGGTCAGGATTGCACCTCCCCTGGAAATTGGAGAGATGAATGGTGCTCGACTTCAATCACCAACGGCTCCATCGCGGGTACAATTGCTGCAAGGTTTCAGACGAGATGATGGTAACAGCTGATCCCAAGTCGACCTCCATCTCGCACGGTACGCCATTCAGCATGGCGGTGACATGGCTCTTTCTCCTGGATTGTGACCCGGTCTTCAGGATGGTCGAAGGCCAGGAACAGCAGTTGGTCAGATGGCAATCTGTAGACCTTGCAGTGTCCTCATCTCGACCCTGGGGATGTGCACGAGGAGATGACGGTGGTGTCTTCTTCTTCATGGCCCTGCACACTCTGGTCAAATGGCCTTGCTTGTCACAGGATCTGCAAACAATGTCCTTCATCCAGCAGCGATCCCCTCGTGGTCTCCGCCGCATCCGGCACAGGCTTGGCTTGGTGTAGTTTTCACTGGGGTCCGCTTGGCCCTCAGAGCTCGAGAGTGGTTGACATCATCACGCTCACCTTTGGACTCGTCTGTTGATTTGTGGTGCACTGACGTGCTGGCTCCCTGATGGATTGGGGTCAGGTTCTGATTCACTTCTTGCATTGCCTTCTCTGCGGCCTCAGCGGGCCAACGGCTCCATCGCGGGTACAATTGTTGCAAGGTTTCAGATGAGATGATGGTCACAGCTGATCCCAAGTCGACCTCCATCTCGCACGGTACGCCATTCAGCATGGCGGGGACATGGCTCTTTCTCCTGGATTGTGACCCGGTCTTCAGGATGGTCGAAGGCCAGGAACAGCAGTTGGTCAGATGGCAATCTGTAGACCTTGCATTGTCCTCATCTCGACCCTGGGGATGTGCACGAGGAGATGACGGTGGTGTCTTCTTCTTCATGGCCCTGCACACTCTGGTCAAATGGCCTTGCTTGTCACAGGATCGGCAAACAATGTCCTTCAGCGATCCCGCTCGTGGTCTCCGCCGCATCCGGCACAGGCTTGGCTTGGTGTAGTTTTCACTGGGGTCCGCTTGGCCCTCAGAGCTCGAGAGTGGTTGACATCATCACGCTCACCTTCGGACTCGTCTGTTGATTTGTGGTGCACTGACGTGCTGGCCCCCTGATGGATTGGGGTCAGGTTCTGATGCACTTCTTTAATTGCCTTCTCAGCGGCTACAGCTTCTGAGTAGGCCTGGTTTAGAACTCAAGCTTAACATAGGTTTCAATACACAACACCACTCTTCTGCCACTCACCCTGGGTCTTATGGATTGGCTGCCTTGCATTCCACTGCTGTGTCAGTCCTGCCCACACACCTGCCAGTGAGCTTCTCACCCTCAGTCTCCAAGGAGCCAGCAGGAGCAGCCCAACAGAGCCCTCCCCATGCCCTTCCTAGCTCGCCCACTGAGGGATGTGGGAGGGTGCGGGGAGACATTTAAATGTCTCCCTGGGGCTTCTCCTGCTGGCCTGCTGAAGTGGGCCAGCAGGAGAAGCCCTCCCCCCTGCCCCTTCTAGCTCACCAGCTGAGGCAGGTGAGCTATGAGGGATGCGGGATAGCGCTGGGAGACATTTAAATTTCTCCCTGGGGCTTTTCCTGCAGGCCTGCTGAAGCGGGCCAGCAGGAGAGGGCCCCCCCACACCCATTCTAGCTCACCGGCTGAGGCAGGTGAGCTACGAGGGATGCGGGATGGTGCGGGGAGACATTTAAATTTGGCAGGGACCAGGAGGCCAGCCTCTTTCTAGAGCTCATTGTCTTGAGTCTACAAAGGGCTTTTCCACTAGTATAGATATAATGCTGTAATGCTGTGCTGATACTTTAATCTGGTTTTCTGAATTCTCAGTTATTTAACAATGATGACAGTCTAATCATTGAAACGTTGGCTGGAGGTGATTGGACATGGGCAGGACAAAGAAAGCCACTAGAAATATTATACACTAGGACAAACCCAGCTCAAAATCAGCTTTCAGGAAAACATTGGGGTAAAAGTGGTCTCAAAAGAGCTGGAAAAAATAGGGGGGGGCAGGATAAAAAACTGAAGTGAAATTTAAATCTGAGAATAAACCAAAGCAGTATGGGGCCAGAACTGATGGAAAAAACCCATGTGGAAAAGCCCTTAATATAAGTACATTTTTTTAAACAACGAAGTAAAATAAATATTCATTTATGCCTTACTACTGGAGCCAGCAGAGAACATAGACCACTCTGTGAATATTTGCAAGCCATATACAGTCTATTCCTTGGCACATACTTTGTTTACCTGAGATTCTTGTAGCTTGAGGGAGTTTCAGCAAAACTGGATGTACTTTATTGTGTAAGAGGAAGATGCTGCAGCTAACTTCACAAGCTTTGCAAATTATTGTTTATCTGTCAGAATACAGGCTTCAAAGATACCTGCAAAAGACAATGTTACATTTTTGCATCTGAGAAACAAGAATTTGTATAATGAGAATGCACTGCTTTTCTATAGATATGATTATTTGGCAAGTGTACATTTATCTTTGAGTTCACAGCAGTAAACACCATGGAAATATGTAGTATAGTGTTGTGCTAGCTGCAAAATGGATAAATGCCTGTGCTTTTACAGTGAGAGAAATTGATCCTTTCTGTATTACATATAAGACTTTAAAAAAAGAAGAAAATAAATTTGCTTAAATTGAATCTCTGTTGCTAATGCTATGACCCCGATCCCAAGATGCGCCAGAGGATCTCATTGCATTAATAGCGACAAACAAAAAAGAAAACTGTGCAACGGTCCCAAGAGGGAATATAAAGATATAAACTTTGCATCTACATGAAAACACTGTTGAGATTAGAATATAGACATCTGTACCATGTGTGAATCCTGATGCATGTGTACTTTCCATCCTAGCCAATCTGCACTTTGTAGCCTGGAAGTGATGGCCAATGGTACTTGTAAATTATAGTGCCTAATATTGCTATCAGGATGTGGGCTGACTAAGAAGTGAAACATGAACATCACTGCAAAAGTGGGGAAGCAGCCAACATAAAATTACACCTAAAAGGGGAGCAAAATTGGAAAGAAGAAAGGCTAGCGATAGTAACCTGGGAGAAATTCCTCTCCATAACAATGAACATGACATCAAGGGGTTTCAGCCAGCTGCTCACAGAATCAAAGAAGTGATAAAAATTGAGTTCTGTTCTATAAGAAAATGTGGACATGTCTCCAGTTCCCATCCATGCCCTCTCATTAGGAAGACAGAGAATAGAGGCTAACGCAGCAGGGAGAAGGGACAACAGGGGCTTGCCTGTTCATGTTTTGATCAGGTCATCACTGGCCTGCATAACCAGACCCCCCTCCCTGGCAGATGCCACAATGCTGGGAAAATGTCTGGCAGATCCTGCAATCTTGCTACACCTTGGAATGGTTAGGATAGCTGGCAGAACAGCAGTGAAACCAGTTCCTAGAGTAGGAATGCAGAAACATTTCACTGGTATATTAGTTAGGTTTGACCATGGGTGATTTTGGAAGGCGGTATTTAACCTGTGGACTGAAACTGCAGTGGCTGGAGATGTTCAAAGGAAGACAGGAGGGAAAGGAATAAACAGTTGGGAAATGTTCCATGTAAAAGGGGGTACTTGGTAGTCAGACTGATTTTTTCCCCCTGAGGATTTGTCATCTACATTTGTCTCATTGTTTCACCTGACAATTTATGAAAAAGAATACCACAAATGCTTGGAACCCCACTTCCCCCCCTCCCTTGTGAAAATAACTCATTTAATCTTGCCCTCTACTTCTTGATTGTTAACATCTTTCTAGGTATTGTCCTCTGAGCTAAAACTGCTAAGTTATTTTAAAGCCTTTGTTAAGGGAAATTTTGGCTTCACTATTCTTCTTAGAATTGTTTGAAGAGACGACAAGCAGGTACACATTTTTGCCTGTCGTTTATGGTTCAGACTCACAGAGGTTCCCAGACTTATTTGGCCTACTGCCCCCTTCTCAGAAAAAAAATTTACTCAGTGCCACCCTGGACATCTCCCTTCAAGAAGTGGACAAAAAGATGCAGTTTGTGGATCTGCACCTGGATCGTTCCAGCCCACCTGGATTGTTCCAGCGCCCCCGAGGGTTTTGTCCACTTTGGGAACCAGTGGTTCAGATGTTAAAAACTCACATGAAACTCTGGCTATGTTTTCTTTGTTGCATTAATGTCATGGCCACACAACCCGGAAAATCTACAGCAGCTATTGAACTCCGGCCGTCAAGGCCTTCAACAACATAATGTCTAAGAGTGTTGGCCAATTTTTCCTCAATGGGTATTAAATGTTAGTGATCACTCCGTGGTATTATATGGTCCCTTCTAGGATCCTCCCAAGTAACTGATGCAATTCAGACATAAGCAGACAGTACTATCATCAGGAAGATTTCAAAGTTCTCATGCTTGATGTTTCAATGCCAAAATCCTAATTTTGTATTTGCATCTCTCTTGTGTAAATCAAACCCATGATTATTTATTTTCACTCCGTTTTTGGTTTCCTCAACTGAAGAACCAACACAGTTTATATTTCCCATCATGCTTTTTCTTTGGGTATGCAGATGTAGTACAATTCTATATCGCATGGTCGAGTCCTTAGAAATAGATAATGACCGATGCTTGCATTGCAAGATCAGATGACAAAAAGCTTGTATGTAGTAATCTTGCAAATTAGGAACTAGGGGCAGAGGTGTTTAATGAACCTCACCCATCACTTTGGAAATTCAGGCCAAATACGATTAGAATTTGTCTCCCCCAAAGTTCTGGTGTGGCTTATATTGGTTTCCTCTCCCCATTCAAACTTTCCTTTACAATGCAGAGAACTGGGAACAGGGAGCACTTACTGGCAATAGTCCTCATCCCCTTTCGAGTTTCAGTGCAGCAAGGCTGTCACAATTAGCTCTTGGCCAGGGTGAGACTAGCACCACCGGAGTACATGCACACACCACAGTCTCCTAGTAGGTACAGAAATATTCCCTCTCCTTTTCACTGTACTGTAATTTGATGCTTCTTGGATGCAAAAAAAAATAATCCATCAGATTATCAATAGTACAAAGTAAAGGTTTTTATATTGTTTTCAGAAAAATGCAGCCATTTTAACAAGAGTCCTTTGTTTTTCATCTGAAACATTTGGCCTCAGCCAATTTTCCAATAAAATGCTTTTAAGGAAATGCTATCACTATATGGGTGAGATACAGAAATGTTTCATGTGAAGATCCTTTATTCATGTGTTTGTCTTCATTTTGTGGCAAAATGGTGAAGGAATAACTGATAGCCTAATAAGAAATATAATTCCAATCAGTTGCTCAGGGTCCTTTGTGACTAATTCTGCCTATACAATTATACATCTAGGGAGTCTGCAATACCACAGTGTTAACAGATATTCCTACATAGTAAGTATTTTGAAATCTGGCGAAATGGCAGTAATCTATCTTTTTCAGTAATTGTACCTGAGAAGAGGTTTGGGATGTTACAAGGCTATAAACTGATTTGCTAGTGCATTTGATTGGGTTTTGGCAGGGGAGGACAATTATTTTTCAGTAATGTAAAAAAGTGTTCCCCTTCGAGACAAACAAAATTACAAGCGATATTTTCAGAGTGTTCTGGTCCCAACAGCTTGTCCTCACAGTAATGGGAACTGCTTGTTGTTAAAAGTTTTGGAAAGCTACCCATTCCATTTAGGTTTCTAAATAGGAAATGCCTTGTTCTGTGCCTTTTTGAAAAATTGTCCCTAAGGAACTTGGATAGTACAACGAAGCTGTTTTTATGCAGTGACAGTGATCCTTGACATGGTTAAATCTTTCCGTTTGTTCTGGCACTCCTTGGCAAGCTGTGAACTTTATCCTCTGCTTCTTTGTAATCTACAGAATTGAAGTGGAAGTCTCCAAAATGGCATGTTCCAGGCTCACGGTAGATGAGCATGTCTGGATCTCTGCCTTGGATAGACTATTGAAGCCCGAGGGTTGAAACGGAAGACAAAAAATATACCCAGGCATTTATTATGTTATAGGCATTAAGTTTACATTTGACAATAGAGCTGTTCAGGGGAGACCAGTCTATTTTTATACCAAGCTCATCATTAAAAAAACCTGTTCCTTTTTTATTACTATCAAACATTTCTACCACTAAATATTATGTGAGATAAATAAAGAAGTTGAACCTCCTTAAAGTGCACGGACTCTAATCTGGGAGAACTGGGTTTGATTCCCCACTCCTCCACTTGCACCTGCTGGTGTGACCTTGGGTCAGTCACAAGCTCTGGCACAGCTGTCCTTGAAAAAGAGCAGTTTGTGTCAAGAGTTCTCTCAGCCCCACCCACCTCACAGGGTGTCTGTTGTGGGGAGGGCAAGAAAAAGGAAAGGAGTTTGTAAGCCGCTCTGAGACTCCCAAGTGAAGGGCGGGGTATAAATCCAATCTCTTCTTCTTCTTCTTAAAACTAAAAAGAACCACAAAGCAAAATTCATGATGAACTTTGCCCTGTTTGTGGTTCAGGAACTGGTTTACCATCATGAACTTCCATAAACTTTCAAAGCAGTTTGTGGTGACTCATGGTGGTTCATGGATAGAAAAGAAAGCAGGGGTTTAAAGAAACTCCATGTCCCTTTAAACCCCTGCTTTCTGTTCCCTGCAAAAGCCACAAAAAGAGCTGAGTGATAGGGAGCGCCTCTCTGCCACGCAGCTGTTTTTCTAGCTTTCTGAAAATCCCATTTAATGGAACTGTGGTTCCTTTCAATGGGCTTTGCAGAGGCCCAAACCATAAACTGGTTCAGTTCATGAATGAACCTCCCAGTTCAGTTTGGTTCATGGTTCAGCCATGAACTGAAACGAACCGCATTTTTCCAGTTTGTGCCTATCCCTAATCATTCCTTTAAAATTCTCTAGAGAAAGCCTATTAATAAGTACCCATTCAATGTAAATGGGCAATACATTCACAAAAATTAAGCAAAATATAACTTCAGTAGTAAAGTGCACTTAAAAAAATTATTAAAAACCAAAATGGGCCTTTAGGCTAGCATGTACAGTACACAGCCCATACAGTGCAGTAAACACTTAGTAGCACATACAATGCATAATAAGTAGCACTGATTGGAACTAATAAACCAATGAAATTGGACCTGACACATTTTGGCCAAAAAGGACTTCTTTAGTGGTCCCAATTTAATATCATATACATGCTATATGAAGGAATCTGTATCATAGTTAGCCATGTAAGGTATTGTGGGGGCCTAAAAATTAACAATGAAACAAATTAATATTATTTTCAAAATTAAAATAAATCACTAATAAAATATAATTAATAATCAAAACTATTTCCTTATATAGCCCATATATAGGCTGTGAAGTTGGACCATAAGAAGGCCGAGTGCCAAAGAACAGAAGAAGACTCTTGAGAGTCCCTTGGACTACAAGGAGATCAAATCAGTCAATCCTAAAAGAAATTAATCCTGACTGTTCCCTGGAAGGTCAGATACTGAAGCTGAAGCTCAAAAACTTTGGCCACCAAATTAGAAGGGAGCATTCACTGGAGAAGACACTGATGCTGGGAAAGATTGAAGGTAAAAGGGGACGGCAAAAGATATGGTTAGTGTTATTGATGCAATGAATATGACATTGAGCAAACTCCGGAGGAAGGTGGAAGACAGGAGTGCCTGGTGTGACGTGGTCCATGGAATTGCGAAGAGTCGAATTTGACTGTGCGACTGAACAACAACATATCATTTGCATTGTGTGCTCTCTTTGGTTGGTTATGGAGCAGTTTTGATATGCATAGTTTTCTATTTCTCTGCACACATGGGTTTAGACTGGAACAACTCTGAACCAGATTGCACTGTAAACCACTCAAATCTGTTTTGTATATCCCCTAAGTATGTAAGAAACCACTTCTTCAAATGTATGCTGTGAATATGGTTTCTAGGCCAATGCACCTTTGGGGGCTGTTCGTGAACATCCCCAGTTATAAAACTAATCAGCTGTTTGGCATATGGCCTGGATTTAATTACCCTCCCTCCTTTCCTATACCATCAATGAGCTCTACCATCAACTATCAGTTTTGAGCTGTGTATGCATTCAGCTGGATTGAGGGGCAGGATTTTTTCAAAGTACATTGCAATATAAATATTTATTTGATTTTTATCCTGCCCTCCCCGCAAGCAGACTCAGGGTGGGTTACAACATGCAATATACTGAACAAGAATAAAGCATGCAATATATTGAACAAGAATAAAACACACAAGCACTTTATAGTATTAATTGCATTTAAGTGTATGTAATGTAGGACTGTTTTATCTTGTTTTTAACTGTTTTATCTTGGCACATGGTGCCACCCTGAGCCCGTCCACGAGGAGGGCGGGATATAAATCCAATTAAATAAATAAAGCCCTAAAAACAACTATTCCAGATTCCGACTCAATCACAAGATGGCATTTCCAGAACTTATGGTGTCCAAAGTAGATAGAGGCATATATGGTCCAGATTTCAAGAATAGTAGAATTGTTGTTTTTGGACTTAAAGAGCCACTTAAGCAGAAAGTGAATTACAAGGGCAGAAGAAATTAAGCAAAAGCAAGATTATATATTCAATAAACACTGCAAGAGACATAAATCCTATTCCATTATAAAAGTTCTTACCTGAACTGTTCTATTATGCTACAGGTAGTTCTGCACATTCAAAGGACTGACAGAAGTGTGAGAGCCATCTTAACCTCCTACCTAAGGTAAGCCATCCCACAAGGTGGGAGCCACAACAGAGAATGCAGCTGATGGTCTTATCTGTCACAGGGCCCATATTTTATATCTTGGCAGCAGAAAGGAATTCATTTAACTTAGTATAATAAAAATAAGCCATAATAAAATGAGGAACAAGCACAACTGGGCTGAGCTATAGCCTTGTTCCTTCACGTCCGAATTGTCTTGCATTGCCGAAAATGGTATCTGGGAGGGATTCGGTGGGCTGAATGTGATGCCCCCAAATTCGGCCACATCTGAATTGGGCCAAAAAAAAATTCAGTGCACATCCCTAAGTAGAAGTTACAGCTTTACATAACAGAACGTTTAGCAACCATGATGCCGACTACTGATAATATTGTTTCTTGAAAAAAGAATGAAGACATTGTGAAAAGCACTTCCTCTCCATACTCTCTCACATTTCCATCTCTTCCAGTGTTATTGTAGAAAATATGTGAAATCTATTTAATAATCTAATCCTGGAAAGTACCTCTGCTCCCTTGCTTTAATACATGTGCATATTTTACCGATACATTTTGTATCTCTCTCCCTTTTCTTTTTTGTGAAAAAGAAGTGCTTCTCTTCCCTGTGCTGTTTGAAATATGGTGAGCTACATAGTTATACTTTTAAAAGTTATTAATTGTCAATTCCTTTTGAAAACTTTGCAATCATTTGATCTAATCATCCTTGATGCAATCCAACGTAAAGATGGGTGAGTGAATTGTGGAAAGCAATCATTCAGATAAACTGCACCACCATTTTCCATCAAGTTGTAATGATCCCTACTTTACTCTTGGTTTATTTCCATTCTGTAGTAATTTTGAGATGGGGTGATCAGTTCAATCAGTTAATAGACTAGGAGAAGAAATACAAGTATTTCTAATATCTCTCTCAATCAATTATTTAAAACATAGACATGCTGCCTAACCCATTAGCTTCTCTAGAGATGCTTCTGAATTTTTTCTTATTTCAATTCTCTGAAGATTCTGAAGTTGCAGTTCCATCAGTGCAATCCTAAAAAGAATTACACTCTTCTAAATCCATTTAAGTCAATGAGCTTAGAAGGGTGTAACTATGTCTAGGACAGCAGTTGAAATTACCTCCTCTAGTTCCCAAAGTGGACGTCTATTTATTTAAAATATTTGTATCCTACCCCTCCATCAGATTTTCTTGGGATAGCTAATTAAAGTCTAATCCAAAACAGAATAAAACATCAATTAAAAGAAAGAAAGAATTTGCAACAAAATTAGAAGCATCAGAACTAGGTTTACGAAGTACTTACCTTGAATTGGCAGGGGACACATGCGTCCTGTCAGGAACATTCTCGCATGGAAAACAAACATGCTGCACCATGCCGTCGCCCAGATGTGACGCCAGCATGCTGGGCATGTAGCTGGGTGACTCTCTGGGTGACGGCCAGCTACGTGCCCAGCGTGCTGGCGTCACGTCTGGTCGATGGCATGGTGCAGCGGTGTTCCACCAAGGGATGTTCTGGCCGGGAACCATATGTCCCCCGCCAATTTGAAGGTAGGTACTTGGTAACCCTAATCAGAACAAAAATTACATGGTGACCCCAGCAAGGGGCTTTCAAGGCATGTGAGAAGCAGAGGTAGTTTGCCATTGCCTTCATCTGCAGTCTTCCTTGGTGGTCTCCCTTCCAAGTACCAACCCTACTTAGCTTCCAAGATCTGGTTATACCATGCTGCCTTCCATAGCATAAGAGATGAACTTATCTTCCCTTTATTTGATCAGGACTTCCTCTCTCCAGAAGCAAAATCATTCTGGTTACTTAGAGATGAAGACAAACAAACTACTCTGTGTGTGGCAAAATTTCTAACAGCTGTTGTAAAATCACATGACAACTTTTGCAGTAGCAATCTTTAAATTCTTCCATGTTTTACTGTGGATTGAGGTTTATTGTGGGATGAGTCTTTGCTGTTTATGAATCCAGTTGCGAATTTAAACAAGAAAGAGCAGGGTTGGTTTTCTATACCCAGTGTTACTTAGCTTTGTTTAAGAATAGTCCCTCTTGTTTTCCATAACACCCCCTCATGGCTGTAATGGTTTGAAATATTATAAAGACATCTCAGAGACCTCAAATTTTAATCAGTAGCTCTCTCTATCATATGAGATCATCTGATCATTTGTGTACCTCTGGCATCTCTTGTGTCTCTTAGTTATTTGTGCATGCGCGCACTCTCTCTCTCTCTGTTACAGAGGCAGTCTTAAGCACCTGCCTTTGTTCCTTTCCAGTCTGTAAGGCAGGCAAGCTGCTTATTTCCAGAGGGAGGAAAATCTGGCCTCTTGTCTTTGTTCTCCCCTCTGGTCTTTGCAACCATGCCCGCCTGCTAGCATGTACAAGTAACATTTTTGCCTCTGCTTCCTGCACAGCAGACAGGCTTCACCTTTGCTTAGCAGGTGCAACACAGAGAACACAGTAGTTCACACAAAACATGAGACCTATGTATATATAACACCAGAAATCCCTTCAGTAGTCAGTTAGAAAGTGTAATGATTAGCTGAAAGTACATATGCTTTACACACAAATCACTGTTATCCTATATGGTAAGAGATATGTACATACTGGTTGGATATTATCTCTGTCAGGGAACATACTTGCTGAGTCACTCCCTATCATTTTGCTCATGCTATTCCCCAGGAAAATGAAATCTGATAAGACAACAGAATAACTTAAAGTAGAAGATTGCTTTCACAATGTCAGAAATAATTACATTGAAATTCAGAGTATTTATATTTACAAATGCAGCACATTTCTCACTGCATATCTATAATCCAGAATTCAGAAAACAGCAAATGAATGGAATATGGGAAAACTGCAGGCCTCTGGTTTCCTTTGTTCCTTGGACCTATCAGTTTAGAAAATTCCAAAATTCCCATTCTAATAGAGAAGGTGTGTTGCTGCACAAAATTTTCCTTCTTTGTAAAATGGTTATCTTCCGTGACAAGGTTCTTGAAAGCATATTCTAAAAGATCACTAGATTGCTCTTTGTCTAACCATCACCTAAGCCATCTAAGCCACTTGGGAATGTACTGGAATTCCAGCTGCATGAATTCATGAGAACTGTAATCAGTTTTAATTTTAATTTGAAGAGGGGAAATGTTTTTGTAAGGATAACCTCAGGCAGTATCATTTTAGTCTGAATTCTTTTTGCCCACCTGGAGGGTCTGTTCTTTTGGTTGGAAAGAGTTAATAAGAAAGGATCAGATAAGCAGCTTTGGGGTTGTTGGGGTGCTATTGTTGCTTTGCAACTAGACTGCTCACACTGTGATACCCACATAGGTGCCGTGCCACTAACTGTAAATAACCATTTTTGGACACTAGAACGGTTCAGTGTTTGTTATATTTATTTAGGAAGATCCCCCCTGTGTTCAATGAGAATCACTCTCAGGAACATATGCATAAGGCTGCAATCTTGGGGACACTATCCTAGGAGTAAGCCCCATTGAATAGCATGGTACGTCTGAGTAGACTGCTCCCTTCAAGGCTCTTTCTTCCAGAGGACTTCTGTAAAGGACTATGCTGAACTTCTTATTACTCAGAGGTCACATATTGGAAATGATAATGTGATTCCCAGGGAAAATAGGACATATATTCAATTCCAAGACTCTGTTTCAATATTATAATAAAAAAACAGAAGAATGACAACCTATAAAATATTTAGAACTCTACTGTAGATTTTAATAAATATCACACTATTTTCTAAGATGAACTGACAAATACTGAAGTGTAATTCTCCCTCAGGGTATCATGAACAAAAGATGGTTGCCCCATTAATAATGTATTAACGTCTCTATAACTTCTTTTTTTGCATTTTCTGATGTTGATTATGATAACAAATGTCAAAATACACTCTAGATTGTTTCTCCACCCCTCCTTCTACAAACAATAATAAAAATGGATATTTCAAAGCAACACTGCACAGTTCACTAGCAATTCTTTATGCTTCAGAAGAACAAAAGGATAATTAGTTACAATTGAATTAGTCTCATTCCAACTGGAAATGTGGCCCTGACTGGTACTGAAAGAGAGTGGAAGGCTGATGTCTATTGGTGCTCTGTGCAGTTTTATTTGTCATATTGATGGGGGGTTGCATTTATTTCCCATCCTTTCTGCAAACACACACTCGCAGTGCACTCATAGGCAATTCACATCCTTCAAATACCATTGACTTCAGTGCACTTAGACAGGCATAACTCTGTTTAGGGTTGCACTTTTAAATAAGTACAATGCACTGCCCTAGCTGTGTTATATGAATTCATCATTTTTAAAAAAATCAGAGCAAGTTTTTTTTAAAC
Source organism: Gekko japonicus (assembly GCF_001447785.1). Classification (NCBI taxonomy): domain Eukaryota; kingdom Metazoa; phylum Chordata; class Lepidosauria; order Squamata; family Gekkonidae; genus Gekko; species Gekko japonicus. Next base: position 1,484,064 of record NW_015161406.1, read on the forward strand.
CAGCTAGAAGAATGATATTTGGATAAATAATTGACATTGATATATTATTTTATCATTTTGATAGCATTTTAATATAATTCCTATCTCATTTATCTCCACGTGAAGCTGATGAGTAATTCATTAATATTCCCTGTTTTACAGGTATGGAGCTGGTGCTTGGATATGATGACTTATAAGTATAGAAGTTTCATTGTTGACTAATCAATGGACACAGAGCAGTATTCAAGCAGTGTGTCTGTAGGGGTTGTGACTGACAATTTATGGATGTGTATGGGTTTAAGTAAACAAGGAATCCCTTATAAAATTAATAAGAAATATAATCTGTGTGAAATTCTTCTTTTCCAAAAGGATTGCAGGTGTTTGAATTCCTGTTCTATGGGCCACCTGTATCGCAAAACAGGAGGGAATCTATAATTTTACAAGCAATGAAGAAAAAGCATTCTCCTGTTTGTGATATAGTTATCCTACCTTTCCTATCATCCTATTTTAAGCTGAAACTTAATCCTGACAAGACAGAGGTTCTGTGGGTTAGTAGAAAGGCAGACATGGGATGCTAGATCTTTGCTGTCTTGGATGGGATTATACTTCCCTTGAAAACCCATGTTAGCAGCTTGGGAGTGCTGCTTGATACAGCAGTCATCTTAGAAAACCAGGTGCCTGTGATAGCTCAGAGTACTTTTGCCCAGATTTGGTTGGTGCATCAACTGCATCCATTCCTGGGTCAGTCAGATCTAGCCACAGCGATCCATGCCTTAGTTATATCTAGACCAGACTATTGCAATGCACTGTACTTGACCACCCTTGGGGCTACCAAGAGGCTGCAGTTAGAGGAGACCTCTGTGGCTAGACTGGTCCAGGCCAGCTATCAGCGGCATGTTACCCCAATATTGCATCAATTATATTTCTACCAATCCATCACCAGACCCAATTCAAGGTATTGATTCTGACCTTTAAAGCCCTACATGGCTTGGGACTGGGGTATCTGAAGGACCATCTTCTCCTATAAATTCCTGCCCAGGAATTAAAATCACAGGAAGAGGCTTTTCTGACTGACCCATCAATTAAAGAAGCTTGTTTGGCAGGTAAACAGGAGAGAGTCTTTTCAATGGTGGCTCCACATTTATGGAACAACCTCCCCATGGGGGTGCACCTGGCCGTTCACTTTCTGTCTTTAGGAGGTAATTGAAAGTTTTATTTAGGACCACATTTGGTTAAGTTTACTAGCAGTCCTGAGTTGTGTCAAGAAACTGGCCTTGTTGTAGCCTTTTTTCTTCTTCTTCCTTTTTGGCCTTTTAAAACCTTTGGTTCAGGCTTTTGTGTCTAGTATGTTACAGGAGACCAGCCTCTGGGAACCAATGTCACAATGACTTGCAAGTTCAGAGTGAGAGATGAGTTGAGATGAACACAGGAGCAAATGAAACCATGGGAGCTTCAAGGCTGAGACCAAGAGGTAATTCTGTACTCATCTTCCATCTTGTTGGCACAAGGAATGCTGGGCAGGGATTAGCTGCTTGACTTTGGGCATGTGCTAGTTGCAGAAATATTTGGCCATGTGTCTTGGCAACACATCTGAATAGCCAAACAGAATCAGGCCAGCTGCAAGCAGTCTAGTATAAAGCAAGGTTTTCCATTCCAGTTTGTACTGTTTTGGTGCTTCAAGCCCTTTTGTTTGTACCTTTGGGTCATCCTTTTGACTAGGTTGGGCATTGTGTGGCTGCAATACCTGCCTGTTGGATTTTGACTTACTTTACCTGATTCTGTGTTTTAATCTGGTCGGGTAACATCTGGGTTAGAGGACCAAAAAGCCTGTATACAAATTGTAGGTTAGTTATTAAGATTTTATAATTTTCTTTCCTGTTCTTGCACTGCTCTTATATTTGTATACTTTTTACACATTTTTTAAAAAATAAGGCTTATCAATTATACTTCTGTGGTGTTATTTGGTTTGGGGGCTTCTAAACATAGTACCTTGGCTTATTTTGGTCACATCTACCAAAGTAATTGCTTTTGGAACTCAACTTGCAAGTGTCCTACCTTGCAGGGCAGAGAAGCTCAATGACTTTTTTGCCTCTGTGTTCACTGTGGAAACTGTGGGGCACATTCCCATGCCACAGCCCCTGTTTTCAGGAAGGGAGTCTGAAGAACTGGCTCAAATTGAGGTGATCAGAGATGAAATTCTAGACCTACTGGGGAAATTATAAACCAATAAGTCTTCAGATCCTGATGCCATACACTCAAAGAGTTCTTAAGGAACTCAGATGTGAGATCGTTGATCTACTAACCTGTATATATAACTTATCACTAAATTCAGCCACTGTACCAGAAGACTGGAGAGCAGCAAATGCAATACCAATTTTTTAAAAAGGAACCAGAGGGAAACCAGGAAATTACAGGCAAGTCAGCCTAACATCTATCCCAGGTAAATTAGTAGAAACTGTAATCAGATGCAGAATTGTTAGGCGCATAGAGAGACAAAGCATGCTGAGGAAAAATCAGCATGACTTCTGCAAAGGGAAGTCCTGCCTCACGAACCTTTTGGAGTTCTTTGAAAAAGTGAACAAGCATGTAGACAGTGGTGATCTGATAGACATTATATACCTGGACTTTCAAAAGGCTTCTGACAAGATACCTCACCAAAGACTCCTGAGTAAGCTTAGCAGTCATGGGATAAGAGGACGGGTTCTTTTACAGATTAAAAACTGGTGAAATGACAGGAAGCAAAAGTAGGAAACAATGGGCAGTGCTCACAATGGAGGGAAGTAAGCAGTGGGGTCCCACAAGGATTGGTACTGGGGCTGGTACTTTTAAATTTATTCATAAATTATCTGGAAATAGAGGGGAGTAGTATAGTGGCCAAGTTTGCAGATGACACTAAATTATTCAGGATGGTGAAAACCAAGGCTGACTGAAAAGCTCCAAGAGAATCTCTACGAACTGGATGAATGGACAACAGTGTGTCAAATGAAGTTCAATGTTGGTAAGTGTAAGGTGATGCATATTGGGACAAAAATCCCTACTTTGAGTATAGGGTAACGGGGTCTGAACTTGCTGAGGCTCAGAGGGAAAAAGATCTTGGAGTCATACTGGATAGCTCAATGAAAGTGTCAACCCAGTGTTCTGCAGTGGTGAAAAACGCAAATTCTATGTTAGGGATTATTAGGAAAGGGAATGAGAATTAAATGGCAGATATTATAATGCCCTTGCTTAGATCTATGGTGTTGCCTCATTTGGAATACTGTGTACAGTTCTGCTCACTGTATCTAAAAAAGTACGTTGCAGAGCTGGAAAAAGAACAGAGGAGGGTGACCAAGATGATTAGGAGGTTGGTGCACCTTCCCTATGAGGAAAGGCTGAAGAGTCTGGAACTTTTCAGTTTAGAAAAGAGTTGACTAAGGGGTAATAGGATAGAGCTCTATAAATTTATGCATGGGATGTAGAGTACTGCTGAGGATGAGCTCCCGGCTCCAGCAGATTCTACATCTGACCCCAATGAAGCTGCGGAGTCCGCCCCAGCAACAGCTGGGATGGAACAATGCACGACAGACAGCCCTCATGATTCACCCCCACCAGTGGCACGTTTGCGAAATCAGCTCCGCCGGGACTTGGCATCCCGGTGGCGAGAGGTGCGCCTGCACAGCAGGTGGTCCCTCAGCCCTGAGTTCTAACCGGAGCTGGGACACATGCGCTGGCCGCTAATTGACAACAGCCCTGGAGGGATACTTAGCTCCTCACTCCCTGTCAGTTCTTCTTGCCAGCAACTAGTCAGCTTGACAACGCTACTGCACCCACCTCGCCCGTGTTCCTAGTTCCTGTTTCCTGCTTTGAACTCTCGGCTCCTCGACTCCAGTTCTGACGATGACGCTTTTGGTTCATGCCCTGATCACTCTGGTATTTTGGCTCCTGTTTCCCTTGACTCTGGCTTGATGACTATGCTTACGGTTTGTGCTCTGGACTCAGTTATTTCATTTCCTGCCCTCTTGGCTTTTGACCTTAGACTGGACCTGGACTATCCCACACTCGCCTTACCTGCACTCCCACTCATGACACCCACCATTTGATGACATAGTACAACTGGCCCCTCTTTACTTTAGGATCTAATATTTCCTCGACCTCCTGGTGGAACTCTCCATCTACAATTGGGGGAGGGAAGCTGCAGGACGAGGTCTCCATTTTGAGCATCCTGTATCCTTCTTTAGTAGACTGAAATGGAAAACAGGATGGAGGTGACGTAAATTCTTTGACAGGTCTACTTCCACAGCTACTTTATTAATGAGTTTCACCACTTTGAAAGGTTCCAGATACTTACACCCCAGTTTTCCCCCTGGCTGCAAGCCTCTAAGTTTTTTTGTGGAAATGTACACAGAGTCTTTGGATGCAAGTCCCATTCCGGGGCCTGCCCCTGATCAGCATATCATTTCTGATCCTCCTTAGCTTTGTCAGAGTTTGTTGAAATGAAGGTCACCCCGGGTCAGCTTGGCCTACCAGGCCTGTACATCCCTTGACCCAGTTCCTTCTGTGGCCACCATGGGCAAGGGGCCTCCCTCATAACCATGCACCACTTTGAAAGGGGAGGCTCCAATGGATCCATGCACTGAATTGTTATAAATGTACTCCGCAAAAGGAAGCAAGTCCACCCAATCATCCTGCTGGTAATTTATAAAGCATCTCAAAAAATGTTCTAGGATTTGGTTGGTCCTTTCTGTTTGGCCATCAGTTTCTGGGTGGTACGTGCTACTCAGTCCCAGCTCCACCCCAGTAGCTTCAACAGTTCAGCAGAGATATGTTTATTGAGTATTAAAGATGATTCGAGCTAAGACTTCTTTGTTTCAGAACTAAAGGTTTGGCGCCAATTCCCACAAATATACAGAGTTCAAACCAGCCCCCTCCAGGGTCCCATCCAATCGGTCCAAGCATTCGGTCCACCAAGCTTCCGTGCTCTTCCACTCCCCCCACACACACCTGTGAGGTACCTGTTAGGTTATCTATGTTAGTAGAGCAAACAGATCCAAGGTCATTTGTGCAGTCTTCCCAGAGACAGGGAGGTGTCTTGAAAAAGAGTTATGTGGCTGTCACATGAGCTCAAAGACCCCTTGTTGCTGGCCCCCTGCTGCTCCGACCTATATGCCACCGCGGCCTGCCTCCCGAGGAGTGAGGCCTCAGATGTTCAAGAGGGGAGGAGGTTACGTCACCACCCTCCACACTCCCTTGGCACACTCAGACACATCTCTCTCTTGCTTTTCCCTTTGGAGCTGTCAGTGTTGCTTTCCTCCTCCCCGGCCTCCGTTTCTGTTTCCCCTTTTATTCCCACCCCATGTCACCTGCTCCTCTCTGTGGTCCGCCCTCCACCCCAATTATGACCCTGCCCCCTCCTGGGCTGGGGTGTGGCTTCCTTCCAGCCCTAGCTTCCCTGCCCATCCCACATCTCTCTCCCTCCATGCTGCTCTGTGCTGTGGTTGGGCCCTCGCGCTGGGGCATTGGCCCTGCGCAGTCATCTCCACTCCTCCCGGGGCACCCCCTCCTGCACTGACCACTCCCCGATGGAGGCTCTGCCTGGGCACCTCGGAGCCATCTTGATGGGTCTCGGGAGCTGTGGCGATGGTGCGTCAGGTCGGCCTCTGCCTCCAGTAGGTTCCTTTGTCGTTGGTGCTGGGATGGGTGGTGGCACCGGAGTCCCGAGCGGCGGAGGCCAGCCCTGGGGAGGCTCGCCCTTGGGACAGTGGCTGCATAGCAAAGCCTCCCCAGCCACACACACACACAAGCCCCCCTTTCCCAATCATCTACAACAATACACTTTCCCCAGGGAAAACGAGGTGCTGAGTTTGACAAGGATGTAATGATGGCCACAGGAATAAACAGCTTTAAAACGGAATTAGATTCATGGATGATAAGTCTATCAATGGCTACTAGCCATGGTGACTAAGGGAAACCTCCACATTCAGAGGCACTAAACCTCTGAATCCCAGTGCCAGGAGGCAACATCAAGGGAAGCCCTCAGATTCTATGGCTGTTGTTGGCTGTCCAGAGGAACTGGTGGGCCATTGTGTGAGACAGGATGTTGGACTAGATGGACTGTTGGTCTGATCCAGCAGAGCTCTTCTTATTTTAAAACAAAAAATGTAATTTTCTTGCATGCTGATTTCAAGAAAATATTTGAATTTTTTTTAAAAAAACCATAGTGCAATGCCTTTCATTAGGGTGAACTCAAATGGCACAAAAAAGCTTTTAGGATTTCTTTCAGGACTGGCAGTCATTGCCTAAGAGTATTTCAGCATTGGTCTGCTGCAGTGATAGAAAATAGCTGTAAGAGTGGCTAAATAACTTAGAGGTTTTTAATATTACCAGTTACATAACAGGCAGAAGTATAGCAGGTGAGGGGAAGATCTATGCACTTCATGACTGAATCTCCTGGTGCATTTTTAAAGTATAAGAAGCAGCCATTGGAGGGGTGGGGTGGTGAATTGAGACTGTGATGTTGTGTGTGTGTGGGGGTAAAGCCTTGTCCCCATGCCATTCCCCTGCTACCTTCTTATTTGAGGGGGAAACATCCATTTAATGCCCTTGTTTTCTTCATACAGGGGGATTAGCATCTTGGAGTTGGCAATTTCTAGTGGGAAAATGAAATGGTGTTGAAAGAAAACCCCTCCTCCCATGGTAGTCTACCCCCACCAGCCCCCTCCTCTCTTTCGTGGCTACTTTTCCTTTTTTTAAACAACAGATCCTCTGCAGAATGTGTAGTTAGAAACATCTTTGTGTAGTTAAACAATCCTTTCCATCATCATGCCAGGATAAGCTTCATCTGATACAGCTTTGGAAGGCCTAGGATTTATTTATTTACTTCATTTATGCCCCATTTTTGTTGGAGTGAGCAAATCAGCATGCCTGGACATTGGAGAGGGGTGCCACATCACTCTGAGTGGAAGGAGAAGGAGGAGGTGGAGAAGAAGAAGGAGAGGAGGAGTTGGATTTATACCTCACCCTTCACTCGGAGTCTCAGAGCAGTTTACAATCTCCTTTCCCTTCCTCTTCCCACAACAGAAACCTTGTGAGGTAGGTGGGGCTGAGAGAGCTCTGAGAGAGCTGTGACTGACCCAAGGTCATCAAGTAGGCTCCATGCGGAGGAGTGGGGAATCAACTATGGTTCTCCAGATTAGAGTCCACCACTCTTAATCATTACATCAAACTGGCACTCTTTGGATGGAATGTCATCTCCTTGAATGGGATGTCTCTCTTTGTCTTAAAGCCAGAATAAAGCAAGGATCCCTAATGAGGATACAATTGAAAAGAAGAGGATGATGTAAACTGCTTTGGGTCCCCCTTGGGGAGAAAAGTATTGGGATATTTGGTTAATATATAATAGTTTTGCCCAGTCATAGAAGCATGATACTGAGTCCAGTAAATAAATCTCCCAAGAAGTGTATTAGATCTAGCTTCTTGTAATACGTTCTCCTTAGTACGATGATCCAAAAAATTGGTGATGATCTCTCTTGGAGCTTTAAAATGTGGGTTGTTTGGGGGACCCAACCTGTGAGCCCTTTCTATAATGGGAGAAATATTTTCTTCAAGGTCTAGCACTTTTGCAAGCCGTGAAGCCAAAAAAATAGCCAAATCATTAGTGCCTTTTTCAGACTCCTCAAACCCTCTAAATTTCAGGTTGTTACATTTGGACCTATTCTCAAAGTCCATAAGCTTTTCTTTCATTCATTTTTTTCTGGATTGTAGATGACACAGTTCTTCTTGTAGTGTAAAGCTCAGTTCCATAGCTGTGTCAGCAGTTTGGGAAACTTGGTGTGAGTCTTTTATTTCCATGAGTTGTTCAGTTATAGGTTAAAGTAAATTTGTGAGCTTTTCCACAATTCTGCCTTCCAGTTTCTTGATGGATTCCAGGAGGCCATTTTTAATTAATAACATGCCTTCTGAAGCCATGTCAGAATGTTCAGCTGCCTTTTTAAGACTTTTCTCCTGCTCTGGACTCACTCTGTTTTTAGCCTCGCCAGAAGGGAAATAAGATTTAACAGACAGAGTGTTGGACTCAGAAGACTTGTTTTTGCCTCCCCCAACCTTCCTCATCTTTTAAAAAGATGTGGCTGAGTCATGCTTAGAGAAAATAGCCGATTCAGGGGAATAGGGTCAGGAGCTCCATCTTCAGGCCTTTGCCATGAGCTTATGCAGTGCCAACCACCCCTTACTGGAACTGCTGAACGCTTGTCTGTAAAAGGGTGAAAGGCTGAGTATTTCAAAATTCTAATAAAACAGGAAAAGCTAAACAAATGCATCAGACAGAATCTTAACATGCTGCCCAATGCATATGTATAGCTAGTCATCTGGGGCAAACACATGCTAGTGATCCTTTACGTTGTTTCTATACTTCATTGGCTACTGAGATAAATCATAATTCATACTGGAAAGGTCTTGACAGTGCTTCACAATAATTCTTCTCACAGTGTGTTTTACTGTCATTCAGTATTTCTAAAATTGCATGGAAGCTTGCAAGCCACGTGAGTACTTTGCCTACTAAACGTGATCCATGAAAGGGATAAAAATAACGAAAGCATGGTTCCAAGTTTTACAGCTGCAAATCCAATTGTGTTTCTTTTATCATGACCATTTATCCTCCTTCAAAAGAACCATCTGTGAGAATTCAGAGTACAGACCTGTAAACAAGCAAGTATTATGAGCTGAACTTTCCAGCATTATTATCTAACATCAATAAATCTTAATTTTCAGATCTGATCCAGGTTTAGTTGCATGCTATGGCTCTGGGGCCTGGGGTTCCAGGAACAATATAGGGGCCTATGTAGCACAGGAAGTTTCAAAGGTCCACTCTGGAGTATATTAAAGATTTTATTGGAATATAATAGCTACTGTTTTGTTGATGTGTTTTTTATACATGGCCTAATAACTACTGCAATGTATTCACAAAGAACACAAGGGTGCCCCTTAGAATGAAGGGACTTGTATCTTTGACATGGTCATTCATCCATGCATGAATGAGAATCCACATGTTGGACAGAAATTTAGAGGCTTTTAACTAAATGTGGCCAGAATACACAAATATGCATACATAAAAACAATTAAAACAGGGAAGGAAGGAAGGATTGTTGAAGGAACAGCAGATGAAACAAAACATCTTCACCCACCAGCATAAAACAGCAACATAAGGAGACAGAAAGAAAAAGATTAATCTCCCTGGGGAGATAGTTCCTTGCTTCCACAACTGAGAAGGTAGGGTTGCCAGATCCCTCAAAGTCCCCAGTGGGAGACTTTGGGGGGTGTTACTAGAGGGTGTGGGGAGTCCCCAGCATGATGACATCACTGAGAAGTGTCATCATCACGTTGGGGAGTGGAGGCTCCCACCTCTCCCCAGCAGAATAAAGCTTCTTTTTAGGGGGGCGTGGCGTCGCGCAATTGCAAATGGATGCCTGAAACCAGAGTGTCTCCGCTGATCTCCCCCTAACAGCAAAACACAGCCTCCAAAAATGGCGTTTTTGCCCACCGAGCATGAGAAAGCCTTCTAAATCCGCTGGAGCTACTCCCAAAGTTAAAACCAGGTCAGTCACTACTTTCTTTTCGCCCCAACAAACCTCTCCATTATTGGGGCCTGAAAACGCGGCAAACCACAAAATGGCGACCAGGAATACTGACTCCCCTGCAGAAGGAGTTGCAGTCACCTGGGATGAATTCTTTGAAACACTTCATAGTTTGGAGAAAAATATGGCTACAATAACTGCAGAACTTATCAAGCCGCTTGCAGACCAATTTGCTGATTTCCAGAAATCAATAGACAAAGTAACAGCACACTCTCCCCTAGAAGCAGGCCTAGCAGCACAGGAAGACACCCGCTTTTTATTAAAGAGGGAGTAATGGGCAACTGAAAAATTAATTGCATTGGATAACCAAACACGAGCCCATAACCTCAAACTTAGAGGCTTCCCTGAAAAAGTGGAAGAAAATACAGAACTCCCGGTCTTTATAGCCTCATGGCTTGCAAATGTTCTACAAACTGAACCGGTGATTGCTCCATTACTAGATTATGCCTATAGAATGAGCCCTCACACAGCGTCAACCAAAGGCCTGGCCTAGAAACATAATAGTGCGATTTACCAGCCTACACACCAAGCAGGCAGTAATGGCTTTAGCAAGACGAAATGGATTTATAATGTACAAGGATAGCAAAATAATGGTGATGCAGGATCTCTCACAAGAAACTCTACTTAAAAGGCGCCTGCTAAAACCTATCACTTCAACATTGATAAAAGCCAACATAAAATATAAGTGGGTCTCCTATTGCAAGCTCCAAGTTGTGTTTCAGAACCATATCTTAAATGCTTCAGACTTAGACTCTGGTCTTATTTTGTTAAAAGCTTTGCAACTAGAGCTTCCAGACGTTGATCCGCAAGAAGCTGAGCAACAAGGAAAGACAAACAATGCATTCAGTTGGCAAAGACCCAGGAAACGTCACACCAGATGACGTTTTTCACAAACTTAAGACAAAAACGTTCATAATGCAACTTTTTAAATATTGCTTGTTTTTCAATGCAATGTGAACATTAAGTTGGGGGCTTTCTTTGTTTCTTTTCCCCCCTTTCTTTTTAAATTACATTAGGAGGCTGTGTTTCTTTATTTATAAGCTTACACATACAATTTTAGAAGGGGGGAGGGGCTATAAATATTCTTAGCCCAGTAGTAATTTCATATAAAAAGTTCAAATAGTTGAATTATATTTGGTATTGTATGGTTTTAATACTTTGAAATACCTTTTTGATTGTCCTTATATGTAAGGGACTGTGGAACCAAGATGTTGGCTCCATGCAAGTTTATGTTGTCTTTGTTTACGATGGTTAACCTCTTTATCTTTCCAAATAGTTTTAATGATATAATATGCAGGCAGCAGTGATGGGCTCGAAGGCTCCTATGGGTTCCAGTGCTCTTTACCTGTGCAGCAGGGAGAAGACTTCAAAGAAATAAAACTCAGGGGGTAAATTGGAAAATTATTTTAGTTATGCATAGGTCTATTTTTCTAGTGATGTTGAGTATCAAGTTTTATAATTGTTTAGATGGAGAGTAAAGATATTAAATTTATATCGGTAAATTGTAGAGGATTGAATAATTTAATTTAAAAAAGTGTTAGCAACACTGTGTTGAAACAAGGAGGAGAAATTGTATTTTTTTAAAAAACTCATCTTAACAAAAAACAAAAAAACAGTGTTCACTTCCCCCAAATTTTCACAGCAATATTTAGCGGCTGGTTCATCGAAATCCAGAGGGGTGGCCATAATAGAATTATCAGATATACGGTGGAATTGGTTCAAAGAGATCCTTCAGGGAGATATTTTTTTAAAGGATCTTTAAATGGCAAGAGTTTGCCATTAGTCTCCCTCTACGCCCCCAATCTAGGACAAATAGAATTTTTAAGGAATACTTTTCTAAAATTAGCTGAATTTAGTGATGATCCTTGTATCATCGGAGGAGACTTTAACTGTATTGCAAATTACTATTTAGACAGGTCTAGGCCCAAAAATGGGAACATCTCTTTTACTAAACCCATTCCAGAGTACAATTCTCAACTACCAACTTTGCAAACACAGTTTCACCTATGTGACCTCTGGAGGTTAAGACATGGAAAGGAAAAAGATTATACTTTTTATTCTGCAAAGCATAATGTTCACACTCGCATAGATACCATTTTAGTGTCTACTTGCATTAGCAATCTTTTTCCCACAGCAGACATAGGGATTAAATTGTGGTCTGACCACTCACCTGTTTATTGTTCTATGCAAAATAGAGAAAAAAATCCACGTACTCACGTATGGAAATTGGACAATACACTTTTATTAATACCAACAATAGCGGAAACTTTAGAACATGATATAAAGGAGTATTTTGAATTCAATTCCACTTGTGGCACCTCGCACAATATAACCTGGGACACTTTTAAAGCTGTTCTCAGAGGGAAGATTATTGCTAAAGCGATCTCCTATAAAAAAGAACAAGAAAGGATTAAACAAGGCATTATAACTAATATTGAAAAATTAGAAAACGAATTTAAAAAACATTGTAAAAAACAAATATATCAAAAGCTCCAATGAGAACACAAAGAATTTGAAACCTTGGAATAGCTAGGGAGGGCAAGGGTCATACAAACAAGTGGTAGGCCTCAAACCTCCTGCCCACATCCTATGACTGTTTCCTGGTCACCCAGCAGACTTCATGTGGAGGATTGGGAGTCAAACTTGATTCTCCAGATTAGAGGCCACTGCACTTAACCACTATACCATGCTAACCACTACACTATGCTAAGCCTGGTGAGCGGTTTATAACACCTTAGCTGGAAGAAGAGCCAGAAAGCTCTCCCTACCCCCACACACTATGAATTGTGGCACCATCTCTCTCCTCATTCTGTCCACCCAGCACATCTCTCCCACCAGAAGGAAGAAGTAAATAAACAATAGACATTGAAACACAGACACACCCACAGCCAGTACACACTAAACAAAAGTCCCAACCAATGCTCCCTCTAAGCTGTGGAGTCCTGTGAGCAAAAATTCTACTTTGCGAGCTGCCGGCATTAAAGTTGTGAGTGAGCGATTTGGCTGCTGCATAAATCAGTTTGCTCTGGAGCTCTCCTTCCTGAGCAAAGACAAAAATGTGTGAGCCAAAGGCTAACAAACTGTGAGCTAGCTCACACTAACTCAGCTTAGAGGGAACACTGGTCCCAACCCACTACTCAGCTGGGGCTGGGTCAAGGGTCATTTGGGGGGGGACGCGGGGGGACGCCATCCCCCCCGGTGAGGTGCGGGAGGGCGAGGCCTGGAGCTCCCTGCTGGTGCCCGCTGGAGGTCGCTGCTGGCTGTGGGGAGGACACACTTCCGGTGATGTCAGGGGGTGTGGCATATGCTAATGAGTTATGCTAATGAGTCCCCCTAGCTCTTTTTCTACGAAATGACCCCTGGTCTGGGTAGAGAAACACATGTACACACACATACACAAGCCAGCTCTCACCTGGTAAAAAGACAATTTTTTTCCCCTAGTCCTCACCTTTTGTTTCAAATCCAGTCTATTCTTTCTTTTTAGCTGAATGTCTTGATTTCATAGCCTGTCAAACTTATTTTATGAAATGGTTCTTACTGAAAAAGTTGGCTATTTCATGCATTAATTTTTAATAATTAAACATATTCAATGAAAAATTTCAGTCAGCCATTTTAAAAGAAAAAGGAAAGTAGCATATGCCTTTTAAACAGATGAAAGCAGTGTAACAGTAGTTTTCTGTACAATCAGCATATTAAACAAAATACTAACATTCTTGTAAAAATGTTTCAGCATTTCTGTCTTTAGAATAATCACAGCATGAAATTCTGGAACACTTAGAGACTCCAGAATGTGGTCATTCTCTCAATACAATTTGTGTTAAATTCTGCAAGACCAACAGCCTGGGAGCATGTCTGATTAGTACTTCGGTAGAACTCCATCTGAGAATGGGAATAAAGTGTAGAATTCAAATCAGACAAACAGACTTCTGAATATTCTGATGTGAAACCACAGGCAGTCACAGAACTAAGTTTTGGCAGTTGATTCAGACTGAAAATGCAACAGTGGAGCATTGCAACTGTACTAGGTAAACATCAGTGGGATAATAAATTAGCAAAGCTTAATCAAAACTTTTTATATTGGCTTATTTAATAAAGAAATTATAGTTAATTAATATTTCAGGACAGATGTTGTATTTCAATACAAATTAAATTTTAAAACAGCCCAAGCCTATATACGCTGGAAGTCCCATGCCAAGTAATACAACAGCAAAGCTGTATGGTGGTATCAGGCTAATTATGAACAGAAGATATTGTTGTTGTTGTTTCCTCCCTACTTTTTAGAATTGCTCATTTGGAACTGATCAATATAAATTCCCCAGCTGTAGCTTCAAAATTAAAGTCTACAGGCTTGGGGTTTTTTTCATTTTGTTTTATCCAAAATCCATAGCAATTGTAAGCTGCGAATACAACAGTTGAAAATTTTGGTCACAGTGCATTTCACCAGGGCCTTTGCCAAAGAATTCAGTGCAGCTAAGTACTTATAGGACTGTTGTTTTTAAATAATATTTAGCACTTTTGATTGTATTATTAAATTATATATGATATTTTGTATAGTTGCACTATGTGCAAACTGTTTGGTCTGCTTAGTTATCATTGAAACATAATAGAGACCCTATAAAACCTCCTTTCACCTTACTCAGAAGAATTTTAGAAAGTAAGAACATATCAATTCTGGAATGAGAATTACACTCACTGGAGAGAAAAATGAAGTCCCTACCTCTAGGATTTTGGTGATGTCATGCATCAGTCAATTCATAAGTACCTAAAAATGTTCAATAAGTCTTTCAGAGACTTCTTATCATCTCTAACGGTTGTAGAATCTACTTCACTATTGAAAACAGCATTAAAGTCCCCACTAATAATATGACCTTCTGAGAACTGATCTAAGAATTTCCCTAATTGCTTATAATATAGATTAATTAATATTTGAAGCATAGATGTTAACCAGGGTAGATAGTTTACTAAGTAAGTTACCCTTAAACATGATTGTCTATAATAGAGTCTCAACAATAGCAACCCCTTTCATCTTATTGTCAGCAGAAGCCACAAATAATTGTCCCAATTTAGGACACTCTAATAAATGTCCTCTGTGTGTATTGAAGATATATATATGTGTGTGTTTGTGTGTGTGTTTGTGTATAAGATGATATTAGCTTGTTTTTGGCTGTGATCAGATGTGCAGTTTGATCTATTGCCATTGCTGTTCCCTTATGGATTTAAAGTGCATGATCAGACAGCAACATCTGTCTGTCATGCTCCAGTGATCTGAGTCCCATCCCCCCTTTACTGAGATTTTCTTTGATACCTGAGAAAGTTTGGTCCTGTTGGTCTGAACTGGTTTCAATAATGGATTTTGTGCTGTCTGATCGCTCTGTTGTGCACCCAAGCCATCAGGCAGGTCTGACTGGTCTTTTGTTTTTTAGACACCATTTTTTACTCATTAACAAAGTGCGCATAACTGCATATTTGCACTGCTCTTTCTCTCTCCCCCTTTCCCTCAGAGGCTGCTTTAAACTTTATTTTCTTCATAAAAATTTCAAAGAAATATACCCCTGTACTGCAGCTTTTTTCTATGGTTTGGGGAAGGGATAAATTGAAAAGTTTAGAAATGGAGGACTACATGTCCCAGCAGGCTGATCAGTGCTTGTGCACATGCTCTGAGGACACTTTTTTTTAAATGGCCAAACGCCCCCATGAACCTCATTTCCCAGCAGGCCCAGCAGTGCTTGTGGGCATGCTCAAAGAATGCACTTTAAAAAAAAATGGCCGATGGGCTGACTCCCTGTCTGCTTCCATCTGATTATTTAAGCACAAGTAAAAATGCATTGAAGAGTGCTAAAACGTGTGAATCTGATCAGGATTCTCTGTTATAAAATAACTTGGCTCAATTAGAAGCAGGGCAACAGTGGATCAAACTGCCCATCTGACCTCAGCCTTTTGTAAGTTATTTAGCTTGTTTGCATTCCATAAGAGTATTTTAATTACTTATTTTTAGACATTTTCAATTTATTATAATAAATATCAATAATTATAATAAATATCAAACTAAAGGATGAAGGCTTAGAAGATAATAACCAATAATGAATAAAAGAGAGTAGCCTCTATTTCTAGAGTTTCTTCTACAGTTTTGATATAGTAGCTAACACTGTTGTGTCTATAGGAGAAATAAAGAGGAGAACCCCATCAATAAACTAATCCTCGATTATGCAACCTCAATTAAAAAAAATAAATTCCTATGTTTCTATAAGGTTATGAGCAACATATCAGGGAGCATCTGTATCATTTCATTATCAATTTTCAAGGGATCAGTTCTAATTTTTTTAACAATGCTTCTCTAATCCTCACTCTATTGAAAGTCACAATTATATCTCTGTAGACTTTCCTTTTCTGGACAATCTCAGAATTTACTCTAAAGGCTCTCTGTTTTGACAGGCCCAGTAAAATCACAACCTAAAATACTGGTAAGGAGCTCCTCTAAGAAAGCACTGAGTTGTCACCTTTACATTTATCTCCTAATTTTAATATACAATTTCCTGTTTTTATTGTCTAAATCCTTCATTGTTTCTTCCAGTTCTTCAATCTTTTCTAGATTCTTTATTAATTACAATATCTTTATCCTTATTCTTAATTGCTACTATCTCTATCTTCCTTCCTAGAGGCAATGAGTCTTCAGTCCTCTTTTTTTCCCTTCTCACAGCTGACTCTGCAGGGTTCCAAGCTTCAGACCACATGGACTTCTGCCCAAAGTTGAAGGGTAAATGTCAGCTCTTTCTCATGCTTCCTTCCCCACCACCTCACACATTTACAGCCACCAAAGCTCTATTATAGGGCAGGTGCTGGAAGAGTGTCCTGCCTCTTCAGGTCCAGCTGGATGCAACAGGGTGATGAGTGTTCTGTCCTCTTATTTTTTCCTCCATCATTATAGCCCATTTGTGCCTCAGTTTCCATCCCAACTACTTCCTTCTGTAATGTTCCGTAGAACTGAGTCTTCCATAACATTTCAGGTCTTCTGCAGAAACTTCCTTATTTTCCTTTTAGAACACTGGGGGGGGGGGCGGGCCCAAGGAAACTAAAAGTTTTTGCAGGCAGTAAACCTGTCATCAAAGTAAGCACTGCTACTTACTCTTTTCATTTTCAGTGCCGATTTTGTACTCATGTAACATCTGGCAGTCTCTACGAATTGCTATCCAGCCTTCACTGCTGGTTGGTCACTTGTCTTTTAGGTCAACTCAAGTCGAAATTGTTGATGGCTGTATAAACTTAGTTACCAAAAACTTCACTAACACCTGCACCATTTCTGCTTATGATAACAGTAACACACACACACAAGATTAATGCTCATTGTGTTTAGAAACATTTTGACTTGAAAATAATGTTTTTGCAGCTCGAAGATAACTTAAACTTTTCTAGATTTGGATTATTTTCTTGGGTTCCATGATCACATGATGACTAATTACTACACACAAAACATAGTAATCTTTGATAGATTTGTATGTCTCCCCCCACCCCCCCCACCCTGGAACAGATATCTCCAAGCCTACTCATGGGGAAAAACTGATTGCTTACTCCGCCTCCATGGCACAGACAAGCGAGAATAACTTTTGACTTTGACCCTAAGGTCAGGTCCTTGAGTGATGTTGTTAGGGAGGAAGGAAGTGTAAGGAAGGAAAGTCCTGTACTACAAAACCAAAAATAATTACACCCCCTCAACATACACACGCTACTGATTACCTTGAAAGCTTAGTTGGAAACAGAAGTTTCATTCTAAGTTTAATATTGTGGTGATTTATCCCTATCCACCCTAAGTAGTCTGTTAAACCCAGGGACTGAGTCTGAGGGGAGGGGAGAAACAACTTCTTGAAATCAGTCCTGAGTAGTTATTCATGCTGGGAATCACCAGAATTGTTGAGCAGTTAAGAGTAACAGATTGTGTTGAGAAAATTGCAACATTCATGGAAGTCAAAAATGTTAACAGTTTGGATTTAGCATGCTCAGTTCACCCACTCTACTACTTAGGGTGTTCCTGCTTTTCATGTTGGTGCTAGAAACATCATTTTGATATGTGGGCAGAGAGCAGATTGGAGAGAGGACCTATGCTTTGCACATACTGAAGGGGGTACATGAACATATAAAGCTGCTGAAAACTGAATCAGATCATTGATCTATCAAGGTCAATATTGTCTACTCTAAGTGACAGCAGCTTTCACATCATCTACTAACTAATCTCTTCAGATGGAGATGCTGGCAATTGAACATGGAACCGTCTATATTTTTATTACTAGGAATAAGGCCCGTTGTGGAAGTAAATACAACGAGCTCTAGAAAGAGGCTCTGGGACTGGGCCCCTGTATGAGCATGATCTCTGTGAGCTGAAAGCCATTTCACAAATCAGGTCAGGGTGAGTGGGCATTTGCCAGGCAATGGGCCCTGTAGAAAATGCTAGCACCTTGATCCTGTACATCCATGTACAACCAGGTTGCATGTAAAATTCCCACATGCCATTGTTTTAGGGGGACAGTTTCCTTCTAAAGTAACGCGTGACAGGCTCCCAAGGGCTTGCAGCGCGGGGGGGGGGTCCTTGCAGCCTCCCTCTCTCTGTGCCTGCCGGGTTTGCCCTTGCCCTTCCCTGCAGCACACTCAGTACAATCTGGAGGTCGGGGATGGGGGAGAGGGAGAGGGAGGCAGCTTTTCAGGAAGCTCATGATGTGGCTTTTCCCCCTGCAGCTGCCAGCTGATGCTGCAAGCCAGCACACAAGCGGCCATGGCCAAGCTAGAACCCCCAAAGCAGCTACTGCTAGTATAGAAATGGGATGATCATTTGGGGAGGGGTCCTTGCCACTTTCAGCCACTTCTGCAGCCCAGTAGGGTGACCTGGACCCAAGGGACAGAGGCGAGGGAGGAGGGCTGGCCATGCTTAAGCTGCCAAGCAGGGGCAGGGTGCACTGCACCAAGAGGCCCCCAGAGCTCCAGAGCGCCTCTGCAGGCAGCCTGGCCGGTGGCGGTGGGGTGGAAGGAAGCTGCTTGCTGCTGCGAGGCAGGGAAGGGATGTGATGACGGCTCACGGCTAACAACATCTGCGGCGTATTGGCCCCACAATACTGGTGCTTCTTTCATTAGCTTTCCTGGCCTGCCCCTCCATTTTGAAGGTGCTAGGGTGGCAGACCGAGGAGGTGGGGCCCATCAGAAGCACAGCCCAATGGCATTCAGAGGCAGGCTTTTACACGGCAGCACCGCCTGCCTGGAGCAGAGCGTGGTGAGCATGGCTCCTGTTCCCGAAATGAACAGTGCGCGGCGGGCAGAGGCAGGCAACAGCAGGCACTTCCCATGGGCACCGGCTTCAGTGTAGGGTGGGGCTGGGCCGGGCACAGCAGCAGCATGAAGGGGCAGTGCCAGAGCCTCCACCTTCTGAGGAAATGAGGAAAGTTTTTGCCAGCACCAGTTCTGTGGGTGGGACAAAGGCAACACAGCCAGTGGTCAGGGACCCATTCCTGAGTGGCAGTTCAGGGACCCAATTGATTTGAGAGCATGTGGAATGTTCAGAAAAGAGTCACACGAAAATAGAATTATATATAAGGAGAGATTATTACTGTTATTATTATATTTTATTTATAGACCGTCCTCCCCCATACAGGGCTTAAAGTAGAGGCTTTAGTACTGAGGCATAGTCCCTTTTCGGATAACATCATTGTGATTGCTGATGTCAGAAAGGGTGATCCCACATCATGGTCAACAGAATCAAATGCTGCTAATTTTGCTAGACCTGTCATCAGCAATTTGATATGGCTGACCATGTCTTTTTTGGGGGGAGGGGTCAACTGCATTCAGTGTTTGAAGTGACATGGATTGTCTTGGTTTCATTCATTTCTTTCTAGTTGGAAGCAAAGAGTCCCAACAGGAAAGGTAGAATCAGCTAATTGGGACCTGATGTGTGGGGTGCCCCAAGATTGTCTCCAGTTCTAATTCACCTGTGTGTAAAACCTTTCAACAATATCAGGAGCTTCAAAGTGGGTTGTCATGAATACGTGAATGACACTCAGCTTTATATCTCACTGTGTAAGGTACAGGAAGCTGCTGTTAAGGTCCTGGGCCAGTGTCAAGTGACTGAAGATGAACAAACTGACATTTAATCCAGACAAGGTAGGGACAATTCTGATGCTCAACTGGTATCATCTGAAAGCCTTAAATGGAGTTAAACTTTATTTGGTAGATCAAGATAAGAGCCTGGGGATGCTCTTGGACCTGACCTTGTCAATGGATAAGAAGGTCAGTGCTGTTGCTTGGAACACCTTCTTTCAATTACATCTGGCTCATGAACTGGCACTTTATTTAGACTGTGCTAACCCAGATATGCTGATACCTATTTCCATAATCTCCAAATTGGACTACTGTAATATTCTTTATGTGGAAGTGCCTTTGAAGATATCTTGGAAGCTTCAATTGGTACAAAATGGAGCAGTGAAACTCCTGTATGGTGTCAGTGGCTTGGAACATATAATTACACTGCTGCATTGACTTAGCCAGTTGCTTATTTGCTTCCAGGCCCAGTTCAAAGTGCTGGTTATCATCTATTAAGTTCTTCATAGGCCAGGGCTCTCAATCCTCACAAACCCAACCTTCTGCTGTGTTCCCAGCTGCAAGTAACTCTCCTCAGACAGCCTCACCTATGATTTTCTGTTTGACAACAGGTAGGTCACAGGTTTTTTCTGTGGTAGTTCTTTACCTCTAGAAAGGCTTGCTAGGACTGTTTGGGTGGATGCCTTTACTTGCCACTTTCAGTAAGGTGGGTAAGCCCTCAATCACCTCATCCATTTCTTTGCCACTGCTACAACTGTTGTTGTTGCTGGTCACAAGAAAAAAGGATGGAAACAGAGGCTATGATCATGTTGTGTACTGAGCCTAATCTAGTCAGCCCCAGCTTGGGAACACAGAACAATGGACTGCTAGGATCCTGGGATGGATTTATCACCCAGGGTGCCTCTTTAAATAGCCTATTGTTGGGAATGGGTGTGCTGTTTTATGGCCTTATAAGCAGGGTCCTGGCCCTGCTAGAGCTGTCCTTAGTTCCGAGCTGAAATCACAATAAACTATGAGCTGATCACTAACATGTGTCGAACCCAGTATATTTCACTGGCGACGAAGGTGGGATCCTATTGAACCAGCCCACCACCCTCCAGCACCCCGAGCTTCTGAGCCTCATAAGGACATAAGAACATAAGAGACGCCAATGTTGGATCAGGCCAAAGGCCCATCCAGTCCAACACTCTGTGTCACACAGTGACCAGAAATACCAGTGCCATCAGGAGGTCCACCAGTGGGGCCAGGACATTCGAAGCCCTCCCACTGTTGACCCCCCCTAGCACCAAGAAGACAGAGCATCACTTGCCCCAGAGCCCCTATCTATACCTTGTGGCTAATAGCCACTGATGGACCTATGCTCCATATGCTTATCTAATTCCCCTTTGAAGCCGTCCATGCTTGTAGCTGTCACCACTTCCTGTGGCAGTGAATTCCATGTGTGAATCACTCTTTGGGTGAAGAAGTACTTCCTTTTATCCGTTCTAACCCGACCACTCAGCAATTTCATGGAGTGCCCACGAGTTCTTGTATTGTGAGAAAGGGAGAAAAGTACCTCTTTCTCTACCTGCTCTATCCCATGCATAATCATATAAACCTCAATCTTGTCTCGCCTCAATCATCGTTTCTCCAAGCTAAAGAGCCCTAAACGCTTTAACCTTTCCTCATAGGGAAAGTATTCCAACCCTTTTATCACTTTTATCATTCGAGTTGCCCTTTTCTGCACTTTTTCCAAAGCTATAATATCCTTTTTAAGGTGTGGTGCCCAGAACTGCACACAGTATTCCAAATGAGGTCTCACCATTGATTTATATAGGGGCATTATTATATTGGCTGATCTGTTTTCAATACCCTTCCTAATAATCCCCAGCATAGCATTGGCCTTCTTTATTGCAGTCACACACTGTCTCGACATTTTCAGTGAGTTATCTACTACAACTCCAAGATCTCTCTCTTGATCTGTCTCTGCCAGTTCAGACCCCATCAATGTGTATTTATATTTAGGATTTTTGGCTCCAATGTGCATCACCTTGCACTTGGTCACATTGAACCCCATTTGCCATGTTGACGCCCACTTGCCCATCTTTGACAGATCCCTTTGGAGTGCCTCACAATCCTCACTGGTTTTCACCACCCTGAACAACTTTGTATCATCCGCAAATTTAGCCACTTCACTGCTTATTCCCATCTCCAAATCATTAATGAACAAGTTAAAAAGCAGTGGACCAAGTACTGATCCCTGCGGTACCCCACTGCTTACCACCCTTCACTTTGAGAATTGCCCATTTATACTCACTCTCTGTTTTCTATTAATTAGCCAGTTTTTGATCCCATGATTTTTGAGCTTACTTAGGAGACTTTGATGAGGAACTTTATCAAAAGCTTTCTGGAAGTCAAGGTAAACAATATCTATTGGATCCCCCTTGTCCACATGTTTGTTCACCCCCTCAAAGAACATTAACAGGTTAGTGAGACAAGATCTTCCCTTACAGAACCCATGTTGAGTCTGCCTCAATAGGTTTTGTTCATCTATGTGCCTACTAATTCTTTCCTTAATAATGGTTTCCACCAATTTACCCGGTATCGACGTCAGACTGACTGGCCTGTAATTTCCCGGATCTCCTCTGGAACCCTTTTTAAAGATGGGAGTGACATTAGCTACCTTCCAGTCCTCAGGAATGGAGGCCGATTTTAAGGAAAGAGTACATATTTTTGTCAGGAGATCCACAAGTTCACATTTGAGTTCTTTCAGAACTCTCGGATGTATGCCATCTGGGCCTGGTGATTTATCAGTTTTTAAGTTGTCTATCAGTTTTAGGACCTCCTCTCTCATCACCTCAATCTGACTCAGGTCTTTCAACACCCCTCCCGAAATCAGTGGTTCTGGAGTGGGCAAGCACTTCTCATCTTCCACAGTGAAGACGGAGGCAAAAAATGCATTTAGCTTCTCAGCCATTTCCCTATCATCCTTCAGTACTCCTTTTACCCCTTGGTCATCCAAGGGCCCCACTGCCTCCCTGGCTGGTTTCCTGCTTCTAATGTATTTGAAGAAAGTTTTATTGTTGGTTTTTACGTTTTTTGCTATATGCTCCTCATATTCCCGTTTTGCCTGCCTGACCACAGACTTGCATTTTATTTGCCATAGCCTGTGTTCCATTTTATCAGCTCACTGTGACTAGCTTTCCACTGCTTAAAGGAATCCTTTTTACCTTTTACAGCTTCCATTACTTTGTTTGTTAACCATGCAGGCTTTTTCCTATACCTGTTTGTGCCTTTCCTAACCTGCGAAATATATATAATTTTTGTGCTTCTAGGTTCGTAGTTTTAAATAGTTTCCAAGCTTCCCCAATGGTTTTGACCCTTTCTATTTTTCCTTTCAGTTTCCTCCCCACATGTCCTCTCATAACAGAGAAGTTACCCCTTTTAAAGTTAAAAGTGGTTGTGTCAGTCTTTTTGGCCAATTCTCTATTTATACAAATGTTGAACTTGTGTACCGCATCGCTACCGGGATCATCGCTACCATAGCTGCCACTCCAGGACATCTGCCAGAGTTCGACCCCACTCACCCAGAGCTTTGGGAAACCTGGGTGGAGTGGCTGAAGTTTTTCATCGTGTTCTAGGGCATCACCAACGCAGACAAGACGGCTTGTCCAGGGCCTCGTTGCGCCCGTCACTTTGGAGTTGTCTTTGTACGAAGACCTCCTAAAGGCACTTACCAATTACTTCATGCCACAACCCACCACGATGGTGCACCCTGTGGATTTTTATTTGCGCCAACAGAAGCTCAATGAAGCAGCCACCAACTTCGTTGCCGACCTTCGCAGGCTGGCTCTCCACTGCGAGTTCTCGAACCTGGACAAGACCCTTCTTGACCAGTTCATCATGGGGATCTGGGAACCCAAATTTTGCTGCAAGCTCATCGGCCACAAGGAACTGACTCTAGTGACCACACTACGCAAGGCCACCACCTTTGAGAAGGCCCAGAGGGATCGCCAACACTCCAGCATGCACCAAGCCTCCATCTCCTCAGCATTTAATGCATCCGACGAGGATGAAGCCCACCAGGTTCACGGCTCAATGCACCATGACCAGCACCCATCCACAACCCCTGCACATCCTGCAAAGATAACCATGCCACCTCCCTGCACCAGCTGCGGAGACGAACACAAATGTTGCTCCTGCTGCTTCTGCACCGTGACCTGCCGTACATGTGGTAAGACCAGGCACATTGTGCACACCTGCCACTCCAAGGGCCCTCAAAGACACACCATGATGCATCAGATGTCCACAGAACTTCACACCTTAGCCATCTGCCAGAATGAAGTACTGAACTTACCCCGGGTCATCCCCCATAAGATAAAAGTGACTGTGTTTATAGAGGAGGTGCCTTGCAAGATGGAACTGGACACGGGGTCCTCCATCTCCATAATTTCAGAAGAGACTCTCCGAAGGCTCTTTCCATGAGGTGGGCGCCTTGAGCCCACCAACTTCACCCTCAGAGACTTTAAAAAAAACGAGGTGGCCATCAAGGGCTGGGGCAAGTTCTGTGTTAAATACCGTCGTTTCAAAGGACTTTTGGACTTGCTAGTGGTCGAGGGTGGCTCACGAGTTTACTGGGGCTATCTTGGTTTGCCCCCTTAGGCTTTGAAGTAATGGGGGTGCACCACGTGGCCTCCAAGGACTTTCAAGTGGTGTGCGACGAGTTCCCGGTGGTATTTGATGGGACACTCAGTCACTACACCGGACCTCTGGTCTCCCTGCAACTCAACCCAGAGGTGCAGCCCATTAGGCTAAAGGCCAGATGTGTTCCCTTTGCCCTGAAGCCCAAGATAGACAGTGAACTGGATCGGTTGGTGGCTCAGGGGGTATGAAACACCTTGTCCCACACCTTGTCCTTGGCCAAGTGCAACTATGTGCAGATCGACAAGGAGGCCCTGGCAATCATGGCGGATGTAAGAACATTCCATGATTTCGTCTACGGACGGCCCTTCACCATCATGATGGGTCATAAACCCCTGCTCGGCATGCTGGCTCCAGACCACCAAATGCCACAGATGATCACATGCACCTTTAGATCCAACATAGGTGCGAATGCCTGATGGATCTAAAGGGAGCAATCAGACAGCAACTTCTTGGAAGTGTCCCGCAGTCATCAGCAACCCATGCTGCTCCGCCACAGAAGTGGAGTTAAAAGACACTGGGGAAAATCTGGTAGTAAACGGGTTGCTGCGGGCCACGGACAGGCTTTCCCATCTGATCACCATCCCAACTCTGTGCCATTGTTCCCCCCCCTTCGCAGTATGTACATCATTGCATACTCCATGGGGGGCCCTCAGTGTGGAGGTGCAAATCCTCATTTATGCGCAAGGGAAACGAATAGCAAACCACCCCCCCCCCCCCAGTTGCTTCTAATGACGGGCTAAGCCCGCAGCTTCAAAGGGCTGTGAGATCTCGCAACTGTATATCAAATTCCTCCGGAGGAAATAGCCTTGCTTCCCCTTCGCTTCAACTGGCATGTGTGACCACAGCCAGTAAATACTTAAATACTGAAGCTACCGCAATGACCTGAGTTCCATTCTGGTTGTTCCCCCAAACATACCCACCTGATATATAACCTGGTGGTATAGAAAGCATGGAGTGGGATTATTGTCGTGATCCCACCTCACTCCCAGATAGATCATCCACCTATCTTAGTATGAGTGCTGACCCAAAAGATGGCTCTGGTTATTGCCATGTTATTGCTATAGTTTTCTCCATTCTGCTTGACCCATTTACAACTCCTCCCTCACTGTTAAGGGACCAGACTCCTTATGCAGGTTCTAGCAGGGGTGCATGTGAAAAAACAGCACAGCCAAGATGTTGCCTGCTGCCTGTAATTCCGAAGAATATTTTACAAAACATACAGCCTTATCTAATCAGTGATGCCTTGTAAAATAACCAAAATGTTTTAATCAATTTAATTTAATAATTCAATTCACTAAAGGTTGCAGCTCTAATTTGTACATTAATGACAGTGCATTTCTAAGCAGAAGTGAATAGATTTAGAAGGATGTAACTTTGCATAGGACTGTAGTGTAACTGGTTCACTGCATCCCATTTTTTGCTACATTATACTTTTCAAATTCACTTTTTTATTAACTTCCATTTCAGGAGTCAAAGATCACTTCAGGGCACACTGAACAATAAGATAAAATCTGTTGGTGTTCCTTTCAATTTGTAGAGCCTTTATGATCAAATGAAAATATTTTCTAGAAGATTTATGGTATGTCTGTCAGGGCATAAATAATACCAGGTGGGATTAATTTGCCTTCTTGTCAGGAGAGTGGTTGCCTCTTTTGGAGAACAAATACAATAACTGGATAATGTAGCATTGACTTCTGAAGCACAGGTTGTCATGGGGATACTGCCAAGGCTACCTGAAAGTCATTCATGTCATTGAGTAGAATTATTGTGTCGCTGATACAGTCTGGTTAAGGTCTTGGGGGTATCTCTTTCTTACTTTTTCAATTGTTGCCATTCATCTTGTTGATGCAGGTGTCTTGTCACTCACCACAGAATCCTCTGTCATCATTTTCAAGGAACCAACTGTACTAATTCCTGAACAAAAAAATTACATTTTGTTTTGGTGCCTAAAGGCAAGATACCTTAACAATTACCTTATCTTTGAAAATGTATTTACTACCAATCAAAAGCTTTCATTGTTTGAAAAAAATCAAAGATTATTCAGAAAGAAAGAAAAACGGAAGCTGTATCTTATAGCTCAGAGCACTCCCTTTTTTATTGAAATACGTTTGCAGAGGGGTAAATCTCTAATCAGGTTAAATAGCTTTGAGGTTCTGTATGAAAACTAAACAATAAGAACATTTGTTTTTCTTTTTGTATGCAATATAGGTGTTATTCTGAAGCCTGGTATTATGTTCTGCATATAATGACAATATCACACAGTGAGGCCATGACCTAAAAATTTCCCAAAGACTGTGTGTGAACCGTTATGCTTCCCTTTTTAATCCTAAAGATAAAATTGTTTTGGTTGAGGCCAAATATGCATTCATTTTCCCTTTCTCTGCCACCATCATCTATCTGCTTTGTTCACCTTTGCTTGCTCTAATTCAAAAGATTAAGGGCTTAGTTTTACAAGTTCAACTTCCTATTTTGTTGACTCCCTGGAGTATTGCTGTGCAGTCCTTGAATATGGTATTGAAATTGCTTGTGCTCTGTTTACACTGGTAGCACTGTATATTTACACTTTGTTATTGTCACTCTGACAAAGATTGTGAAGAGTAATGAATATCATTATTTTGTGATAACTTAGATAATAAAAGTCCCTACTGGAATGACCTGGAGTGAACAATACTTACCTGCACCAATAAATGTTCTCTCACTATCAGCACAAGATGAGCAAGTTCTGCCTCCTGGTCTTATTAATAAGAGAGGGAGATGATGCTATCTCCTTGATAGCACGCTTGGTTTATAGCTCCATAAGTCTGTTGGGAATAAAAATTCATAAGAAGGACTGGCTTTTGTTCATATTTGTGGGTTACTGGGAATTATTTTTAGA
Source organism: Gekko japonicus (assembly GCF_001447785.1). Lineage (NCBI taxonomy): Eukaryota > Metazoa > Chordata > Lepidosauria > Squamata > Gekkonidae > Gekko > Gekko japonicus. The sequence continues at coordinate 1,511,283 of NW_015161406.1, forward strand.
GATGAAGGAGGAGAAATGGAACTGGGGTAATCCTTAAGGGCTTGTGCCAGTTCGTTCTTCATTTAACAGCTACAGATAAACTTGTTCTCATACTTGAGTTTTCTTAGTTCAGACAGAAAGATTGGCTCAGAAATAGTAAAAGAGTCCACACAAGCAGATTTTTTTTTAGTGTAGGGAAAGTAGATCATAAAGTACGAAGAAACATGAATACAGTAAGAGCAAATATGGAAGTTTGAAGGGAAAGGTATAAAGAAAGGGAAAGTGGAAAAATATATAACACACTAGAATGGTTTGGCTTGCAAAGGAGGAGGTAACATGTTTTAATAAGTGGAGGGAAACAAGAGATTTCCATTTAGAAGCAATAGGGATGAGTTGTGTTAGGGTCTGATTGGAGCACACCCTGACAGGGGGAGGAATCTTGTTAGATCGCGCTAACAAAGGACTCGTAGAGTGATTCAGCAAGTGATTCAGCTTTATTGAAGTAACGAACAAGCACTCAAATGCATTAGAAACCAGAACGGAAAACTGTGGGAGCTATGCTCCTTTTAAACATAACCGGGCTAATGTAGCCACGCCTATTTACAAATAACAACCAATGAGATTGCTTAGTTAAGGACCAATGGGAGTCTTTCCCTCCCAGGGAATAGTACTGTTCTGATTGGTCGCTGTTACAAAGTGACCAATAGGAAGTTCGGTCAGAGGAGCCCTAGCTTGGCTCGAAGCTTAACATGGGAGTCTAATGAGGTGATTCATGTAATTGTTCCGAATACATTACAATTCCTCCCCCCTAAGTTAAGTCATCATCCCGTTTGTTTTATTATTCACATACATTCTAGACACTATTCTCTGTCCCTTTATTTTTCATTGCAACAGACAAGACTTCTAGAAACAGGCAAGTATGAACTGAGGCGTACAAGGCTGGGGGTGTCAGCAAGCTGCCATGGTGTTCTGTGTAACTTCTGATTGTACATATGTGATCCCTGTCCCTGCCAGCTGGCCTATGTGTTTTCCCTGCTGTAATGCCAAAGTAAAACAACTGGAGGATGTGAGGGGGAGAGTATGCTTCGCTGTTAGCTTCTTACTTATCAAGCCTGTGAACTGCACCTGTGTTTTGTCTACTGTTCGCCTGGTTCCCAAGACTTGAGCAGGCAACCGTTTTCTCCTGCCCGCCAGCGGGAACGTTATCCATTGGTTGTGTTTCTAACTTGAATCCCTTTATCATGTCTGCCCTAACTGCTTGTGTTCAGTTCTAACAAAGAACGTGTTTGAGTATCTTTCCAATGCTTTGAAATAAACTTTACTTTCTTTGAAACGTGGATTTATTCTCGATGCTTGGGGATCCAACATATTGTTAGAACTCCTTTTCTCCTATCGTCCCGATTCTGGCGAGACCATGAGCGGGTCTGAGGGAAACCTACCTACCACGGAGGGGGACACAGGATCGGTCCCCACTACCTCCGCACCTTTGATTGTGACGACTACCGCACCAGGGGAAGGTGCTGTGGGGGGAGCGATTCCCCGACTGCCTGCCTACCTGTCTTGGCCGCCTCCAACCCCTTCGAATTGGGGTGCGCGGAAGACACCGGCGCAGGACGACTGGGCTTTGTACAACACCCAAGGCACCAGGGAGGTGTACTCCCGTCGAGGCAGTGGGCTTCGAGAAAGTCTTTTTGACAAGGGAATGTTTCCCGACTCCGGGAGTTCGGGGGAGACTGGGAGTTATCGGAGAGACGTGGAAGACTGGATGTTTGAGCCGCTGGGGGAGGGAGCCCGTGCAAGATCCTCAGAGGGAGCTGCAGACTTCCAGACGGAGGGAGACTATGGGCCGCCTCCTGAATACCAACCTCGGGAGCCGATCCCGGAGGAGTCGACCGGGGAACGGCTGGAGGAGCTGGAACAATCGGTGAGGGATCTGATGCGCACGGTCCACGATGTGATGGAAGCGTTGCCGGGGATGATGGACATTCGAATAACTAATTTCCTAGCAGATTATGCCCCGCAACCACAAGTCCCGCCTGCACA
>NW_015161406.1:1513343-1513448 GCF_001447785.1 Gekko japonicus
GCCGTTCCTACCCCCTCCACAAGCGCCACCTGTTCCGGGAGTGCCTGCACCGCCGCCACCGCCGGGGGGTCCGCAAGGGCCGCCGGGACCCGGTCTACCGCCGCC
>NW_015161406.1:1515465-1606490 GCF_001447785.1 Gekko japonicus
GAAGGGCTGCCACAAAATCTGCGATGGTCTCGCCTCCGGCTTGGTTCCGCTTGTAAAAAGCGTGCCGGCAGGCGATCTCCGACGGTTGTGGAGAAAAATGGGCCTTAAGCTTCTTTGTGATGTCAGCGTAGGAGACAGTTTTCATATCTGTTGGGGCCATCAACGACCTGGCAATGTTGAAGGTTCCCTTCCCGCAGGAACTCAGGAGGCATGCTCGTTTCTTCGCCTCGTCGGTAATGTCATGCGTTTCCAGATGGAACTCGAACCTGGATAGGTAGGAGTCCCAGTCTTCTGAGGAGGGTTCGAAGCATTCGAACTTCTGGCTTCCAGCCATCGTGGGAGACTTGGGCACCGGAGCTGGTGGCACCTCCGCCGGATCGGCTGCTGTGCTTTGCCCGCTTTCTTCCGAGTCCGTAGTGTGGATGTCCGCAGGGCTGCCTACCTGCTCTAACATCCCATCCTCGTCGCCAATTGTTAGATCGCGCTAACAAAGGACTCGTAGAGTGATTCAGCAAGTGATTCAGCTTTATTGACGTAACGAACAAGCACTCAAACGCATTAGAAACCAGAACAGAAAACTGTGGGAGCTATGCTCCTTTTAAACATAACCGGGCTAATGTAGCCATGCCTATTTACAAATAACAACCAATGAGATTGCTTAGTTAAGGACCAATGGGAGTCTTTCCCTCCCAGGGAATAGTGCTGTTCTGATTGGTCGCTGTTACAAAGCGACCAATAGGAAGTTCGGTCAGAGGAGCCCTAGCTTGGCTCGAAGCTTAACATGGGAGTCTAATGAGGTGATTCATGTAATTGTTCCGAATACATTACAAATCTCATCTACAGTGGGTGGGTCTTAGAGCTATGTTATATGTTATCTGGTCAGTAAATATAAGTATGCATATCTTCAAGAAGGGCTTTATACATATGGCAAAGAAACCACAAAGTATATCATAGCCAGTATTGTGAGTGGTTGTTAGGGTTGACAGCCTGCAGCAGGGTCTGGAGATCTCCTGGAATTACAACTGATCTCCAGACTACAGAGGTCTGTTTCCCTAGAGAAAATGGTTGCTTTGGGGAGTGGACTCTGTGGTATTATACTTCACTGAGGTCTCTCTGGAATTTCCCAACCCAAAGATGGCAACTTTAATGGTTGTAACATGGGGTGGAATGGTAAACCCCCATTCAAATCTTCAATCCACCATGAAGTGTGACCTTAAGTCAGTCAGTATCTCTCAGCCTAACACTCCTCAATGAGTTGTCATGAAGATAATATGGGATGCTGTTAAACACATGAGGTCCCTGGAGGAGGAGTGAAAACTGTAATGGAAAAAAATGTGACAGATAGTGATGCAAATGTACCTGTTGGATCCCCAAGCATCGAGAATAAATCCACGTTTTCAAGAAAAGCAAAATTTATTTCAAAGCGTTGAAGACATACTCAAACACGTTCTTTGTTAGAACTGGGGATACACAGTTAGGTCAAGCATAATAAAGGAAATTCAAACAGATACAGATCCAATGAATAGCATTCCCGCTGGCGGGCTAATGAAACGGTTGCGCGCCCAGTACATGGGAACCAGGCAGAATATCAGACAAAACACAGGTGCAGTACTCATGAGAAAAGCAATAGGCAAGCATTACAGCATCTTCTCCCCCACACAACCTCCAGCAGTTATCTTTTGCATTCCAACGCAGGAGCAGGATGATAGAAACCAAGCCGGGTGTAACAGGGAAAGGATATGTACACAGAGGTCACAGAAAACAGAATGGCAGCTTGCTGACAGTACCCTGCTTATAAAGCCTGTTCTCTCTCTCTCTCTCTCTCTCTCTCTCTCTCTCTCTCTCTCTCTCTCTCTCTCTCTCTCTCTCAGAAGTGCCAAACAATAATTTAGAGACTACCTTTCTCACTGAGATTCAAGGCTGATTATAAAATATTTTTTAAAATACAGACATCAAAAAACAACAACATAACAGGAACATATTTACAGAACTGGATAAAATGCAAACAAAAACTGGTCTAAGGCATGAAATACCGTAATGAAGAAAAGGGTGTTACCAAAGCAGAGGACATTGCAGTAACAAGTGAGGTGACACATCAGTAAACAGTGCAGTAGACTACATTTACTCTCCCTTACAGAAGTGACCTCCGCAGCTGTTCCATCATACTACAGTTCTAAACCCTTTGTAAAAATGGTCTCCTGAACATTTCAGATGTACACATTCTGCAAAATGGTATAAGTGGAAGGGCAAACCTGACCACAACAGGCAGGCAATTCCACAAACTGGAAGCCACCCCAGTCAGCTTCTGCAGCAAGATGGGGAACTGAACCTTAGTCCCACAGACCCTCCTTTGAAACTCTAACTGCTACACCACAACAACTTATATAAGGTGGTTGCTGTTGAAAAGTAGCAAGCAGGCAGACCAAGTTGAGTCAGGCAAGCTGGGTGGTATCAAGTCATCCAGAGGTTGCATCTAGACCTAGGTTTGTCAACATCAAGGTGGGCAGAATTACAACTGAACTCCAGACAGCAAAGACTTGTCCCCCTGGAGAACATGGATGGTTTGCAAGGTGGACTTTGTGGTGTTATATCCAGCTAAGACCTCTCCCCTCTGCAAACCCTGCTCTCCTCAGATTCGACCACAAAACCTCAACAAATTTCCCAACCTGGAGCTGGCAACCTAGGCTGTGGTCACACGGAGCATTAGCCATGTTACTGAGACAGATGATAGGCAGATTTTCCGGGTGCAATCACACCGCAACATCTGGGAAGCATAGAGCTCCCATGGCGAACCCGAGGCTTCCCACCGAAGATGCAGAGTTAAAAACTAGTACCTCTGAGGTACTAGTTTCCGGAAACCGCGGGGCAAGGGCTGGCATCTGATCACGTTTCTGGTGGTAGTCTGTGGCATCCGGCAGCCGCCCATGTCCCGTAGCAAACAGGTCTCCCCCCCCAAGTCTCCACAGGATGTGCACAAGCACCCAACGGTGCATGCGCACGAAGAGGAAAGCGAAAGTTCCGTTGCTCCGCAGAATCGCGCATGCCGTTGGTGAGATCATGCTGCGCTGCTTCTTTGCTGCACTGCAGGATCGTCGTGTGATCGCCACCTTGCCCCTACCCACGGGACCTTGACGGGACCTGTGATCGGGCGGCCGAGCGTTATTTTGCTCCGGGCCAAAATGCCACACTCCCCCCCCCGCATTTTACGGCCCGTGTGACCGGGACCCTAGTCAACCAAGTCCTCTCTCAGACACCCAAATAGGTCTGTGACTTTTACTGACAGAGCCAATCCTAGAATACTATGGTTACCTAGTGATAACCACTGAGGGAATCTGTTGCTTAAAGCTAAAGGCTTTTGCTTAAAATTAAAAGTCATTTTCAGATTTTTTTTTAAAGCTGCCCAGTGTATTTTTTTTTAGATTTCACTTTTTTTTAATTCCACATTTTTCTGCAAACCTAGGGCCCTTTTCAGATGTGTAGAAAGATCTGTCTTGCCCCATTCACTGGATTAAATATCCAATGATATTTTGAGTTTGCTATTAGAATGTAAGATAACCAGAACCTTAAATTGAACCCGGTAATCAATTGGTGACCAACAGTGACAGCAGAATGGGTGTGATTTGCAGTTCTCTTTGCAACTGATAGTAGTTAGGCTGTGGTGTTCTGTACCAATTGGAGTGTCCAAGTCGTCTTTAGGGCCAGATCATGTATTGCAAGAGCTCAGCCCTGAGGTAACCATTGCATGGATTCACATGACCAGATCAGCTGAATCAAAGCAGAAAGACATTTTCTTAGTCATGTGAAGCTGAAAGAATGATTTCCTTTGCAGCTTCATTGACTTGTTTCTGCAGCAGCAGAGCAGGATCCAGTATAACCCCTAGAATCTTAACTGAGTCAGCCAGTGTCATCTGGACACCATCAAAACTTAGAGTTGCCAGGTCTTACCTTTGATTTGTCTGAGGGCTTTTGGGGGCATTCAGGGAGAAAGCAGGGCCTTAGATGGTGTGATGATGTCATCATGCCAGTGACATTGCACGGGATGCTCTAGTTTTTGGGCAAAACTATATGGTAAAATCAGCCTCAATATCACAGAGTTTAGCCCAAAAACTAGAGCATCCCTGTGTGATGTCACTGGCATGATATCTTCCAAGTGAAGTCATCACACCACATTTGGGGGTGTTTGGGGGTGGGATTACCCCTGTTAGCCAGCTGCCAAGAGGACCAGGCAGCTGAGAGCAAGGAACTGGTGAGGAGGGTCCAGCAGCCAGGCTTCAAATGTAGAGAGAGGAATGCAGATGCAAGCTGAAGGGACAGTACTCTCTGTGTAAGAAAGAGTAAATAAAGGGCTCATGGCAGCGGATGACGAGGCTGGGAAAAACAGGGAACACTATTTAACAGGTGCCCTGCTTCCTGGGGTACTGTTGAGTACAAGTGTGACAGCTGACTCTACTGGTTTCACTTTTACAGGGTGGCCACTATTTTCCCTGCAAAACGCCATGGGAAGCAAAAAGCAGTAGTTTAAGGGGCTCCTAGCCATTTAAACCAAACAGCTGAGCAGTGGGGAGCTGGGTTGTTGTTGTTGTTTTTTGGAAGAGTAGAAAGCATGGGTTTAAAACCATGCTTTCTGCTCTTCATGAACCACCATGAACTGCCACAAACTACATCAAAATTTGTGAAATTTCATGGCAGTTCTTCAGTTCAAAAACATTGCTTCACAAATCATGAACAGGCCAAAATTCATGAGCCAGTCCCTGTCCATTCCTATTGACTATAAGCCATAGCCATTATGGTTACATACATTTTTGAAGTATACCAGTCCTGAAGGATATGAGGTAATACTTCACCTTCAGCTTTTCTCCCAATGCATGCCTTGTTGTGGTCAATTTCCCCTTGCCGTCTGTGGTCCCCTGTTTGCCTGCAGACTTCCAAATCTTATCCATTGTCCAAGCAAAACTACTTCAAGGTCCCCTTCCTGCAGCCTGCCTGCCCCGATGCCTTTCCCTCCTTTGGCCAACAAATGCCCTTGCCCTGTCAGTCTGCCTCATCCTTATGATACTGAACTTAAAGCTAAGTGGCTGCAGTGCCAAATTCCCTCGCTGCATGTTGGCTTTGTTGATAATTTTGATTGTCTAAGGCAGAAGATGGGTGGTGTAGTGAGACAGACAGTTATGGTAAAGAAGCATGAGCACACACATGAATTAAACATTTTTGATGATGGGGTGAAAGCTTTGAAATCCTGGTGGATTCTCTTGAGAATTTCCTTCACATATGGTAACAGATATTGATATTTCTCTCTTTTACGCCTTTGGTGGCAAAACTTACCTTGGTTACAGGCAGCCCCTAGCCAAAAACAGCTTCTCACCAACAACAACTGGCCACCTAATATAGATACAAACCCAGGCACCAGATTCTGTGACAAACCAAAATGCCAACTTTGCCAATTCAGCAACACTATTACAGGACCCAACAACATAAACTATATTATCCTGGGCCCATCCATGTGCTCATCATCCAATATGATGAACATCGTCATGTATCAATAGTGCCTTTCTGTTCTCTACATAGGACAAACTGGTAAATCCCTATGTAAAAGCATAAATGGACAGAAGGGTTTTCTAGGCTTTTCCAGTGGCTTTGGATCTTTGCCAGAATGACAGTGGCCATGGGAGTAACGGGAATATTTGTGACATGAATGAACATGTTTTAGATGAAAACTATTATGAGATGGAATCTGATGAAGGGAACTTTGGCGGCAGGAAACTTATACCTTGGAGATCATATTGGTCTTTAAAGCGCTACTGGACTTGAGTCTTGCTCTTCTACTGCAGACCAACATGGCTACCCAATCAAAACTAATTTTCTGCATTTCATCAAGTTAAAGAGATAAGGAAAAAACCCTTTTGCATATCCCTAGAAGACTGAGAAAAGCTAGTATTTTTAGTGCCTGTCTTCTTATAATGTATGACATAAAACAGGTATGTCCAACAGGTAGATTGTGATCTACCAGTAGATCGCAGAGGGGTCAGAGGTAGATCACCAGCTTGGTCTCCTGGTTTGCTGGACAACTTATTTGTGTGAATCTTTTTTTTTTTTGCTTATTTTGCTTACCAGTAAATGACAGAAGGTGCATTATAAATGGGGGGGGCAGTGGAACCCAACTTTAGTGGGTTAAAATCTAATTTGAAACTAATTTGAAACTTTATTTTCATGGTGGTAGATCACTGGCACTTTTGGCCGGAAAAAATAGATCACTACCTGTTCGAAGTTGGACATGCCTGACATAAAACATTTCTGTTAGTGACATGTATCACACTTTCTGTTTGTTGGCATATGGGCTGACTTGTACTGTTATTTTTTCTTTAAAGCTATTGTTATGCCAATAAAGGTTATTGGAATTGGAATTGGACATGTATCACACCAGTTCACTCAAATATTATGGGTGATGAGACATTCTTCACAGGAAAAACATCTAGCTTCAAAGTAGCCAAAGATAGGTATGATTGGTTTCTCAGCTGACCTTTTTCACATAAGAACATATTAACTGTCAAAATTTCAAGTGATTTGACTTTTACAACAACACACACACACAGAAAGAGTTATATAATAATATAACAGAAACCTGGTATATACTAGAATGAATGCTGGACACTCAACTTAGGCAATTGTGGAAGGAAGGAAGGAAGGAAGGAAGGAAGGAAGGAAGGAAGGAAGGAAGGAAGGAAGGAAGGAAGGAAGGGGCTACCTGAATTTTTTTGGAAATAATAAAATAATTTGAATCAATTATCATTAATAGTGTTTACATAAGAGCAATGGCCAATAATCGAAAGAAGCTGTGTGATATACACTACTGAAACTAGATCCTGCAGATCCATTCTACTAAAGGTTGTACTTTCCTCCTGCTTTTTCTGTTGATACAAGAGGCTCTTCTCCTTCAACTGAAATAAAGGGTCACCATTAGCAGAATGGGGGTCCATGAGGTCAAACAATTACTTCTTTACTGCACTGCAGCATACATTGGTTGAAGCTGAAATATGTCACATTTTCATTTCTTATAATTCTCTAAATTAATTATGATATCGATTCCTTCCCTCCTGGTATCTGAATTGCATTGTGGGAGCAGACAAAGATGTTTGCAATGTGGTATGTCCATACACTCCACTGAAATAATCGAATGCCACAAATAAACATATAGGTGTTAGAACTTGAATGCTCCCTGAAAGTTTGCAAGTAGTTTTCTGTGTGTGGAATCCATAATACAGATCCCCACAGTAGTTTTCCTGAAGTCCTCTTGAAGTAGGCAAGGTGTATCTAAGCCTACCTGTAGCATTCAAAGTTTGTGGATTAGCTTTGAAAGTATCAAGCAGATGGCTATTTGCATTTTTGCAGGTGTTCGTGCCTGCAAAGTAAATTGGACACTGAAAATGCAACATGGCAAGTGGTGATTGTGATTATACAAAATCAGTAAGTAACCTGATTCTGCATTTCCTGTTTCTCAGTAAGATTTATTTTACACATAAAAATTAGACCCCTCAAATCCATGATTACTGATCATAAGAAGAAGATTACAAGTGGAGGAGATGAGCAGGAAGTACTGAAGTTTAAACATTTTATAGAGGGAAAACATTTTTAAAAGAACTTCAGTTTTGTTTTGTCCCCCAAGCCAGAATGAACAGACAGACACTAATGGCCGATTTCCCACAAGCTGCTGCAGTGCGCTCGCTCTCCCTTTGCCCTGATCGTACGTGTCAATTTCACACTAAGTGCTGCACGGCTGCATTTTGCCCCAGCTTCACCTGATTTTCCCAACCTCTACTCAATCCTGTTTTTTGAGGACTGAGTAGAGGCGGGGGAAATTGGGCGAAGCTGTGGAGCAAAATGCAGCCGCACAGCACTTAATGTGAAATTGACATGTACGATCGGGGCAAAGGGAAGAGCCAGAGCATTGCAGCAGTTTGTGGGAAATCGGTCTAATGTTGACTTAACTAAAGGTGCCACTTTATTCACTATTAACAACAATAGAAATGGCAAGGGCAAAATGCTCATGAAATGGTCAAGGCTAGGGGTCACCAAGACCTCTCCCTTGCCATCTGAAATAGCGCGAGCCACCCAGCCCTGGATTGAAACCAACAGGCTGTGGCTTTCACCCAGTCAGCTCAGCAATCGGATAACTTCCTTGGAACTCTGACCCCCTGAGCCTAAGGCTCAAAGGGAGGATCTATCCCAGGAGGTCACGTAGGCAGTTTCCCCACCCTGGGCCGCAGGGCCCCCAGACCATACTCACAAGGCCCCTAGACACTAAAGGGGGTGTCAGCCAGCACTCACCATACTGCAATCAGTATCTGAATAAAAATCCTGCCCAAACATTAAAGTGACCAACCTATTTAACACAGCCACACCCAAGCCAATTTCCCAATCCACTGCCAAAGTACAAGGTAGGCAAAAATACCCCCTCCACATAGCCAATTCCGGAAAGGGCAAAAAATTCCTACCTGGCCCCCTAATGGGCAACCAGCCAAAAGCCTGCACTATAAACAGGGAGGGAGGGTGGGCTGAGCAGAGGGTGAAGATTGAAGCCAGGAGGCGGGGACCAGCCTAATAAGTTATAGGCCCTGCCCCCACTGGGTACCCATTTTGTTTGCCTCCTTTTCAACTGCCTCTCCTCCTTGCAAGGAGGCAAAGGCAGCCCCCTGGCTGCACAGCCACAAGGGCAGGTGGCCAGATGAGGGAGGATCTATCCCGGGAGGTCCTGTAGGCAGTCTGCTTTCCCCACCCTGGGCCACAAAGCCCCCAGACTGTACTCACAAGGCTCCTAGACACCGAAGGGGATGTCAGCCAGCGCTCACCACACCGCAATCAGTATCTGAATAAAAACCCTGCCATCGCGAAGGCCAAGCCTCTGCTTAGGCCCTTGTGCCCATTGGGAGGTCCAAGGCCTCCTGCAGTCCTTTCCGTAAATCCTCGAGAAAAATGTCTGACCAAACTTCTGACAAGTGTATACCATCACTCCTGCATAGGCCGATACAGCCAGTACCTATTCTCGGCTGAGGTAAGAATGGACCCAAACCACCTTCAAGAACCCTCTGCAGGTCGTGGTTAGCCTTGCAACATGCTCTATTAATAGCCATAGGGTTCTCCACCCCATGTCATACCAAGCGCAGCACCATGCCCGAGCAAATAATCAGGGTTCCCGGCCAACACTGCTTAATAATTCAAAAATCAGCTTGGGCCTGAAGAATCAAAGCCTTCCCATTAATGAAGCCCAGGTCATTGCCCCCAAGATGAATAACTAAAACATGAGAAGGCGGCCCAATCACCCCTGAAACAACAAATGCAACAGGCCAGACCATTATAAGCCCCAGCCAATCCACTGTGGACCCACTTACTGAGACTGTGCTACAAACCCGTGGGCATCTGCCTTGCCCAGTGAGCTGCTCAAAAGATAAAACTGTGCCTGCAGATGAGAACTCTCTTCCTCTCCTGCTGGCAAATGGAACCTGAAATGAAAGAACAGTGATCAATGGAACAGAAAGCTCAATGCACAACCTGAAGTAACAGAATAGTTCCCTCAAGGCCCTACCATGGGGCACACATAGGACTTATAGGCTGCAGAATGTCATTTGCCCAAATGCTGGATGGCATGGGTAACCCATGGCTGCCGCTGTGGATGCTGCACCGATACAAAAGGAATGGGTACAAAACCACACTGCGGACAGCCCCAGCCTCTCCAGAGCATTGGAAGTAACTGACCAAAATTGATCTTCAGATAAGGGGAGTGAATCCTGGTGGTAAAACAATACACCCTCCTCCAGCCCCCTGCTCACCAAGTATGCAGCAAGGGCTGAAAGGGGGCATAGCTCCTTCTCCAAACAGGAGCCTAATGTGACTACAGACCCCTGCTTCCGCTGGTCTGTCTTGGAACACTGTAGTGTAATATGCACCTTGTCTGCTAATAATTGAACATCCCTTATCGCCAGTGCTCAACCAGATCCATCAGACTATGATTGGGCCACTAGCTCGCTTATTCAGAAAGCCCCCCAAAAGGCAACCAGGGCAGCCACATTAAATAAACAGGCTTAATAAGAGAATGCGCAAACCTCCTTCCAAATCATCTGCAAGCCATGAAGAACTGGATATGGGCTGGCGAAGGTCAGTTTTCACCCCAGCCTTGCGTGTGCAGCCCTCTAACATTCTATGCACCAGCTTTGCTGGTGTAAGCTATAGCAGAGAGGAGCCCTTTAATGGAGCTGACGGCAAGCCCTTACCTTTTAAAGAAACACAAAAATGCAACAAGTGGTCGACTGGAACTGGCCATGAATTGAAGTACCCTACCTTGTGTCTAAACTCTGCCAACTGGCGGACCACACAGTCATACGCCCGCTTCATGCCTGGGGCAATGGCTAGTCCCATTGTCCTGTGCACCTCTGCCTTCCAACCAACCAGAGCTCTGGTGGCATTGGTGCAAATCGGCTCCTGGGGCAAGCTGATGGAACCTCTCCATCTTTTTATGAAAGAAAGCATCAGCCACCCCATTTTCAATTCCTGGTACATGTCTGGCAAGAAACAGAATATTGAGCCAAAGGCAGCAAAGGGTAAAGGCCCGCACCAAGGACATAACCCAGGGCAATTTGGATGTGAGAGAATTAATGACCTGCACCACTGCCAAATTGTCACACCAAAAGTGGACTGTATGGTTGGCCAATTCCTCTCCCCACAGCCTGACTGCTACCAGGATAGGGAAGAATTCCAGGAAGGTAAGGTCCCTATTAAAACTAGCCTCCACCCAATCAGTGGGCCAACATTCAGCACACCAATGCCCCTGAAAAAAGACTCCGAAACCTGAGGACCCCATGGCGTCAGAATGAATTTTACACACGTCTTGGAACCCGAACTCCCAACAGAGCTGGCCCTGCTTTCCCTGAACCGCCTGCCCTGCAGAACCATGAGGAGTGGATGCAACCGAAAGGCACTGGACAAGATGGTCACTGTGGGAGCAGTTGCCTAAATCTGGCTGAGCTGGTGCCATAACCTGGAGCCACAGTGGTGGGTGCACTTGATCCCACTGCAAAGCTGTGTTCATGGCCGCCCTTATCCTGAACTCTTCTTCATATTGCAACCAAGCAGGGCCAGTAAACCCAGTATAGCCCTTGTAAATAATATCAAAGTAATGAAATCAAGATGAAGCCCACCAGGGCTGAGCCTTGGAAAGCACCCCAGAAAGTCAGCCACCCAATTAGCCCAGGTTCTGTCCACCTTCATCTTTTTAAGGTTTTCCTTGTCCTTATCATCCATATCATCTTTATCCTTCTTTTTCAACTCCCAGTGGGTAGACATCAATGTATTCACCTTTACAGGAGGCCTAGAAGCTCTTGAGTACCTGGCAAAAGGAGGCCTAGAAGCTCTTGAGTACCTAGCAAAAGGTGATCACCCAAAGGGAGTGCCAAATCCTCAAAAGGAAGAGCCAACATGGGAACAGGTGCATATGCAGCACCCGAGGGAGAAGGGTAACCCCACCAAGGCCCTAGCATGGGGGATGGCTGTGCCAACAAAGCCCCAGGGGCTCCCTGTGAAACAACCTGCACTGGTGGAACTCCCCACTGCAGCGGTAGGGTATCCCGGAACAGGCTGGCTGCCCCAAGGTCGCCAAAGCCAGGCAGCTCCAGGTTAAGGTGTGGCATCCACAGGAGCTGAAAGGGCTGCAAAAGAGGGCCCAGGTTTGGCAGCACTCTGTTGCTTTGGAGCCTCCGCTAGGTCCCCCAAGCCAGAATCTTTCATTGCAGGCACCCTGCTGCTGGTCCCAGCAGAAGTCCTGGTCTGAATGAGAGACAAACTAGTTAAAACATCAGCCTGAAAATGACTCTTAGAGAAGGCTTGGGTTTTATTCCGTTTGCTCTCTCCCTCCCCAGGTGGTGGGAGAGGGAGTTGTGTCACATCCCCTTCATCCTCGTCAGAAAAGGAGATAGTGGGGCCTGGCCTCTTAGGGGGGCCTTTGGAGCAGGCTGCTTCCCTTTGGCCCTCCCAGTACCTTTCTTGGGAGCCATGTGCAAAACAAAATAGCCACCGTAAAACAAAATGGGCAACAATAGAAGCTGCAGCAATCAGGGAGCCACACCCTACCAGCCTAAATAACTTGAAGCAGAAAGGCCCCAGCTGAACCCTAGCTGAGATGCCCCACTAAAGGCCCACCCTTGGGAATGATTGCCCCACCCAAGGCCCAAAAGGAGGCCTAGAAGCTGCCACATGCCACTCCCCCCAGTAGCACCCCATCACCGCCCAGTTATGGGTCCTCTGATGCTAATGTGTCATGGTACGCCACCACTGTCAGCTGCTGCCAGTCGCTGCCGGGTCTGCAGCCCACCACTAGGCCAGCCTCCGGACTCACCGCCACTGCCTCCTGCCACCATGAGCCACTGCTGCAGATCACCACCAGGACCACTGCCGGCTGCTGAGCCTGCCTCAGATGCGCCGCCACCACCTCTTGCTGCAGCGAGCCACTGCCACTGCTGATTGCTGGGTCCACTGCCTGCTGCCAAGTCTGCCCAGTCTTGCCGTGACTGCAAGGCTAAGAGTGTCAATGCACTCCTTGCCCTCTGAGCAGAGGGCGAAGACTGAAGCTGGGACACGGGGACCAGTTTAATAAGCTGTAGGCCCCACCCCCCACTGGGTACCCAGATGTGGCCTGTTTGCTGCCTTTTCAACTGCCTCTACTCCTTGCAGAGAGGCAAAGGTGGCCCCCTGGCTACATGGCTACAAGGGCCGGCAGCCAGATGAGCCGTGTTTTTTTTTTTTTTTTTTTTATAAACTGTACCACATTGTTGTCATATTGTAGAATTAGTTAGTAATAACTTTTTCTATTTGTTGGTTGTAGAAGAGACAGCTGATATTTACCATGTCACTGGAAAAGCTTGAGAGCATAACACACAGTAAATAAAAAACCTGCCATTGAAGCGGGTGGGTGGTTCATAAAAAAGCATTATCCACATGAAACTGATAAATTGAATTAATCTCATGATCATACCAACCTGCCTTAATAAACCTGTTGATTTAATAAAATATTTTATTTATAATTACTATTTTTAGTAGATCTTCAAAACAAAAGCCTCAGAGGGGGGGGTCTGTGCAACACATCATTTCGACACAACCATTAATGTGAGATATCCAGAGTTGTTGGTACATCAATATTTTTTTTAACATTTTCTTCCTTTGCAATAAATTTAATTTTCATGAAAAATGCGAAATTGACAGCTCTGAAGATTGAAGTGTGCTGTTAACCTCAGAACCAATATGCCAACAGCAGGTACAATTCAAAAACAATCAAAATGATTTCAAGCAAGTAGCTACTTAGCCTGAATTTGAAGGATGTATCTCTAAAACAATATTTATTTATTCAGCTATAAAGTTGCGGATATCTGTACTTCTATGAAAATTGAAAACAGTATTCAAGAGGATAAGAGGTAGGGATAGGCACAAACCAGGAAAATGTGGTTCATTTCAGTTCATGGCAGACACATGAACCGAACCACAAACTGAACCGAAGAAAAATAGCCTTATATGAACTAAACCAGTTCATGAAGTCCATTATGTGGGAACACGTACACCCCTGGTGTGCTAGAGACTCCAGACTCTCAGGGGAATCTCCACCTGACTCTTCTCTACCTGCCCATCAAGTTTTCTGAGGATTGAACTGGGGGGGGGAGTCCAAGTTATGCCTTCTGCAAGAAGTTGCCCCCAGGAAAACTGCTTTTGTCTCTGGGCCCTGTTTACTCTCTGCAGTCAAGATGATCACTGAGCATGGCCAACCACCCTCCTCCCCTGGCCCCAGGAGTCACCCACACCGTTGTGAGTGGCTGCATTCCTGGGCCCCACTCACTCTCCACGGTCAACGTGATCGTTGAGCATGACCAACACCTCTCCTACCCTGGGCCCAGGAGTCACCTCATCTGTTCTGTCATGGGTGGCACAATTGCTGAGATTGGCCAACTTCTAGGCCCCAAGACAAAGAAGACCCAGACCTGACAGTGTTGAAACTCAAAGGATGATGTGGAGGTGGCTCAGGATCCCAAGATGAAAAAGACCCAGATTCAACTGTACTGAAACTCAAGGGAAGATGTGGAGGTAGATTGGGGCCCCAAGACAAAGAAGACCCAGACCGAACAGCATTGAAACTCAAAGGAAGGCAAGGAGGTGGTTCTGATCTCCAGGACAAAGACCCAGAACCAACAGCATTGAAACTTGAAGAAAGACATGAACATGGCTCAGAGCCCCAAGACAAAGAAGACCTAGAGACAGCATTGAAACTCGAAGAAAGACATGGAGGTAGCTCGGGGCCTCAAGACAAAGAAGACACAGACCCAACAGCATTGAAATTTGAAGGCAGATATGAAGGTGGTTCAGGGCCCCGAGACCCTAAACCACCCAATTTTCATTAAATATTTGTGATATATATGCTTCAATGAACATCGCTTAATGACCCCTGAATCAGCCAAAGTTCAGCATAGACTTGAGCTTGTGAGATGGTTTGTGCCCATCCCTAATAGGAGGAGGGGCTTTAGAAAGATAGCAGCACTGTAAAGTATCTGATATATATAAAAGCCCTAGGGCTTTATATATTGGCACTTTCGAGCTGTCACATTGGCTGTGCTGTGTGCTTCATCAGCCATTGGCCTGTCAACCTCCACTCAAGAGTACTCATGTGCCATTGGCTGGGTCTGCTCCTCTCTCCTGCCCACAGCCAGCTTGGCCACTCTTCCCTGTCAGAATAAACTGCCAAAATGGCTGTCTCTCCTGATGAAGATGCTTGTCCTGCTTGGCTCCTCTTTTCCAGGCCTACTTTCACCTTTGTGGGGAACTCATTGGGGCCAGTCCCGGGTAGGGTTGCCAGTTCCAGGCTGAGAAATTGCTGGAGTGTATGTAAGCCAGAGTTTGGGGAGGGGAGAGGCCTCAGCTGAAAAGAATGCCATAGAGTCCACCCTCCAAAGCAGTTATTTTCTCTTGGGGAACCATTGCTGCCAATCTCCAGGTGAGGGCTGAAGATCACTCAGAATTAAAACTGTTCTCCAGATGGCAGAGATCAGTTCCCCTGGACAAAATGGCTGCTTTGCAGGGTGGACTCTGTGACATTATACCCTGGTGAGGTTGCTTCCCTCCTGCTTGGGTCCTCACTGCTTGGGTCCTCACTGCAGAGAAAGACTGTACATCCTCACTGCAGAGAAAGACTAGATAGAGGCTGCAGGGTGGAATGGAAAGCTGAAGTCATAGGGGCAGATAAAGGTAGGTTGATGGTTGGCTGGGAAGGAGATAGGGTTGCCAACTCCAAGTTGGGAAATTCCTGGAGACTTGAGGGGTTGAGAAAGGAGAGGTGGGGTTTGAGGAGGGGTGGGACCTAAGACAGGTTCCCCTTGCTCGAAAGCCAGTTGAATCCGACTCTAGGCGTGCGGTGCTCATCTCCGTTTCCAAGCCAAAGAGCCAGCGCTGTCCGAAGATGTTTCCGTGGTCATGGCCGGCATGACTAAACACCAAGGCGCACGTAACGCTGTTACCTTCCTACCGAAGCGGTACCTATTTATCTACTTGCAATTTCTTGCTTTTGAACTGCTAGGTTGGCAGGAGCTGGAACTAGAGACAGGAGCTCACTCCATCATGCAGCACCCGGGTCTCGAACAGCTAAATTACTGACCTTCCACAGCCTGCAGTTCAGTGTCTTAACCACTTGAGCCACCGCAGCTCCTAAGACAAGTACAATGCCATAAATTCCATCCTCCAAACCAGCCATTTCCTTCTGGGGAACCATTGTTGCCAATCTCCAGGTGATGGCTGGAGATCACTCAGAATTAAAACTGCTCTCTAGATGGCAGAGATCAGTCCCTCTGGATAAAATGGTGGACTCTGTGTCATTATACCCTGCTGAGGTGCCCCCATGACAGCCAGTGTGACATAGCAGTTAGCACTTTAGAGCAGGTTCTGCCAGACCCAGAGTCTTCCTGTAGAAGCTGATTGGGTGATTTCAGACCACTCACAGACTTTCAGCCTATCCTACTTCAGAGGGTTGTTGTGCAGATTGAAAGGGGGAGAGGAGAATGATGGGAGCTGCTTTGGTCTCCACTGTGGAGAAATACTATCTTTTTCCTATGTAGAGGCTGCAGGGAGGGGGGAGAATTACAACTGCTCTTCAGATGGCAGAGATCAGTTCCCCTGGAGAAAATGGTGGACTGTTTTTCATTATACCCTGCTGAGGTAGCCACAGCAGATTGATGCTGAGTGCCCAAAGCCTCTTTCTAGAGCTCGTATTTATTTCCACAACGGGCCTTATTCCTAGTATTTTATAATTCCACTGGCTTTCCAAGTGGATTAGATATATGACATACAATCAAACAAAACAGATGAAAAACTATTAGGAAATTGATTATATTCCCTGATGCATTTCAAACATCTGTGTTCTTCTTTGGGATAAGTTGATCCACATCTAATTGGTACTAGAATGGTTGAACAGCTAGACTCAAGTCCAGTATCACCTTAGAGACCAACAAAAATGTGGGGGTATAAGCTTTTGAAAGTCAAAACTTCTTTCATCAGATATGAGTCAGAATGGATATCTGAGTACTTGTATTCCAGTCAGAAGGTGGGAGGGGTATTGCAAAGAAGGAACTTGGGTTGCAGAGGTACAATGTGCATTGTGATCAGCTTGATTAGAACAGGGGGAGATGCTTGGGAGCAGAGAATTATCATCTATAATGATGTCCCTGTTCAGCCCTGGTGGTCCATTGCTCTGAACTTGTAACTGAACTCAAATTCAGCAATCTCACATTATAATCTCCCCTTGAAGCTTTTCTGTTTGAGGACTACCACTCTTAGGTCATCAGTAGAATGACATGAAAGATCAAAATGATCCCCCACAGATGTTTGTGTGTTGTGGGTTTTTTTAATGTCAGATTTATGTCCATTGATTCTTTTTCATAGGAACTTACCTGTTTGTCTGATGTAAAGAGCACTGCTGACATTTGATAGCATATATAACATTAGAAGATGAGCAAGTTAATGAGATGGTATGGATGGTGTTGTCAGGTTCAGTGATTGTGTTGTCAGAGTGGATATGGGTACAACCTTGGCATCTTGGTTTATTGCTGGCTTTAGTCCCAGAGTCCAGGTCCATGTTAGGAAGGGAATTGTTGTGGGTGAGAAGTTGTTAAACGTTAGGAGAATGTCTGTGGGCAAGAAAAGGTTGTCATCCCAATGCCCATGAGAGATGAGTATCATTGTCAAGCATAGGTTGTAAGTCATTAATGATGTATCAAACCAGTTTGATCTGAGAGCACTATGTGACCACCAGTGGTGTTTGATAGTGTTCTGAAATGGTTGAAATTCTGGTACAGTTCACAGTAAAGTTAACACACCCATTTTGAGTAGTAATGGGAAAATTTCCCTCAACTTGATTTGTGTTTTTTAAAAAAACAGATTTTATTGTTTTTAAGAAAAGATACTACAAAGAAATGAAATAAACAGAAATAGTGTCCATTCTGTTAGTAGTAATTTCCCTCAACTTGATTTGGAAGTCCTTGCACCTAAAGAATGGAAGACTCATAGAATGAATTGAAGAATTGCTATCCTGTGGCATGTGTGTGGTATAGAACATTCCCATTTGCTTACTACTTCATCACACATAGGTCCCGGTCACACGGGCCATAAAATGCGGGGGGGAAGCATGGCTATTTGCCCCAGAACAAAATAATGCACAGCCGCCTGATCACACGTCCCGTCGAGGTCCTCACACATCCCGTCGCGGTCCCGTGGGTAGGGGCAAGATGGCGATCACACGATGATCCTGCAGTGCAGCAAAGAAGTGGCACAGCGCAATCTCACCAACGGCATGCGCGATTCTGCACAGGAATGGAACTTTCGCTTTCCTCTTCATGTGCATGCACCATTGGGTGCTTGTGCGCATCCCGTGGAGACTTTGGGGGGGGGAACCTGTTTGCGACGGGACATGGGTGGGCGCCGGATGCCACGGACTACCACTGGAAATGCGATCAGATGCCAGCCCTTGCCCCGTGGTTTCCAGAAACTAGTACCTCCGCATCTTCAGCGGGAAGCCTCGGGTTCGCCATGGGAGCTCTACGCTTCCCAGATGTTGCGGTGTGATCACGCCCAGAAAATCTGCCTATCATCCGTCTCAGTAGCATGGCTAATTCTCCGTGTGACCGCAGCCATAGTATGTTATTACCTCTGAGATTGTTAGTAACACTTCATTGCTTAGTGTGTAGTACAAAACTCTTGCAAATGTCTCACAGACAGTTGGAAGCAAGGGACTAATTCGATGAACAGTTGCTCAAACACTGCTTCACAGGCTCATGACTACTGTAATGTGCTCTGTGCTGGGCTGCCCTTGAAGACAACCCAGAAATTGCAACTGGGTCAGGATGTAGCAGACCATCGCTTAATTGGCTGCCAGGTTGTTCCTGAGTTTAATCCAAGGTGTTTGTTGTGGGCTTTAAAACCCTTTAAAAGTCTGTCTCACCATGCACCAGCTATTGTCTTCAGCTTGCAACCTTCTGGTTGTTAGTTCATTCAAGGTTGTTGTATATATTAGACTCCATGTCAAAAATGAAGTCAAATGAGGAGGAAGATCTATGTTTTATTTCAATTAACAGGAAAACAATTGGACCAAATAACTCATCAAAATTGACTCTTTTCTTCTCAGCATATTCAAGAAATATGCTTTCTTCTTTTTCTTCTTCTTCATCTTCTTCTTCTTGAGCATATTCAGGAAATACATGATCTTTTATACATGGACTGACATTATGAAGAAAACAATATTCAAAAAGCATAATTGGTTATAAAAGACAATTGGTAATTTGTCCTCTGATTGGCCAGATGGAAAGAGAGATGTACCTACATAAAGTCTAAGTGTTTACTTAACCTAACCTAAAATAATAATGGGCAAGGATTCTTCATACCCTAAACAAAAGTGTTTTTTTCCTGATATGAGACCAAAATCTTGTCTGACCCAGACATTGCGAGGTTTTGCCCTTAAGAACTACAAAATCTTAACTTTGTACCTATTATCTTGTCTGCTAGCAATATCAGACCTACAAGGGGAAAGCCTTCTATATAACAGGCCTTTCTTACATTCTAATAAAATATTATATATATATTCTAATATATATATATAATCTTTATATTCCTATTCATACTACAAGGTGGCCCACATGCCATTGATTAAGGCATGTGCATCGTTGTAGTTGCTCCCATTTTGTTGAACAGGCTCACCAAAGAGATGAGAGACCACTGCCCTAGAAAAAAATTAGGAGGCACTGTAAGGCCATTGTATTTACCAGAATGTTTGATGGAGTGTAGGTTGCAGACATTTTGTTGCACTGTATGCCATGTTATTATGTTTTATTAGACTGAGAGGAAAACTGGAGGGGATTGTTGTTTGATGTTTTAATTGTGTGTTGTAAGTCACCTTGAACCATGGGGAAAGGATGGATTTTTTTTTTTTTTACTAAATAGTCAGTAGAACTCCAGTGTTGTTGCAAAACCATAGCAGGTGCCCTTAGTGTGGCATGATCATAGTCTAGGTTTGCTATTGGTGGGTTGTTAAATTCCTGGTGATGTTGAAGTGTGACTGGAGAGGGAAGTTAGGGGAGGGGAAGGAGCTTGGTGAAGCTGTGGCATTATAGATTCTGCCCTCCAAAACTGTCCTTTCATTTAGGGGGACTGCTTTCTGGAGTATGGAGGTCAGCTGTAATTCCTGGAGAACTCCAGGCCACACTTGGAAGTTGATAATTGCATCATAGTCTCACTGTAGACATGAATTTAAGCATTAGTATGTTTTGCACATGACTACCTTTGCTAGGAAACACTTGTGCTCTGTGGTTTGGAAGATATGCCACTTGGCTGGGGATTGAACAGAGCAGTGGTACAGTCTCCTTTATCCTCCTGTGCAGGCACATTCAGGTATGCATGCATTTTTGAAAGTCAAAGAGGGATGCAATACTCTGGGCAAGCAGGGCACCACAAGGCAGTTGTCTGCTTGCAGAAACCCTTCATGGTCTAGGAGCCACTTATGTAAAAGTCTGTCACCCCATATGTCACCATGCACCAGCTATTGTCTTCAGCTTGCCACCCTCTGGTTGCACCTAATGACATCTTTAGGACTAACTTATTTGTTGCATTTAGCAAACAGTAAGTACTTCTGCAAATTAGTGTAGTGTGACATATTAATTACAGTTAAGGAATGTATTTTATGAACTACAGTTGAGGAATGTATTTTATGAACTGAACAAAAATGGTGAGTTCAAGAAGATATATCAAGCATCATCAGTATAGGCTGTAAATTCAGTTGGAAACTGGGTAGATCATCCCAGCTATTTTCTGTAGTAAATATGGTGCTGCTAGAAAGTCTTTTTCTATATTTAATTATTGTAGATGGCACTGGCATAATCTTTTTCCTGGGAATTTAGTTTTCCGGTAAAACAAACTAGCCTGAATTCTGAGCTTTTCCATTTGCCGTGCCTTCAATCAGAACCCAAATGCAATACTTCTGAGCAATTCTATCAAATATTCTGAATGTTGAGTTTCATGATTTCAAGTTCAGAATAGCATTAATAATATTTTCAGTGTTTTATTTCATAGCCACATTCACTGTTTTCACATATCCACCCTGATTTTCAAAGATACCCAACAAAGGCAGCTTTACAATCAGGTAACAGGAAGTTGGTGCATCATGTTGCGCTTTCATTTGTCCTACCTGCTCAATGACCAAGGTCCTTCTTATACTCAAAAGAACGCTGTTAACTAATTTGGTGCCATGCAGCATCTTTCATCTTCTGTTTTGCAATCTGGTGGATTACTGTCTCTCACTTAGTCAATTCTGTTGTTTCCTAATTTGGGAATGGGAAGCCTACATTCTACTCAGCCTGTGTTTTCTTTTCCAAAACACCTTTTTCTATTTAACAGGTACCTCCAGAATCAAGAGCTCCTTTATTTCATTTTAATTAAATGATTGTTTTATTTCTTTTGGAACATGGCTGCTTGAATGGTGTATGCAGGGGTAATACATCATTTTAATTGTTTTCCCCTCAGGTTCCAAAATGTCTCAGGAGGACACCACACCAAACTTTTAAAAATTTAGTATGGAACTTTGTCTTCTCTGCAGCCATTTTTTACTCTATTTATGAGTTTTAAAACGGGTTGTTTTCTTCCCTTTTCTAGATATCCCTGCCTGTTGGCTTTTCACTATATGAGAGGAACACATATGGTACGTGCAATTATACATTTTGGGTTTTTATACAGTAGGATCATACAGCATTCTCAGATACACAGCATGCATGCAAGGGTGTCAAACATAAGACCCAATGTGACCCTTCCCATATCAGAATGGTAAATGGATAATGAGGGGATGAAAGCTGCAAGAAGATACTCAGTTCTGCGGTTGCTGGTGAGAGTTCATTTATACATGGTGGATGCTGATGGAAGCATTTTAACACACTGGTGAACTGCTTTGGGTGGAATGTGGCAGTAGAGATTAGCAGATTTCCCTGTTGTGATCGGAGAATGCAGGGTACCTTTATTAATATTGGATTAACACACATGAAGCACTGCCCTCCATGGGTCACTTTTTTTCTGGAAACAAAGCCATAAACTCCTCAGATTTCAGGCTAAGAGGAGATGGTTTCTCATTATGGAGATGAATGGGCAGAATGGAGATGACTTTTTGCCCACCTGTCCTGAAGAAGCAGGGCCATAAAGGCCAGCAGCATACACCACTTTATGCTTGGATAGAGGGGCTATGGCAAGAGTCAGAGAAAACTCAGCCCCCCCCCCAATTCCAGATAGGTCAGAGAGAACACCCCCAGCTGAAAGGGTAAAAAAGCTTAGCACACTCTGTGAAAGCACACAAACCAAGGACTGGGGAATCGGAAGAAATAGAATGAAGACTGCCTTGACCAGTCCCCATTTCAAAGTTCCAGCTTTGCTTGTGGTCATTCCTCAAAATGAAATGCCAAGGTAAAACTTGTACAATTTAGCGAGCCTCGTATTTTGCTCTCTTTCTTCTTCTTAGTTCTGTAACACCTCTGTAATGTTTTGATATAATTTTCCAGGACTTCTGTGCTCTAGTGGAAAGAGATGTATGTTAACAAAGATCTAATTTCCTTCTAAAGATCCCATACTCTGTTTGAACATTTCACCCAGGGGGCCTGGCTGCATGACCAAAAACTCCTGATTGGACTAAGGTCAGTTAGTAGGCAGAGGAAGAGGGAATGTGTAGCAGCTCTCTCTCACACACACACACAACCTCTATCAGTGCCTTAAACTGTGAGCAGAGTTTGAATGGTGGCAAAGAGGAAAGGAGAAGGCTGGGGAAAGTCAAAGCCCTTTCACACACACACAGAGAGAGAGAGAGAGAGAGAGAGAGAGAGAGAGAGAGAGAGAGATTCCCCACTATCTCTTGGGTACTTTCAGAAAAGGAAAGCAGGGAGGAGCCTGGAAGATCATCACATTCAGGGCTGACATCACCATACCCTGAGGTGGAGTAGCTGGCGAGGCCCAGATCTTCTGGAGAGGCTTGCAGCCACCTCTCCCCAGTTGTTCACTTCCACTGCTGCCAATCTGCTGGTTGTGAGCCCTCCTACCAGCCACACTCCCATCTGCACATACTGACTGGTATTGCTGGGGGAAGGTGTGCAAGAGGTGAATGGCAGCAGCACTCCCATTCACACAGCCCAAAACAGCACTAGGAAGGGCTTGCGAATGAATGTGTGGTTGGAGGAAGGATTCATGGGTGGGTAGTGGGGGAGGAAATAGCAGACAGGTGAGCAGGGAGGTTTGAGTAGGGGGCAGAGTGGTGGGCAGTAGAGGGGAGGAGAGAGGCCCCCGGCACTCTGTCCAGGGCCCATTAAAACCTAGAATTGGCTATGATCACATCCCCAAGTTCGGTTCCTTTAGTATTGTAGAAATATTCTCCTTACTGTATTCCAATTTTCCATATTTTGGATTAACTAGGAGAATCTACCCCCATCCCCCATTCTGGAATTGTAGCATATACAATGTACCATAAACACCAAACACAAAGAACTCTGGTGCAATTGTACTAATCTGTTGTTTCTTTTTTAGTGGTGCTTTATGAGTGCACAAAAAGGCCCATACAGACTGGTAAAATGCTACAGTAAAATAATCTTGATGCACTTATATGAGCTGTTCTTGAAAGAGCAATTTCTGTCAGAGCTCTCAGCCTCACCTGTCTCACAGGGTGTCTGTTGTGGGGAGGAGAAAGGAAAGGAGTTTGTAAGCCACTCTGAGACTCCAAGTGAAGGGCAGGGTATAAATCCAATCTCCTCCTCCTCATCTTCTTCTTCTACTGTTTTATTAAAAGCTGTGATCCAAATTGGTATGGCATAGAGCAGTTTGGCTCTAATTTTATGACTGCAGGAATGAACTGGTTTCCCTTAGTATATAAAAAAAGAGTGATCACCAGAACATTATTATTCACAGATTTTACCACTTCTGTTCTATGGGCTACCTATCTAGCACTGTAGTGAAAATTCACTCCTACATATCTAAAGCTTTTGACCTGTTTTCCCTCTTATACTCCACTTGATAGGTTTCCAGGTATTCCCAAAAGTCATTGTTTTTGATTTATCTAAATTTAATGTCAAATCATTCCAATCACAATAGACTAAAAAATGAGATAATATCCTTTTCATCCCTATTTCTGACAGGGAGAGTAACATGGCATCATCTGCATACAGAAGTAGCAGGACATGCCTTGCCCCTAGTTTTGGATTATGACCCTTCCAAGAAGGGGGCCAGATTCTCTGACTTGTCATTTGTTGTGTTAGCTTGCCACATTGTCCCATGCTTCTGCTGGGATTCCCTGGTTCTGTGTTGGTTCTTTGGGATTGTTGGTTCTGTTTGCATTATGAGGCTTTTGGCCAGTGGCTGCATTGCTTGTTCTTGAGTGTTTGGTTACTGGTTACTGTTTGTGCAGAAGAAAGCATGAGCCCTTGGACATGAATCAAAGAGCAAGAGCCAAAGGATTGCTGGCCCTTGGTTTTAGCCCAGGTGTGGCCTGTATAAAGCTTTGTCATCAGCATCATCAGCCAGGAAAAGCCCAGGATATGTTTGTTTTGTTTGTTCCTATTGCATTTTATTGTTTTATCATTTTTTGAAACAGCTTATGGTGCTCTTTTTGTGAGCCAACTTGGGTTCCTGCAAGATGAAAGGCAGCATACGAATTTCATAGAAGTAATAATTTCATGGATTTATTGTTCCTTTGGAGAGTGGATTCCATGGCATTATACCCTGCTGTAGTACCTCCTGTCCCCAAACCCTGTCATCTCCAGGCTCCACCCTCCAAATTTCCAAGATTTTCTCAACCTGGAGTTGGCAGCATTATCAGGCAAGTTTGTACAAGAGTAGGAAGTTTTTACAGTATGCAAGCCGCAGAGCACATAGAGCTTTAAAGGTCAATACCAGCACCCTGAATTGAACCCCAAAGCAGAATGGAAACAATGAGTGATATTGTCCCTATGATTCACTTCAGACAGCATTCTTGCTGCAACATTCTGTACCAACAGTTGTTTCCAGACACCAGTAGCACCTCTCTCTTGTCAGGAATTAAGCTTAAATGCCTTCCACTTGCTCAAGGGCACCTTTGAATCCAACCCTATATAATTCAGTTTCTTATTCTGTTTGTTACGCTTGCAGGAGGAAAGATTAAGACATCAAGGAACTTTATTGCATCTGAATATAAATTGTAATGTTCCCATTTGTGACAGACTAATTCCCCAGACTCTCTATGGTGGCCTATTTTCTTGTTTTCATTTTTCTATTATCTCTGGAGTTTGCATTTTTGTCAGACTCTCAAATATTGACGTCCATTTTCATTCTCTTTAAAAACAATGTCTGTTGTGTTCAATTGACACATTATTGTGACACACCTCAGACCTATGAAAAAGCCATTGGAAATTCAACAATAGATACAGAAAGCAATTTCTTCTGTCAGCTTCTTATCACTATTAAAATGTAATTTTTAAAAGAGAAATACTAATACCTTTGAGGCTATTCATGTAGAGACCTGTTCCATTCTCACAGAGTTAGGACTTGATCAAATGAAAAAGGGTTTTATGTTATTTAATCTATACCAAGACACAGGTTTCCATCACAAAATCATAGAATTACAGAGTTGGAAGGGCCATATAAGCTATCTAGTCCAACCCCCTGCTTGATGCAGGACCAGCCTAGAGCATCCCTGACAAATGTTTTCCAGCTGCTGCTTAAAGACTGCCAGTGAGGGGAAGCTCACCACCTCCCTAGGCAGCTGATTCCACTATTGCACAACTCTTACTGTAAAAAAGGTTTTCCTAATATCCAGCCAGTACCTTCCCACCCTTAATTTAAACCCATTATTGTGAGTCCTATCCTCTGCTGCCAACAGGAACAGCTCCCTGCCCTCCTCTGATAGCCCTTCAGAAGTTGAAGGAAGCAGTGGTTCACCCTATGGTCCTTGACAACTACCGCCAGTATCCAAACTACTGTTTCTGGGTAAGGTAGTGGAGAAGGTGAAGGCTTTCTTGGAAGATGCTAACGTCCTGGATTTCTTCCAGTCCAGCTTTCACCCTGCTCATGGGATGGAAATGGTGTTGGTCACCTTGGTGGATGACCTCCAGAGACATCTGGATTGAGGTGGATCAATGCTGCTGATTCTTCTTGATCTGTCAGCAGCATTTGATACGGTTGACCATAAATTCTTGACCCACCGCCTCACTGATGTGGGGATATCAGGACTAGCCTTACAATGGCTGGCCTCCTTTCTCCAAGATCAGGGACAGAGAGTAGCGCTGGGGGGGGGGTAGCTATCTCAGTGGCACCCATGTGCATGTGGTGTGCCGCAGGGATTGATTCTCTCCCCAATGTTATTCAATATCTATATGCACCCCCTTGTCCAAATTATCTGGAAGTTCGGCCTGGATTGTCAGCAGTATGTGGATGACACCCAGCTCTGTCTACTAATGGAAGGCTACCCGGATTCTGCCCCTGAACATCTGGACAGGGCATTACAAGCCATGGCTGGATGGTTACAGCAGAGTTGACTGAAACCGAATCCATCAAAGATGGAGGTCCTGCACCTTGGTCATGGGGGCTGAGAGTTGGGTATCAGGCTCCCAGCCTTTGACGGGGCCCTGTTGGTGCCACCACTGAGGGTAAAGAGCCTGGAGGTGTTTCTGGATGCCTCTTGGACTATGGAGACCCAGATCACCACCACAGCCAGATCTGCCCTTTTCCACCTGAAGCAGATCAGGCAGTTGGTCCCATACCTCTCCCCCAATGCCCTGGCTGCAGTGACCCATGCAACGGCCACTTCCAGATTGGATTATTGTAATTCTCTCTATGTGGGGCTGCCCTTGACTCTGCTCCAGAAATTGCAGCTGGTGCAGAATGCAGCAGCACAGGTGTTGATGTTGCTGCCTGTGCAGGCCCACATCCGCTCGGTGCTGTGTGAACTGCACTGGTTGCCTATTGAATTATGGATCCACTTCAAGGTGCTGATGATTACTTTTAAAGCCCTATATGGACCACCTCTCCCCATATGAGCCCTGCAGAGCAGGGGTGTCAAACATGCGGCCCGTGGGCTGGATCAGGCCCTCGGAGGGCCCCAATCAGGCCCACAAGGCCCTGGCTGTTTTCTACTTCCATTTGCAGTTCTCCTGCTGCTGCCATGCTACAGCTTGCTTTACCAGTCTCTCTCATTTGCACAGGAGAGATCAATAGGCAAGGCTCTCCTGTGCAATTGAGAGTCTAGTAAAGAACTGGCTGAGGCTCCTCCCCCTCCTCCTCCCAGGGGGAGGGAGAGAACAGCCAGAGCTCACTTCCTAGCCAGGCTGCAGGAGACAAAGGTCAGCCTTTCTTTCCTTCCACTGGTTGAGGCTCCTCCCTGAAAGGAGGGAGGAAATGAGGATGAGCTTGCTTTGCTGGGCTGCCTCAATCACATGGGAGAAACACCAAGCCACTTTAAGACATACAAAGTTTTATTCAAAGTATAAGCTTCTGTGTGCCTTGCTACAGTGTGTGTTTGTGGAGGAGAACTAATCAAACAACAGATATTGATCTGCAAAAGTTACACCCTACCCAACCTCTTATCTGTTCACCTGCCATGCTCGGCCTCTCTAACCATTTAGGCAAGATACCCCAATATTTTTACAATCTCGACATCCCTCTTCATTGCAGAGCTTTTCTTCTGGCCAGGGTTAACGCATTTCCCTCTAGAATACTCTATGGCAGATATCATCAAATCCCAAGACAAGAACAGCTGTGCCCCTGTGATCTTAACTCCCTGGACACAATTGAGCATATAATTGTTGAATGCCCCCTCTATGAGCTACCTTGCAAAAAACTCCTTCTGACTTGGCTTCATCCTAAAAGTTATTTGAGTAACAAGTTAAAATGTCAACCAATCTTGAATGATTCGATCCCTGAGATCACTAATGATGTTGCCAAGTTTCTTACCGAAGTTCTTAAGGTACAAAATTTTAGATAGTACTATTTTGATTGTACTAAATTTGTATGGAATCTTAGATTTTAATTTTATGATACAATGTTTTATGTACACCTTATGACCAATGATATGCCAATAAAGGTCTATGAATGAGTGTGTGTTTGTGTGTGTTTGTGTTTTGTCGGGCTCTTTATGCCAGGGCTCTCCTGGGTGCTACTGGGTTCCCTCCCCCTTTTCACTGTACTTATGCTCTCATGATCCAGTCTTTCTCAGTAAGAAAGCAATGTGAGCTATTTTAGAGGAGGAATAACAACAAGCCAGTGAGGTGGATTAGACTGAGTGTGTGTGTCCAGACCAAGTTGGCCCCCTTTGTAGGAAGCTGTAGTTATTTCTCTGGGGAAGAGTATAGTTTTATAGACAAACACATGGCCCTCAGTCTGTGTTAAGATGCCTTCTCATGTTCTTGACTAGTACATGAAGCAATTTATGTACAAAAGGTTGCAATGCCCAGCCATTTCATGTTTTCTCCTGGGTCCTAGCCTAGGAACACTGAGCATGAGATTTCTGTAGTAAATGTCAATAAATCAAAAGCAGGTTTGCAGCTTACAGATACACACCTGAACAGCATACTCAAGATTGCTGCAGCACAGACATTTTGATGCAATAATTCAGAGGAGACGTGTCAGTTATCAGAGATTAAATAGACAAAATATTGCTAGAGTGGTAGTGTTTTAAGCATGTTTTATTTAAAGTTTTAAAAAATCTCTCATTGTGTTTGTGGTTTTTATAAAGTTTATATCTCCACTGCCTGGCATTACATTTTATGACACACATTGCCCAGCCCAACAAGGTCTCAATTATGTCAGGTCCAGCCCACATAACAAATTAATTTGACATCCCTGCTGCAGAGCATGATACTCTGCAAACCAGCATCACCTGGTAGTCCCTAGCCATAAGGATGTCCGACTTGCCTTGACTAGGGCCAGGGCCATTTTGGCCCTGGACCCCACCGGGTGGAATGAGCTCCCTTTTGAGATCAGGGCCCTGCAGGACCTATTACAGTTCCACAGGGCCTGTAAGACAGAGCTCTTCTGCCAGACCTTCAGTTAAGGCAGTGGGCATCTGCCTGATATGGCCTCCTCTCCAGTGACCGTAGATCCTGTATTGCCAATATCAACACCATCTGTCAAGGCATATTGTATTGTTTAATTTTAGTTTATTGTTTTAACTGATGTATATGTTCCTAATTTTAATTGTAAATCTGCACTGTGTGCAGATCAGTTTGTATGAACCCCACCCTGAGCCTGCAATGTGGGGAGGGAGGGATATAAATTTAATAAAGTAAAGTAAAAAAAGAAGTCATTGTACATTAGTAACATGACAGGATGAAGCAAAAGATGTGGGAATTATGACTTCACCATGGGGGGGGGTATCTGCACACAGAACACTGGGGGAAAGTGGGTGAGCCAAGCTGTGCCT
The DNA here is from genome assembly GCF_001447785.1 of Gekko japonicus. Taxonomy (NCBI): domain Eukaryota; kingdom Metazoa; phylum Chordata; class Lepidosauria; order Squamata; family Gekkonidae; genus Gekko; species Gekko japonicus. The sequence continues at coordinate 1,544,435 of NW_015161406.1, forward strand.
GGCAGGAGGAAGAGAGAAAGACAAGGGATTACTTTCACAGGGAAAGTGGGTTCTGAACTTACGTGTGCTAAAAAGAATTATCTCCAACTCTGAACAACCTCACCATCTCACTGCTCTTCTCAGAGAACGTTCAAAGAGAGCCAGGAGGAATGGCTAGGGATGGGCATGAATTGGCTCATGAACTAAAGTTTGTGATGAATTGTGGAAGGTTTGTGAACTGAAGTTCATGGCAGGTCAATCAGCATGAACTTTCCGTGGTTTGTGGTGGATTGTGGTGGTTCATGAATGGATACATTTCCAGACAGACTTTCTCTGCTCAATCAAAATCTTTACCAAATTTCAAAGCAATATATACATCCATCCTCAGCTCAGCTCATATATCCATCCTCAGCTCAGCTCAGCACCCTCTCTTCCATTGGGTGTTGACAGTCAGAAAGAGAAGGAGGGAACTTGTTAAAAGCAGAGCATATATATTTATTCCTTACTGTAAACACCACCATCATCATCATCAGAGTTTATTACGGTCAGAGACCCATTGCACAGCATACAGGAACAAACAAGACAGTCCCAGGTTACCAAAAAGCATTACCGAAGTGAGATATCATAAGACGTGTTAAGGAGGTGCTTGCGCTTTGTAAATGCAATAAAAAGAAATTTAGCAACATTCCTTGATATTGCGGAGGATTTATCCTCCAATAAGTATTTCAGCAAAAGTTCCTCAGAATGGATTACTAGTTGTCCTTGGAACCTAAATGATCTTACTATAGGTGTAATTAAGAGGGCTCTTTCTTCTGCATAATAAGAGCAATGAAGTAATATATGGGGGAGGGTCTCAATTGACTCGGAAGGGCATGAGCAAAGTCTCAAATGCCTGGGAATACGTTGGAATCTTCCGGAAAGAACTGCGGATAGAAAAGTGTCAAATCTGGCTCTGGAAAAAGCCCATCTATGATTTGGGTTGGAAATATTAGCTAGATATATAGGAGCAGTCATATACATTTTGTAATTCAGAGATTTATAAAGAGGCGGGAGTATGGCGTGAGACATTTGTAGCTCAATATCTCTGAGACGTTGATAAACAATAGTTTTTGCCCTAGCATAGCCACTTTCCAGAAGATGGTACGGGTCTAATCCTAATGTTCTCAATTTGTTGATGGCTCTAGTGAACCACTGGGGGTAAGGAGATGCGGCCAATAGAAGTGGAAATAACCCAGCGGGGAAAAGGTGGACTTTCAGCCAAAAGCAAAGATAATGCAACCAAATGTTCAGTTCGACTGTACTGAGACCAGCTTCTTGTCTCAGAACGACATTGGAAGTACATCTTGGAGTATTAAAAAGGGATCTCAGGAATTTTGATTGGACCAGTTCTAGTGCCTGAAGATTTGTAAAACGCATAATTTGTGTCCCATATCTCATTTGAGGTAAACACCTCTCCCCTGATGGGGTTTGGGTGCTAGGTGGACTCAGGGCTCTGAGCCACCATGTCTCTGTCCTCATGCCAAGCAGAAGGGCTTAGCTACTGGGTGCCTCAACTGAGGACCCACACTTATATACTCCCACCCCTCCTGATTGTGAACACCTCTGTGTGCCATGAGGGTGAAAGTGGGTGCAATGGGTGCTCATCATGGGGGGAAGAAGCCCTCCACCCCCAGTGCAGAGGCCAGTGCCCAATCCAGCCCTCAGATCAGGGAAATGACTTGTCCCAGGCTGGCCTTCTGGGCACAGAGCACATTGGTGGTGTTCTGGAAGGGCTTCAGAACATGCACCTTTTGGGAGAGGGTTAGTGCTGATGCTGAGCCCCTCTTCCCCATGCAGGATGGTCATGGAGGAGATAACATCCTGCACTGTGCTCTTCTGCTCTACCAAATGTGTAATCATGGCATACGTGGAGTTCCAGTGGGTGTTCAGGCTCATCCCCTTCTCCCTGCCTTTCGTGCAGCAGACAAGCAGACTTGATGCAAGAAGTGGGCTGGCAGGTGCAGACAGATTTCGAGCAAGGCCCATATTTCAAGGGTGGCAGCATCCTAGGTGGACTTAATGGTTCTCCCTACCCCAGAGCATCCTTCACTACCAGGTGAAGCATGTGCACCAGGCAGACAATGTGCTTGAGGCAGACAGCTTTCACCACCGCCAGTATGTTGGCACTAGTGTCCGTGTCCATGTAGCCATGGATGATGTTGCTACTGCTGCCCACCCACTCCCTCAGGCTACTCTGTCTCACAGCAGTGATGTTTTGTGCTGTGTGGTCTGCATCCATCCCCTGTGCATGGAACTGAACCACTTTTAAGACTATCCCCTCCTGGGGCCTGGGCCATGCCCCAGCAGTCTGGACAGAGAGGTCCTCTGGTTGCCACCAGTGGGTGGTGAGAGACAGGCAGCCATGCTGCTGGCTGCTCCAGAGGCCTGCCGTGAAGTGCACAGTTCTGTCTTGCACTCTGGAAAGCTGAGTCATGACTATTGTCACTATGGAGTGATGCATGGTGAACAATACTTCTTGGCTCATGGTCCTCCATGAGGGGATGAAGTACCAAGGAGCCAGGTGTTGCAGCAGCTGGTGAAAGGCAACATCCTCCATGAGGGAGAAGGGTTGGCCAGCTGAGGTTTCCCTGTGATTATGGTGTCACTGGCTTGTTCCCGAGCCATTCCATAGACTTCTGTAACTGTAGCTGTCTTCCAGAGAGAGCACTGGGAAAACCTTTATTGAGGATCCATAACTGGGACCCCAGAGATGTAATCTACCCCTAACTTGGAGAGATAGTAGAGGAGAGGGTGGCAGAATGAGGTTCCCTGTGCATTTGGCATCCGTAGCTTGCAGGGCATCCATTCTATACACTTTTAAACCTATACCTGAACCTACACCTGAACTTATGCCCTGCTTTGGCGGGGAGGGCGGGATATAACTTGAACAAATAAATAAATTTTCCCCCAAATCACCTTCCTGTGGCCATCTTCTTTGGGGGGGCATGATTCAGGCCCCCTAATTTATAGGGCACATAGAGGAGCACCAGGGTCCCCTACGAGTTCAATATCTCTAGCTTGCACAGGGTTCATTGTATATACTCCTGAACCTTGTAAACCCACACCTGTCATTTCCTGAGAAAGCACTTTCCTGGGGGCACCTTCTTTAGGAGACTATAATTCAGACCCTGTAAATCCAACCCTCACCAACCTTGGAGAGCAAATAGAAGAGAGTCAGCTGGAGATTTCGTTCATGTTTGGTGTCTCTAGCATGCTAGGGGGTTGTTCTACTGCATCACAAACCTCATGAACTGAACCAGTGTTTTGTGCCTAAAAGTTCATGACAGTTCATGGCTCACAAACCAGGCAAGCCATGAGCCACAAACTGAAATGAACCACATTTGCCTGGTTCATTCCCATCCCTATGAATGGCATCTTGTTCTCTACAAATGTGCACAAACAGTAAGTTCTTCCATAAAGGCAGTAAAAGTTAGAGCCTATAGAGGCTTGCAACCCAAGAGGCAGGACTCTATGGCCCACCTTCAGTCTTGACCCATGATTTGAAGTCCATTGCCCTACATCTTTTTTACAGAGAGTAGCTGGAGGGAGGATTTCTGCTCTGCCCCACACAGGGGAAAAGATACCACAAATAAACTGAACATACCCATATTTTTACTATGACCAGCTAGTAGCAGCTGATAGGACTGACTTCTACTCAGAAAAAAGGCAAGATGAAAACCACTGAATGATATTCCCTCTCACATTGTCATGGCCCTGTGACATGCACACACAAATGGATACTTCATAAGATGCTTTGACAAAACTGTTTGGCGCTTAATAATCCAGAACACTGATGTTTTTCTTTCTCCAATGAACCATGATCAATTCACTTTAGTCTGGAAGGAAATAATCAAAGAATGAGATCCCTACTAGAACTTTCTCTTTGAAATCCTGGCACATGGCTTTTGGAACATTCAACATTGCAGTGGTCTGTATTTACAGATTGCCCATAACCAGTGTGCTGTGAAAGCATAAACATTTCAGCTTCTAATCCTTTTGTGAATTATGTGCATGAAGGAAAAAACCCTACAAAGCTTTGAGCTGGTTTACCATGCCAAGTGTGATGCTACGCTGCATTGTCAAAGTGTCACATGCACATGAGTGTTCAAACAAAACATTATAAACCCAGCAGCTGGCAGTTGCCTACGCAAACTTTTGTTCAGCAACTCTTCACTGAGAAAACCTCTTAGTCAGCTCACTGGAAATGACACAGTTCATCGGGCCCTGACAATAATCACATTCTCTGAAGTTCAAAATCGAAATATTTCTCTTTTTCTATTCCCTCCCCTGGCTAGTAAAGATAGCTTCTGAAAACTAGCTCTGCTGAAAAACAGCCTTTGTTCGCTATTGAAGCAGACATCAAACATGTGTGTCAGGATCAAAAATGCTATTTTGCAGTCCCATTATGGTGAAAAAAGAGTGAAAAAAATAGGCAAGCTATCTTCCCAGAGGATGCTGGCTTTTTTCCGGTCTTCGTCCTTAAAAAGAAAAAAACACCTCTTCCTAGGCCAATTAAACATATCTAATGTCAGTAGGAAATGGCCAATTAAAGTGCAGCCTTTGCAGTAGGAAGCAAGGCCCCAAGTAAGTGGGCAGAGTAAACAACATTTCCAACAGATGTCCCCAGCCTACCTACTTGCCTGTCTGTCTCCTTTTACTCTTCATCCTCCTTTGTCAATGTAAGCATGTAACAATTTAGGAAGGCTAACAGTGGGAAGCAAGCAACTCTGCCATTTTGATGGGAAAGATCAGCTTTTCTTCCTTCAGTACTTAAAAGTAGTGCTGTCAGGAAGGGATAGTTGCAAGCCTAGCTTCTTTTCCCAGAGTCACAGAAAATTTTGACACAAATATAGATATTTAATCTTAATATGAGCAAATGGTTCATTTACATGTGAATTGACCCCTCCCAATCTAGCTTGTCTTGATGGTTTTGTTTGAATTTCATATCAAACACCATGTCAGGTGCTTTGCACCTGTGCAGTAGTCACTTCAAAAAGTTTTCCTGGATATGTTGCTGCGCCAAAAAACCCTATCGCCCCGCCCGGATTGAAGAACCTCCGTAAGAAACAACAACAACTAAGACCTTGCCATGGGTGCTTGATAGGTAGTCCCTTCCTCTCATTGTGTGTGTGGCCCTAGTAAGGTAATGTAATTAATAATTGTACAATGTAAACCGCTCAGAGCCCTTAGGGGGTGGTGAGCGGTCTATAAATTGAAAGTTAAATAAATAAAATAAATAAATATGCTATAGACGCATGACCACATGAAGGCATCCTATCAGAACAGCTCTTAATCATGAATCAGGATGACAGTCATGTAGTTGCATAGGTCTTCTCCTGGAAAAAAAATAACTACAACTCCTATGAAGCAGTGTGAAAATGTACTTGTGTAAGATCTGGATGGTTTATCTGCCTTGGCCACTGATGATCACTGACTCAGATAGCCATAAGAGATACAGGGAGGCGTCACTGGTTGTGAAACACTAACATTGTGTGCACCTAAAGAACTTGCCAAACAGCAGACAAGGAAGCAGTAGTGACAGTGAACAGGAGGGCATGACCAAATATATGCAGACTGAATTCAGTTGAGCAATTTTTCAAATGTTTGACTGTGCAAATCTGAAATGGTAAATAGACCTAAGGATTAATAGATTAATAGGCTGGTGATTAAACATACTTGATTTTCCCTTAGAAATTCATGACTTGAATTGGTAAATACTACAGTTGTATATATGTACAATGAAACAACCTATTTATTTAAATGTGGATTTCCACCCCTCCTTCCCTTAAGAGAAGAATTCATCTCCCAGTCATTTTGTTGACCAGTAATAGAACCCAGGGCATTGGGAGAACTCATTCATCACCAACAACAACTGAGGAAATAGGCAGCATGAAGTTGTCCTGGTTTATTTCTTCACTTACAATTGTGTGTACATTTTGATGGGGCATTATCTCCCAAGTGGTATGATGTATCTCCCCAGGTTCAGCCCTATGGCTTCAGCAAACTAGTTTTCAGTGTGGCAGTAAAAAAATCTTTAAAAATGCACAGGCTCCAGTTCACTTTCAGTAATGGAGAACTGAAAAATCTGTACCCATGATCAGGTGGCACTGATCAAATGAAAACTACATGCTTAAATAATGGAGGGCCTGTTGCTAAATCGGCCAGTCCTGACTCCCTGATAGGTGGTCCTTTGTTACACATGTGAGAACATAAGAGGAGCCAATGTTGGATCAGACCAATGGCCCATCCAGTCCAACACTCTGTCACACAGTAGCCAAAAATACCAGGTGCCATCAGGAGGTCCACCAGTGGGGCCAGACATGTTGGCAGACATGGCTGTAAGAATCACACTTTGTATTTTCACAGGAGTACTTAAGAGATTTTATTTTCAGAGGGTAGCCATGTTGATCTGCAGCAGAACAGTTGGTCTCAAGTCCAGTAGCACCTTAGAAATCAACAAGGTGTTTTTTTTTGGGGGGGGGGGTTATAAGCTTTCAAGTGTCAAAGCTCACTTTGTCAGATAGAAGCTGAAATCGAGATCCCTGAGTGTTTATATCCCAGTCAGAAGGTGGGAGGGGTGTTGCAAAGAAAGGACTCAGAATGCAAAGGTACAATGCACCTTGTAAATCAGTTTGATTAGAGCAGAGGAGAATCTGTAGTGAAATAAGAATTCTATGTGTCTGTTAAGTCCTGGGGGGTCCTTTGATCTGAATTTGTGAATGAACTCAAGTTCAGATCTTCCCAACTGTGGTGGCTGTGTACGTCTTAGGAAGAGTTTTGAGGAACTTGGTGGTTCTTTTTCAGTGGGACAATTCTTCCAGCAAATCAGTTTGGGATGCACTTTTTCACTTCAAAGCCAGCAGAGTTGGCCCCCTCTAGCCAGGAGATACAGTGGACTGGCCGTTGTTGACATAGGGCTATGTTAGATTATTCAACTTGTTTTATTTCTAGCGGGTGCTGGCATATTGTGCAGCCCAGTGATGCTCCTCATCCTGAGCCTCTCCATTTGGGGTGGTGGTGAAGAAAAGGGCTAAAGTCAGCAGTGGTAGACTCAGCTGGGCTTCCCCCTGCTTGTTAGTATCCAATGGTACAGCAAGCAGGGGATGTTATGGGGCCAGCTCCTGTTTTCCTTCCACTAGGTCTTGTGGGGGGACAGTCATCCTGAGGTCTCAGTCTTATACTTAGGAGAGGACAATCTGGTGCAGACCAAGGGTGATTCACTAGCAATAACAGTTCTCAGGGACTTGAAGATTATGGATGGAGTGCTGGTGGTCTGTATGGAATTTCACCAGAGGAGAGTATGGAGGAGTGCCTTCAAGCCTTTGGCTATTGAAAAGGCCAGGAAATATGCCAACATAGCCATTAGAAAGGCAGTTGTGGAGATGAGGAAACTTCCATCTCCCATATTTCCATACACCACAATATGTCACATATAGAATGGTGAGGTTCATACTTCTGAGGAAGGGTGTGACATTTATCTGGCTGATCTTCATCAAGGCCTGCATGACATTATAATCAGCAGGTGGGGCAAAGAGTATTAAGCTAAGTTGACTCCCTTGTGTAGCCAGTACAAACTGGGTTGCTCAGAATAGGTAGGGTTAATTGACAAACACCCTGTGGCATCTGTCATGATGGAGTGTGTATTCAGAACAAGGCATCACATGCCTTGCGGCTGGGTGTGCTGTGAAGGAGTGCCCTTGGTGCTGAGCAGAACCTGATAGGAACCCTGTGGCTAGAGATGTACATGAACTGACTCACAAAGCAAAATTAATCACAAATCTTGCCCCGTTCATGGTTCACGGACCAAAGTTTATGATGGGTCTACTGTCACAAACTTCCATGAACTTTTAAAGCAGTTTATTTATTTTTATTGTATTGTATTTATACCCCGCCCTCCCCGCGAACGGGCTCAGGGCAGCTTATACAGGCACAAAGTGCATACAATATACAAAACAGTTAAAATTCAATATAGATAAACCAGTTAAAATTCAATTCCATGGGAGCACGACTAAAAACTCCCAACATCTTGCATAACAGAAGGGGAGGGCTAGGGCCATAGCTAGATGTTACCCGGCCCTCCGGCTGTATCGCTGTATAATGGAGCGGTGGTGGTAGTGGCAGTGGCAGCTCCTACTCAAAAGCCTGGCGGAAGAGCTCCGACTTACAGGCCCTGCGGAACTGCACAAGGTCCCGCAGGGCCCTGATCTCCTCTGGGAGCTCATTCCACCAGATAGGAGCCGCCACTGAAAAGGACCTGGCCCTCGTTGCCGCAAGCCTGGCCTCCTTGGGGCCCGGGGTCACCAGCCGGTGTTGTGACCCCGACTGAAGTGCTCTTTGGGGAATATATGGGGAAATGCGGTCCCTCAGGTATGTTGGACCCTGGCCACGTAGGGCTTTAAAGGTAAGCACCAACACTTTGAAGCGAATCCAGTATGCTATAGGCAGCCAGTGCAGCGCTTTCAGTACAGGTCGGGTGTGCTCCCACCTAGGAGCGCACACCAACAGCCTGGCCGCAGCATTCTGCACCAGCTGCAGCTTCCGGATTTGCGACAGAGGCAGCCCCATGTAGAGAGCATTACAGTAGTCTAGCCTTGAGGTGACCGTCACATGGATAACTGTAGCTAGGTCATTGCGGTCGAGGAAAGGAACCAACTGCCGTACCAGCCGAAGATTATAAAAGGCTGATCTGGCAGTGGCTGACACCTGGGCCTCCATCGTTAAGGTGGGGTCCAGGAGCACTCCCAAGCTCCTAACCTCTGAAGCAGGCACCAAAGGTGCCCCGTCGAAAGTCGGAAGCGGGAGTCCTAACCCCGGTCCAGTCTGACTCAAGCACAGAACCTCCGTCTTCACCGGGTTTAATTTCAACCTGCTCAGTCTGAGCCACCTGGCCACGGCTTGTAGAGCCCGGTGCAGATCTTCTGGGTTGGAGTCCGACTGGCCGCCCAACATCAAATAGAGCTGGGTGTCATCTGCATATTGATGACACCCCAGCTCATACCTCCTGGCAATCTGGGCGAGGGAGCACATGTATATGTTAAATAGCATCATCTTCCAAGTCCGTCTGTACACAACAGTATCTCCAAGCAGTCATCACAGGCAGGTCCCATGTAAATGTGTTACAGTTGTTAAGCTTGTAAACATGGATCAAGCGGGTGCCTCTGGGACTGCTGTTTCCCCTGCTAGCTTGTGGTAGTTCATGGATAGAGCAGAAAGCAGGGGGTTAAAGGGACTCCAAGTCCCTTTAAACCCCTGCTCTCTGTTCCCCACAAAAGCAGCAAAAGCGGCTGAGCAGCGGGGAGCAGGTTGCTCCCCACCACTCAACTGGGTGCTTTTTTTGGACATTCTGCAAATCCAGTTTAAAGGGACTGTGGTCCCTTTCAATGGGGGTTGCAGGACCACGAACCATGAACCAGTTTGGTTCATGAACAAACCTCCCAGTTTCAGTTTGTGGTGTGGTACATGGTTTGGTCATGAACTGACACAAATCACATTTTTCTGGTTTGTGCCCATCCCTACTTGTACCAGATCTGGAGAGAGGAGTAAAGCTTGTCACCTCTTGTCACATATGGTTGTGCATATGATGATAAGCAAGTCTGGTGAATGTGCTGTATCTCCAAGCAGTCATCACAGGCAGGTCCCATGTAAATGTGTTACAGTTGTTAAGCTTGTAAACATGGATCAAGCGGGTGCCTCTGGGACTGCTGTTTCCCCTGCTAGCTTGTGGTAGTTCATGGATAGAGCAGAAAGCAGGGGGTTAAAGGGACTCCAAGTCCCTTTAAACCCCTGCTCTCTGTTCCCCACAAAAGCAGCAAAAGCGGCTGAGCAGCGGGGAGCAGGTTGCTCCCCACCACTCAACTGGGTGCTTTTTTTGGACATTCTGCAAATCCAGTTTAAAGGGACTGTGGTCCCTTTCAATGGGGGTTGCAGGACCACGAACCATGAACCAGTTTGGTTCATGAACAAACCTCCCAGTTTCAGTTTGTGGTGTGGTACATGGTTTGGTCATGAACTGACACAAATCACATTTTTCTGGTTTGTGCCCATCCCTACTTGTACCAGATCTGGAGAGAGGAGTAAAGCTTGTCACCTCTTGTCACATATGGTTGTGCATATGATGATAAGCAAGTCTGGTGAATGTGCTAGCTGAATATGGAGCCAGGGTGGTCCTGCCTCAAAAGCTGACCAGGAGAATTACCAGTGGAACCCACCCTCAAAATCATGAGTATTGGGATAAGCAGTGATGTAGATCAGCCATTTAATTAATTTAAATTATATTTAAATAAATAAATAGTTGAACTCAAAATTGGTTGTTTTGTATCATCAGTGCCTGGGCAAACAGATTTTGAGCTCATGCTGTGCATTGTTCAACTCCAGGAAAGGGGGGGGGAGTAGTGAGTTTACCTCACAGCCAAAAGGGGGAAAAACACCTCTCATCTTCCAAGTCCGTCTGTACACAACAGTATCTCCAAGCAGTCATCACAGGCAGGTCCCATGTAAATGTGTTACAGTTGTTAAGCTTGTAAACATGGATCAATGTAACAAGATCCCTTATACCAAGGAATTTTGACCTGTTTGGATTAATGAGGCTGGGCTGCATAAAATTAGTGACCCAAATCTTTTAAGGTGAGATACTGTGTATTTGCGTGAGGAGGAACAACAGAGAAGGAGAGAGAGAGAGAGAGAGAGAGAGAGAGAGAGAGAGAGATTCTGTTAGTTCTTTTTGGCTCTTAGCTTCTTGGTTTTCAAAACATTTTCTGTTTCTTTTGTTCCTGAGCACTGGATTAATATTTTACAGCTTGCTACAGATGCGATTTTCAAGGTTTATAAAGTGAAGTGTCTGGAGGGATTTTATTAATAGCTGGAGAATGGCCAGCTTATTCCAGTAATTTCATCTGTAAAACAAGGATGAGCAAGAGAATTGAAAACATGTACAAATTGCATTATAAAGCTCTATACAGTGTCACTGTTTATTATTTTATTTATTCAGGAGCAGTTATAGGAAACAAATCTACCAGTCTGACCTTTCATGCTGATATAAATACAAGATTTATTAGTTATTATTGAAAACTTCAGGCATTATCCAGCACTGAAGGAAAAGCAAAATAAATATTCTGGCAGTAGAGAGATACCAAGTTATTTTTCTGTGGTGTTGAAAATTATTCAGTAATAAGGGAAGAGGGTCTGCTGTTGTCAGAAGCGTGCAAAGAAAATAAAACATTTCCTCAAATAGATCTATCTCTGTTTCTGATCTGGGATTGCAAAAGGATCATCTCCCATCCATGAACTTCAGTTAACCATAAATGGCAAGATACATGCCTGAGGCCTCTGATGGGCATGTAAAAGAAAAATCTCCATGGCATTTCTCAGATGAAATGACTCTGCATTTGGTGATTTTATTTTTACTTCCCTCAAACAATGTTGTATTACTCACTAGGGCCCAGTTTTTATTTGCCACAACAGCTACACAGAGAATGCACGTCGTAGAAAAAAAAATTACTCTTAAAGGAGGTAAAAGGGGAAATTCTGACTGGCATCTAAATGGCTGAATAATCTACATGTAAGCACTAGTTTTTCAGTGCCCTTCAGGGGTTATTCTCTGTGCTCCCTGAAAAGATTGGAGGGACCTTTTAGAGTGGCCTCTCTTGAAGAGTGAGTGGCTGCTGGTAGAACTAAAAACAAGCAACACTGTGTGCTTACGGAAGCAGTGCATATTTGGACTCCAGCCAATAAATAATATGATTTGTTGAGTTCTTCTGGAGTCCTTCTCTGCTGAATGTGGTTAAGGTAAAGGCAAAGGTTCCCTTGCTCGAAAGCCAGTCGAATCCGACTCTAGGGTTGCGGTGCTCATCTCCGTTTCAAAGCCGAAGACCCAGCGCTGTCCGAAGACGTTTCCGTGGTCATGTGGTTGGCATGACTAAACACCAAGGTGCACGGAACACTGTTACCTTCCCACCGAAATGGTACCTATTTATCTACTTGCAATTTCTTGCTTTCGAACTGCTAGGTTGGCAGGAGCTGGAACTAGAGACAGGAGCTCACCCCGTCTTGCGGCACCCGGGTCTTGAACTGCTGAACTACTGACCTTCCACAGCCTGCAGTTCAGCGTCTTAACACAAGCAAATAATGATAATACTTAATATGGTTGCCAACCTACAGGTGGGGCCCGGTGATCTCCCAAAATTACAACAAATCTCCAGACTACAGAGATCAGTTACCCTGAAGAAAATACCCTGTTGAGGTCCCTCCCCTCCCCACACCTCTCCCTCCCTAGGCTCTACTCCCAAATCTCCAGGAATTTCCCAACCCAGAATTGGTAAACTAATAGTTCAGGACATAGAAGTGGTGTCTCTATGCTATATTTATAGCTTCTAAATATAGGGCAGATGTACTATCTATAAACGTGTGTGAACACAGGAAACAATATAGGAATTTTAAAATAGACATTTCTAATTTCATACAAATTAAATAAACGGATCATTCCAAAATCAGTGTTTACCTCTGCATGAGTACAATACAGTTCTATAACTGTTCCATCTTTGGGATTTCTTGTTGTTAGGTTGGCATAATCAGCTATCAGGGCTCTTTTTGTAGCAGGAACTCCTCTGCATATTAGGCAACACATCCCTAATGTAGCCAGTCCTCCAAGTGCTTACAGTAGCCTCTGTAAGAAGAGCTCTGTAAGCTCTTGGAGGATTGGCTACATTAGGGGTGTGTCACCTAATATGCAAAGGAGTTCCTGCTACAAAAAGACACTAAATGTGGGCAAGGATGCAGAAAGAAGCAAAGTAAGGAGGGGGGAGAGAAACTAGTAGGTACAGCCAACACCTCCCTCCATGCCCTGCATTGTACTAAAACTTTGCTAGATAAGAAACATAACATTTGAAATCATATTTAGAAAATCCTGGACGGAGGGAAACAAAGGGAAGCATTTTACCCATGATGCCATTGCCAAAAGCTATTAGTTTTGGAGCTCAGAGACTGTGTTTTGCATTTTAAGCCAAGCTATCTTTGTTTTCTAGCTTCAAAAGAATTCTATGGCATGTGGAGAGAAAAAAGGTTCAGAGTTTGTCTGAATTTCATTTATTAGCATTTTGGTTTGCATTTTTCTTTATTCCAGCTCCTTCTCCCCACCTCATTTTGTTCTGATGCCCCTGCCTTAAATCAGCCATTAAACACACTGGTATAAATTCTACTCTGGACTATGGGACCGATTTCGCATCTATTTATTTTAAATGCTGGACCACACAAGTATGAAAAGATTGTGAACTTCTTTGCCAACAGAGCCATGGGAACTGATGTAGTGCTGTTATATTTGTTTGATAATCCAAAAGAAGGATTAAAATATGATAGTCCACATGGGACTTTACAGGTTGAAAAAAAATATGCAAAGGGTTTCAATCGTGCCCATGTTAAAATCTTGCTGCATGTGGAAAACACTTAAGAAAATATTCAGTATTAGCCTTTCTAACGGTGTGTGTTAATTTTCCATGTGCAAAGAGATTTCGATGTGCAGAGATTCTTCAGACCCATAAGGATCCGATCGCTCAGTTCCATGAGGGCTGAATATCTGAGCAGATCCAAGTTGTACCACATGCATTGCTGAATGTTTAAATCAACTCTAGCTCTGACTCAAGAGATACAAATATAGGCTACAGAACTCAGCAGCATCTTTGCCATTGAGAATGAATACAAAGAGAGGGTGTGCAGAAAGTGAGATTGTATTGCGGTTTGGGGTTACATAAAGCTTTTATGACAACTCTTACCTAGGGATGATGAAATGGAAAGTGACATTATAAGGTAGCAGATATTATAAGGGGAAAAATTCAGTGAGCACAGCTATTCCCTCAAGGCTGCCTCTCTATTCCTCTGCCATTCCTAAACAGCTCTTTCTCTCTCTCTCATTTCCAAGGTAAATACATAATGAGAAGAAACCATCGGCTAAAGCAAGGATGCCATGAGCATTCAAATAAGCTTGGAATTCAGCATAATATTGCTTTCCTACGCGCTTAAACTTTTATCCAATATAAAAAGCTCAGAATGTGAACAAAAAACTGGGACAAGGCCCCAGCAACAGTGAACTTAAATAGAGGAGGGGCAGGCAGGCGAAGTCCCAGGGACTACCTGGCACAGTCCCTGACATGGGAGGTCTGACCATCCCAACATTGCAGGACCCCTCCCAGCTCCCAACTATGCAGTCGGCTGGATGCAGCCCGCATAGCCGCCCGATGCTCTGCCCACTCCTGGATCCACAAAAGTGGTGATGGGGTACGTTCCGGCCACATCTTCTCCTCTAGAGAGTCTTTAGTTTGTCATTTCTTAGCCTGATTAAGCTTTTATACTCCATTTCTAATATGCAAATACTTGACTTCCCAGTTTTCTCCTTTAAAAAGAAACCTCTAAAGGCATTTTATTGGTGAGAAACTGCACACAGGATCAAGAGAATGATTTCCCCAGGGCTATGTAATGTATCCATAACTAAATAATTATCTGAACCCAGCCCTCCCAGGTCTAATATTCTCTTCACTGAACCACACAGGCTTTCCATACTTCTTGCTACAAAGAAAATAAATGCAAAATAAAAATAGGTGGATTCTTTAAATCAATTGTTACTCCATACTCCAGCTTTTCCTAGGCATTGTACTATGATTTAGGCTTTAGGGTATACTACAGTAGTTGTTTCTAACCATCCCCAGGCCCCCAATGAGAAAATTGCCTTGTCTCACTAGTCACAGTGACATGGATTCCATCTGTTTGGGTGAATGCTTTTGGTTGGATTTGTTGCATGAAGAGTATATGCCTCTGCTGCATTGACACAAAGATTTGGGTGAGTCAAGATAGCTCCTGAAACAAAAGATTTGGGTGAGTCCAGATAGCTCCTGAAACAGGTTGGAGCATAGATTAATGACCTGAATGCCCTTCTTGATTGAGTAAAAAAAAGAAAAGAAAAAAAAGAGGAACCAGGTATTGGTTAATGAAACAGGAACTTCCTTGAGCTGGGCAGAAACCTCTGTGGTATGCTAAGATATTCCTGTGTTGAAAAGTCTTTTGTTATTAAGAATGGACTGAAGTCTTATCGTTACTGAAAACTCTGAGCTGTGGAGAGATTGCACTCAATCAATTTTTAATGCCAGCAGACCCCTACCTCTTTCCTGGACCTTCATGGCTGTACTCAGATGCCCTTATGAGACTCCCTGAATTCCAGATCCCCTGGCACTTAGATTCTAAAACAACAAAGTCCCAAATAAGAGGGATCCCACTGAAGAGGTGCACAAACCAGGAAAATGAGGTCCAGTTCATAATTCATGGCATGCATGGTTAGTGAACTACAAACCACCAAATGAACCAGTTCAGTTTGTGAGTTTTGTGATAAGGTAGAACAGCTTCCCAGTATACTAGAGACACCAAACTCATGGGGGTCTGAGTTACAGCCCCCCAAAGAAATTGCCTCAAAGAAAGAGCTTTCTGCAGAAATGATAGACACAGATTCAGGAGGTTCAAGAGTGTATAGAACAGATCCTGTGTAAGCTAGAGACACCAAACTCACTGGGAGTCTCTGGCTGAATCTCCCCCACCTACCCTCCAAGTTTGGTGAGGATCGAATTTACAGGGTCTGAGTTATTGCCCCCTTCCAAGAAAGTGGCCCCAGGAAAGTGTTTTCTGGGGAAATTACAGGTGCAGGAGATTAGGGAGTGTATAGAATGCATCCTGTGCAAGCTAGAGACACCAAAGTTACAGGGGACCTCCCTCAGATGCTCCTCTACATGCCATCCAAGTTCTGCACCCCTGTTGCTCTGAAGTTTGGTAAATATTTAGATTGAGTGCAGACAGTCTGTATGGAAATGTATCCATTCATGAACTGCCACAAACCACCATGAACAGCTGGAAAGTTCATGGAAAGTTTGTGCCAGTTGACCTGCCATGAATTTCACCATGAATCAGCTAAAATTTATCACATACTTTAGTTTGTGAGCTGGTTCATGTCCATCCCTAGATTCCACTGACCAAGGGGGTATTGGCTGGAAGAGGGGGTGGGATCCTTACAATGCCACTGTGCCTGACTCTATCCTTGAATTGAGTGAGCAGACGCCTTCCTGCATTGGTTGGAAATGTGGTGGGCAGATCAAGAAGAATGAGTAGGTTGTCTTGGTGCTCCAGAAGAGGAATCTTTCTAGCTTCAACTATGGAGAGTGTGTTTTGATGTCTGCAGCACATGGTGGATAGACTATAGGTGCGGCCACACGCACCAGATAAAATGGGATGGGGAAGCAAGGCTATTTTCTCTGGAGACTATAGGTGCGGCCACACGCACCAGATAAAATGGGGGGGAGCAAGGCTATTTTCTCTGGAGAAAATAGACCCGCAGTTGCATGATCACACCTCCCTTTGATGCTGTGGGCGCAGCCCGTCAGTGTGTGAACAGCTGCAATTGCGGGTGAGTCAGGGGTTTTTTGTACCATTTGTTTCCCATGTGCTTAAACAAGGAATTGATGAACTGCACCTCCGCACTGAGGGCTCCCTATGGGGATTGCAATGATGCACATACTGCGAAGGGGAGGGGAAACAATGGCACGGAGTCGGGATGGCCTGATCAGACCATCGCAATGGCATGAGAGCACACTGGAATGATCAGACAGGGGAAAGTCCATCTGTGGCCTGTCACAACCCGTTTACTACCGGATTTTCTACAGTGTCTTTTAACTCCACTTCTGCGGTGGAGCAGAACGGGTTGCTGACGGCTGTGGGGCACTTCCCAGATGTTGTTGTCTGATCACATCCTTTAAATCCACCTGGCATTCGCACCTATGTTGGGTTTAATGTTGCACATGATCGCAGCCTGCCAGGGATTGGCCTAGATATCCTGCCATAATGGCACCCAGTTTTAGACTGGGAACCATTTTAACAGCCTCTGTCAATCTCAACTTGTGCCATCAATTTGTGATGAATTAAGAAGTACCTTACCGCCTAGAATGACTGGGGATTGCTGTAATTTGGCTGCCTTTGGTGGAGGTGATTGGAGTTGGTATCAGCACAGTGCAGTGCATTCAAAGTGATGACCCTCTCCCTAAGAACTTCTTACAGTCAAATACATTCTGTCATTGAATAGTCAGTCTTAAAAGTATTTTGGGTAGGGGGGAAGTAAGATAAGTAGATTTTCAAAGGATTCAGACATTTTATTTCAATGTGTTCTCTAGACTATTTGCAAATTATCCTTTACTCATTTACGAATTAGTTATATATCAACCATCTGCACCATGAATGAGCTTCAAGCAGCCTAGGTTAGATGGGCAGCCTTAGTAACTAAATGCTCTTAAAGGCTTAGTAGGCTTGTCCAACTCCAGTTATTGAGGATTAAATTACAGATAATCTTGATTAAGCATGTAAAAAAATAAAATATGAAAAAATACTGGTGTGAAATCTATTTTCCATTCCAAAGACCTTGGAAGGTCATAATGATGACAAAACACTGAAAGGTCAGTTAAGGCCATTAAGGTTTTATACTAAGAGATAATGATGGGCAAGAGTCAGCTCATGAACTAAAGTTTGTGATGAACTCTGGCCAGTTTATGGTTCATGAGCCCATGTTAATGAACATGAGAACTGCCATGAACTTCCTTGAACTTTGATGCAGGTTGTGGTGGCTCATAAAGAGCAGAAAATGGGTTTAAATGGCTTGGAGCCATTCAAACACCTGCTTTCTGCTCTTCACCAAAACATTCTGAGACATTTAAACCTTTTGCTTCTGCCCCCCCCCAAGCATCAAGGAGCAGATCCAGAGGGTTTAAATGTTCTGAGCCAGCAGAAATTTGGGAGTGAAAAGCCTCCCAGGGGGCATTTCATCCTCTTCTGTCTGCTGGCTGTGGCTTTCTGCCAGCCCCTGGGAGCCAATTCACCTTTCCTTTCTGATGTCTCAGAAGATTCCAAGATGTAAGCCACAGACAGCAGAAAGGAGGGAGTGAAATGCTGCTTGGGAAGCACTTCACCCATATATTTAATCCTCTGGTTTTGCTCTGCTTTGAAGTTGCAGGAAGCAGAACTGAAGAGTTTAAATGACTCAGAGCCATTTAAACCCTTGCTGACTGTTCCCTGCCACTTTCATGGGGAGCAGAAAGCAGGGGTTTAAACTTTAAATGGCTCACAGACCTATATGAACAAGATCAGTTTGTGAAATGGCATATTGGTTCATGTAGGTTTGTGATTCGGTTCGTGGTTTAGCCACAAACCTCAAACCAAACTGCAAAAATGCAGTTCGTGCCCATCCTTACTGAGAAAAGAAAAGAAATTATATTTTTAATTCCATATTGTATCAATGTAAAGAACAGAGTAATGTTGTTGTATCACAAAGACGTGTCAAGTTAATTAAGACTGGATCAAATGTCTTTCCATTTTTCTATAAGCAGAAGATGGCAGATTTTCCTGAGGAGATGTTTTTTCACCAAATGGTATCAAAATATCAGAGCATCTAGTCCACTTTTCAAGTTTCAAGCTAATTGGACGGCAATTAAGTTTCAAGTTAATTGGACAGCAAGGTCCAATTTGACAACCCCTTGAACAAGATGCCAGCAGCTATCCTCTCTGCATTAGTGGGAAAAGACTGTAAAATGGCTGCCAGTTTTCTAGAATGACATTTTTTTACCCATTTGTGAGTAAAAGTAGTCATTCCAGGGTATCTAGCAGGCAATTCCTCACAGAGGTCAGGTGGTGGCAGTGAGCTACCTATGAGTGAAAGAAAAGCTTCTCCAGGTGTTGAGAAAAACCTAGGAGGGCAGGGCAGAATAGGGCCCACAGGCTAGTGCAGGCTTGTTCTGCCACACACCCCGCTGATTATATGGTAGAGGAAAGGGAGCCTACCTATCCAAACCTAAGCAATCAAAAATGTTACCTCAAATCACTAATGAATATTCAAAAAATGTGGAAAACAGGTAACTCACTTCTGAAGAACACAAGAAAAGTCAACAGACCAAGAAAAAAAACCACAATGAAAAAACCCCAGACTCCTCAGAAGCACAAAAAAGGAAAGGCAGAGGGTCAAAACAATCCAAATATTAAACTGTGGAAAACCCAAAACAATATCAAAAATAATACCTCTCCCAAACTCCCCCGGAGACCAAGTATGCCCCCTTACTAGCTCTCCCTTTGGGGGAAAGGGGTGGATTACTACTAACTAGTAGTAATAATATACTTATCAAACCAGTCTGTCAAGAAGCATCATCCACTTAGGATTCAGCCAGCCAGAGTCTAGCATAATCCAGGCAAGGTGTCTTTTCCAAGATGCAAGCCTATAACACATGCAGCCCACATGTGCCACAAAATGGCCAACATAATGAACACCTGCAGTTTAAAATTTCACTTCCCCACAGGAAAAACTTTGTGATTGTCCAAGGAAATTCTCCTGATTAGTTCCAGGGCTAAGATTAGCTGGGAGAAATGCTGTTTCTTGGGGAATGGAAAGAAACATTTAAAAAGAAAGAAACCGATTTCACAAAAGAGCTGTGCTGCAGTCGCGCCTCCCTTTTCCTTGCTTCTATTGGTCAATTTCCCACTCAACGCCGCGCAGCCGCATTTTGACTCGCAGCTTCGCCTGATTTTCCCCGTGGTTTCATGATCCTCAAAAAACAGAATCACTAAACCGCAGGGAAAATCGGGTGAAGCCGCGGGTCAAAATGTGGCCATGCGGCTTCGAGTGGGAAATTGACCAATAGAAGCAAGGCAAAGGGAGGCATGACTGCAGCGCAGCTCTTGCGTGAAATCGGTCAGAGTGTGGGCAGGCTCCATTAAATTTCTGGCAGTTTACAATGTTAAGAGAGGAGTTGCTCCAGGAAGACTTTGACTGCTGCAGATGTAGCCTATCCAATCCAGAGTTGGGTAAATTGGATGACTTTTAGGGCTGGTAATATCTGACTTCATATTCCTAATGGCCATGGCAGCAGCCATGGCTTCTGTTGTGCCAGTCCCTTTGAGACAAATGAAGCACTGACAGGATGGATTAGGTTGGTGATCCTCTGGACGATATGAAATCAGAATGGTGCCCCTTAAATAGGGAACTTACCTTCTAGATGTAGGCATTTGCTGTGTGCTTTTGTGTGACCAAATAATGCTAAAGAAATCCAGATGCATACATTTCCCAGCATCCTTTTACTGTGGTATTCTAAAACTAAAGTTTCTCTGACCTGGATAGCCCAGGCTAGCCCAATCTTGTTAGATCGTGAAAGCTAAACAGGGTTGGCCCTGGCTAGTGTTTGGATGGGAGATGTCCAAGGAATACCAGGGTCATGACGCAGAGGCAGGCGATCTCTGAATGTCTCTTGCCTTGAAAACCCTATGGGGTCGCCATAAGTCAGCTGTGACTTTATGGGAAAAAATAGTTGCATTTAAAATCCTTCTCTGATCACAGTCAGTGTTCCCTCTAAGCTGAGTTAGTGTGAGCTAGCTCACAGTTTTTTAGCCTCTGGCTCACACATTTTTGTCTCAACTCAGGAAGGAGGGCTCCAGAGCAAACTAATTTATGCAGTAGCTAAATCGCTTGCTCACAACTTTAAAGCCAGTAGCTCACAAAGTAGAAGTTTTGCTCACAAGACTCCACAGCTTAGAGGGAACATTGATCACAGTGAACACTAATCATATATTTGGGGCTGTATTTCCTGACAAGTTTATATTTTAAAACCATCCATAACGCCTGAACTACAGGTAAGAATGTCCAAACCAAAGAAACATATTTTCTTGGCAACATTGTTTTTTTAGTTCTTGTCTTCAGATCTAAGCTTTAACTTTCCTGAAGGAGCTAATATCCATTTCTCCTTTCTTTTGTTAATGTGAAAGACATAGGGTCATTACATGGTTGAGAGGCATTAATCTGGAGCAGATTTGTGTTGTTAAGGCATTCATTAACTATGGAGTAATGGTAGAGGAATACTCTCCGCTTGGTCCTAATTGTCTGCATTTATCTGGTCAACATCTCAAAAACATTCAAAGGGAATTTGCATTATGAGTCTTCAGGGGGACAGTAATAAAATGCACACATGTGCACATGCTCACAAATGTGCCCACCTGATGCCATTTCTTCTGCCCCCCCTTAAGACCCAAACTTACTTTTTTCAGTTTGAGGGAGAGGAATTAATCATGGGAGTGGTTCTTTAAATAGTAGATAGGCTTAATAACGGTCATACCTGACCTGAGCTATTCAATAAACAATGAGCTCTGTGACAGCCACACCCTGATGGTGCAAGCTTAAAAGGAAGTAATTCTTCACCCAAAGAGTGATTAACACATGGAATTCACTGCCACAGGAGGTGGTGGCAGTATAAGCATGGACAGCTTCAAGAGGGAATTAGATAAGCATATGGAGCAGAGGTCCATCAGTGGCTATTAGCCACAAGGTATAAATAGGAACTCTCAGTCTGGGGCAAGTGATGCACTGTATTCTTGGTGCTGGGGGAGGGGCAACAGTGGGAGGGCTTCTAGTGTCCTTCTAGAGGGCTTCTGATGGCACCAGGTATTTTTGGCCACTGTGTGACAGAATGTTGGACTGGATGGGCCATTAGTCTGATCCAACATTGGCTTCTCTTGTGTTCTTAACCTGGGCTTCTTAACATGCCTAGATATATTTAGAATGTATGTTCTGCTTTAGTGCCTGTGCATTCCACAGTATTAATCAATGAGCAGCATTGCTCATATTTCTGCAAGTATTGGTCTTACAAATGAAATAATAATTCCTAGGCAACACTTCAAGAAGCACAAAATATTTGTAATTCAATTTAGAACAGTCAAGTAATATAAATATCCATGGCTTTGAAACTGAGACAGTAAAAGTGGGCAAGAGTGGACTGCTAGAGAGATGAGTCCCACCGATTCTCCACCACCATTACTATTACCATCCCACTCTGATCAAAACAATCAAGGAAAATACTTCTTTTCTTAATAATTTCTGTTCAGTGGGTTTGTTAGATGGCTGATGGGGAGAACAGGGTGGGTACAACAGTAGGAAAGCAGTGTACAGTACACATGCATGAAGCATTTGTGATATAATTTAGAACAATGTGGAGTTTTCTGAAACATTTTTGAGTGTTTGAGAGTACTACTTGCAATTTGTCATCAGACTGGTATTTAAATTGGTGTGTTGGTTCTATTACTAATCTGATCAGAAGTTTTGTCATGAATAGTAAGGCAGTAGTGATGGGTAGGGATGGGCACGAACTGGCTCATGAATGAAAGTTCATGATGGATTTTTGCCTGTTCATAGTTCGCAAAGCAATGTTTGCAAACTCAAAAGACTCCATGAACTTCCACAAATTTTAAGGCAGTTCATAGTGGTTCATGAAGAACAGAAAGCAGGAGTTTAAATGGCTCTGAGCCATTTAACCCACTGCTTTCTGTTCTTCATGAAAAACAGCTGAGCAGCGAGAAGCAGAAAGCAGAGGGTTAAATGGCTCAGAGCCATTTAAATCCCAGCTTTCTTCTCCCCATGAAAAGCAGCAGGGAGCAGAAAGCAGGTCATGAAATGATAAAAAGCGGCTCAGTTTGCAAACCAACCCCCTGGTTCATATTGGTTCATTTCATGGTTTGATTGCGAACCAGAAACTGAACCACACAAATCTGGTTTGAGCCCATCCCTAGTGATGGGAATACAGCTATTAACAAAGATAAGTATAGCAAGGTACAAGCATGCCATGTATTACTACTCAGAATCTGATTATTTATTCAAGCAACCATGCAGATTCTGAGAACAGATGCCATTTCAACAATCCAAAGCATAGGAACAAAGCCTAAAGCATACCAAATAAATTCTTTCTATGCATATCTGACTTTTGGTGAGTTAAGGCTAGCTTGCTATTAAACCATTTTCCAAGTACAAACAAGGCCTTGTTTATGGCATCAGACTCTTACAAGATAATTCATCATTAAAAAGGTAAATCCTTTGTATTGTTTCTATTTATTTATTTATTTATGCTTTCGACTTGTATCCTGCTCGAACCCCCGGGGGGTCTCTGAGCGGCTTACACAATTTCATTTTCCCCTATCTATGGCCACATCGTCAGGGGTGGGGACTGCCCTACCGGCACCCAATGGTGGGACTTGCTGTTCTTCGGCTTTTTTTGGCTTCGGCTCGGCTCGGCCCGGCTTCGGCTCAGCTCGGCTCTTCCTCTTCCGGTGGCCTTCAGAGTCGGCTGTTGTTTCCAGCGGGCCCATCTGGCACATGGTTCGCATCAGCTCGGCTCTGGCTATGTCCTTTAGGCTCCGCCGCGCCTGCGCTTCTACGTTCCTGCGTCTTCAAGCTCTGCCTCCGCCTAAGTGTAGTTACTTACATGGATGACAGATAACCATCATGTTATGAGTTCTCAGACACATAGCCAGTTTGGTGTAGTGGTTAAGTGTGCGGACTCTAATCTGAGAGAACCGGATTTGATTCCCCACTCCTCTACTTGCACCTGCTGGATGTCCTTGGGCAAGCCATAGTTCTGGCACAGCTGTTCCTAAAAAAGAGCAGTTCTGTCAGAGCTCTCTCAGACCCACCTACCTCATAGGTTGTCTGTTGTGGGGAGGGGAAGGGAAAGGAGTTTGTAAGCCTCTCTGAGACTCCCTTGGGTAGTGAAGGGCGGGGTATAAATACAATCTCTTCTCTTCTTTTAATGGCAACTTCTGGCAGAAGTGGGAGAGACTCAGAGCATGATGGTAACAACCCACAAGCCTGCAGATAAGTGACCCTCCACATGCTTCCTCCAATGTTATGGTTCTGCAAAGACCATGCCATGTACTAACGTAATTATTTGTGCTGTATCTTTAATGAAATCTGATGGGACTCTTTCTTTCCTAAAAGTGTCAGCATGCCTGTCTGTCTCCTTTACGATGTTGTTCAAGGTAACCTAAATCTTTAGCAGTTATTCCCCCCCCCTTTCTTTTTTTTAAAGCAGTTTTATTGAAGAAAATTTTTTATAATTTTACAACACCACCAAAATCAATTAATAATATAAAAAAACAAAACTTCACATGCATGCTTTATCAGCAGCTCTCCCTGATCCCCAATCACAGGGAAATAGTTTAGCCAATCCCTCCTCACAGTCTACCTTAAGAAACATTTAGACTTCAAAATTCCTTAGATGTTTTGCCACCAGAATCCACTTGCTTCTAGTTTTAATGTTACTTCAGAAGAAATTTTACATTAACTGTAGAAATAAGGGAAAGCATCCTGCTCTCTTGACGAGATTTCGTTTTCGTTTTCTATTCTTTCTTATCCTTCACAGGTAAACAGATCTAGTATCAATCTTCGCTCAAAGCCTTTTGCTACACACAAAAATATAGTGTTGTATTTATGTAAAGTGCTAGAAACAAAAGGATTTGGAGTTTATGGCAAAGCTGTAGCATTAATAAGATCCCTGCTACTTCAGCTCAAGGCTAGGGGTGGGGATCCTTTTAATGGAGGGGATCGGGGTCATTGAATATTTTGGTCCTCATATTGCATTCCAAAGCTACCTGCCATTCTACCTTCTCACTAGAGAAAGGGCATCGTTTATACCAATCAAACACAGAAAGAAAGTTTATACCAATCAAACAAAGCAATTTAGCAGCAGATAAATAGCAGCAGATAAAAAAACACTATCATGTATGAAATCCACAGTGATGTGTGTTTTGCTGTCTCTCCTTCCTGTATAATGTTTGAAAACCAGAGTGGAACATCTTTCCTGTGTCCAAATGTGAATCCCCTTATATGGAGAAGAACATGGACATTTCTCACTGTAACAGATAAGATGAGGTATTTTCACAACTAAGACAGAACTCTCTAGTTAGTATTTCTTCTTCAGATTATTGCACATGTGTTTGCATACACACAATCTGTTTTTTCACTACCTCTGTAGTTCTAACTAGGGGTACTGTGAATTTCACTGTGAAAATGTTCAGTGGTCCAACTTACCATGTTCAAGGGTAGCAATCAGATGTAAGCTGATTACTTGGTCTGTATGGTTTGTACAGAGCAGCCACAAATGCCTCCTGAACTGGTTTACACCTCTATCAGGCTTTGTGGTAACACACATGGGTGAATAGCCAGTTGCAGTGTACTGCTTGGTTAGTCAGGGATATAATGAAACAACCTTTTGGATGTCCACAAATAGATCAATGAACTAGCACACTGACTGTTGAAAAACCAGATCTCTGTTCACAGTAGCCAGCCAGGGCATGAGCTGAAGCAGTTGATATTTCTGCATCCCTAGTTCTTACATGAAACAACGATGCTTTATTACTACTCTTTCCTATTTTAAAGTATAATCTATCAAATTATACTGCCAGTCATCTAAATCCCACTCAAATGAATTAAATCTGGCTATATTGTATCATATATTTCCATCACTTACAGGTACAAAATAACAAAGTTTGAGTCCAGTGGCACCTTTAAGACCAACAAAGTTTTATTCAAAGTGTAAACTTTCATGTGCAAAGCAAATTCAGGCAAATTGGAATAAAATCTCCTAAAGGGCTACTTACAGGAAAAAAGAGGGTGAGGGGCAGCCATTAGGAAGAGCACATCGAGAGCTGAAATTGGATCAGGTGGCCAGTAAGATCAATTGAGAGGCCCCTCCTAACAACTGCCCCCACCCTCTTTTTTCCTGTAAGTAACCGAGATTTTATTCCACTCTGACTGAAGAAGTATGCTTTGCACATGGAAGATTACACTTTGTTGGTCTTAAAGATGCCACTGAACTCAAACTTTGTTTTGCTGCTTTAGACCAACACAGCTACCCACCAGAATTTTTCTACATATAAAATAAAACGCCATCATCAAGCCCTCTCCTCTTCCTTTTCTTATATTGTTTATGTTTGTTTAAATAGTTCAGCATTTCAAGAAACTGAAATTGGTGCCAGGTAAAATACTGTTGTCTGCCTACAGAAAAGGAAAGCAATAAACCCTCTTTGTAGATTACATGGGGAACACAAGATGAAAAGCACTGTTTAAATGGAGCATTGACTCTTTCATCCATCGAGCCACAAAACTGCAGCTCTCATTACTAATCCTCAATTTGTCTTTACACAAAAATCATACATTACTAAATGATGGAAAAAAGCATTTGCAGTAACTATAATGCTATGTACCCTCCCCATAATATTTCCAAAAAAGTTTTCATATATCCATTTATTGAATAATATTTCCTAGTAATACTTTTTGGGTGCAAAGGCTGCTGAAACTCCACAAATCAGGATTGTTGAGCATAAGAAATAGTACCTTGCAACGAGGGGACTTAACTATGCATCACATCTAAATATGCATAATATATCCTCAGTAATTTTTCTAAAAAATCAGAAACAGCAACAAGGGATAATTGGATACTTTCTTCATCATAGTACAGAACATTAAAATGTTCTCTCTAACTTGGCACACTGTAGTTTATAAACTTCAAATATATTTAATTTTACTATTTTGACAGGCATATTTGGATGTGTGCTGCTGTCAATTATCTGAATTTTGGTCCATTTTGAACTAAAATTGGTAATGTGCTTTTTAGAAAGCCCTATTTGTAGAGATGGATGTGAGTAAGCCATGCTGTTAGGCATCTGTTCCAGGGTAATAATAGTGCCATAAAATATACATTCACCTGGCATGTTTTTCAACAGGAAGGAATGAGCCAACCCACATGGGCCTATTCTGCCCTCATTTTCACACTTCATAAGCAGGCCACATAGAGTATATTATTAAACAACAGAAAGGTGCATAAATTAACATTGTATTTTGCACGCTACCTGATTAGATGGAGAATCCAGTAATTCCATTGCAATTTCATCAATATTTCCATTAGCATAGTGTGTGTTAACAAATGCATTTTAACATGCATAGAAGGCAAAAAAGGTTTGAAAAGAAAATCATTTTTCTTTAGTATTTCTTCATGTGCATGTATATCCCCCCCCAATGGCTTCAACTGAAATGAATGGCTGCCTTTGATTTCATAATTAATTAAAAGATTAACAGGTATTGTACACAGCCGAATGTTAAAGTGTCCTGAAATCTAATTCTTTCCTTCTGATGTGCAGGGGGATTTTTTAAAATGTCACGTAAAACTGACCGAGGAAGTTTACAGAATACCTAATGTGAAAATACTACATCATTCTCAACACACAACTCAAGCAAACAGTTTTATTCTTGTTTGTGCAGCTTAACCTTCTGCAAAAGTAATTAGGTCTATAATTAAAAAGCTATTTGGAATGATTAAAACCCTGTTATCTGGTGGCATTTAAAAACAAATGCAAATGTCAGAAAGGATAAATTCATTAAAATTACTATTGAAACGGAAGAAAATATCAGTGTAGTGGCCAGAGGATTTTATTTGCTGAAATGTAACAATATGAAGACAAATGAAGTGTTCAAAGGATACAGGAAATGTGGATTCATTGCATGAGTCCTTACATGAAGTGCTTGTTGGCCATGTGACAATATATCTTTTACAATTGGACCACAATCCTGGTACACAGTAGGGAAACACCTCATTGCTCAACAAAAGGGGCCACAAAAACACTGCAAATGCTGGAACTGCCTCATCTAAAGATGAGGACCTCAACCAAAGATCTCTGGGTCCACCCCTTTGTTAGTCGAATTGCTTCATTTACAGCAATTGGCAATTTATAAATGGGTTCTTGCCAATTTATACCAAGGCCCTGATCCCACCAAGGGTTACCAGTAAAGGATTCAAGGCTGTTGTGATTAAAATAGATGTCTTTTACTTAAAAATACATCTCATACAAACAATACTGATGCACTCACACATTCAATCAAGTTTCTAAGAGTTACAGTAAGAAATAAGCACTTTTGCATTAGCAGGTAGGGGTGATGATGGGCGATACTTATCTGTCTTGCAGCTTGGTTGTTCCAAGGAAGAATGGATGGGAGGAAATGGAAAACAAAAGGAATCCACATGACCAGAACCAGCCGGAATGTGTGGGTCTCTTGACTGCAGATCAAGAGATTAGTAGAGGCAAGGTTTGGGGATACCAAGTTGGACTTAAGAGGGGTAAAAGCAGACAGGGGTTGTTGCAGGGGAGATGCTATCTAGCCAGGTTGGTAGGAGGAGCCAGGAGACTGGTTCTCTCCTTTTATAGGGGGTCCAAGAGATGGGTGGTAACTGTGCCAACCTCTTGACCCACCTACCTGTTAGTCCATCCCAAAAACAATCCTATTGGTTGCAGGTAGGGAAGGGAGGTTACCTAGGAGGGATGGCCAATATTGTAACCTAAAACCTTACTCGAAGTATGGCATCTGGACAGGTGTGAAATCTAGGTGTCAGGATGCTTCATTGTCGTGCTGATGAAGTTGGCCAGTTCCATTGATAACCAAATGTCCATGTTGAGAAAGAGTAATATTTGCTGTTTATAGATTTATAACTGCTGACACACCACATGAACTGTGCATACACATACACCCTAGACTTAGAGAAAGCTGCTTGAATCACTTGTTGTAAGAGCTTACATAGAGAAAGTGCTACCTGCTTTTCATGTTAATGAAGCTTGTAGATATACAAGACCCTGGCCTGAGGGAAGTGAAGCACATTTCGCCATTGTTAGCAGAAACCACAGCTTAAAGACAAGTAATCCCCCATTACTGAAGGACTGGATGTCACGCAATACACGGATCTGATCTACATCTGAATTGCCATTTCCTGACAGATGTTGCTTTGATTGCCTGGGAAAGCCAGTATCTATCTGCACTTCAAGGAGATGTCTTGACGCTGAGAATTCACACCTGACCAGATGGCTTGTCCTGAGTTAGATCTCGTATTTCAATATTGACCCAACCCCTTAAACATTCTGCCCCTTACTGCACGCACCAATAAGATGTAGGGATGGGACGGACTTACAGGTGGGTGGATCCCAGCATGGCAAGGTTGCCAACCACCCCAAATATTCACCTATAAAAGCTAGGGATCATGTGCAGGGTCCTTTGCTAGCTGCATTCCCCTTCATCATCCTCTGTCTACTTTTATCCCCTAAAGTCCAGCTTTCTATACAACAACCCTTTGTCTATTCTTGATCTCTTGGTGTGTGCAGCCAAAGAGGCCCACACTTTGCTGGCTGGTTCTGTCAAGTGTGACTTAGAAATATCCCTAGGTACTATTTTCTTTACCCCTCAATTCTTCATTGCATCAGACAAGGCTTCAGGAAAGATAAGTATAAACCGATACCTACCTACCTCCTAAGTAAAACTATATTTCTATTGCTGTAATCCTAAGGTAACTTGATTGTATGTGTGTATGATTCTGTTTCTGTGTTTATGTGATTGTGATATTCTTTAGTAAAAAGACAAATTGTCTCTCACTGGGACATTCTTGGGGTGGACAGAACCTCCGTAAACTTTGGTGGGAACCCTTATTAAATTTAGTTTGCCATCTGTTGTAGATAAAGCAGATTGGCTAACATCCATCTGGCAGGAACAAAGCAGGTGATGGGTAGTACGTGACCACAAGCAGCTTTGTTATGGGGGCTGTCTTTTCCTAGAGTTGTTGTTTCATTGCTCACAATAATGGAGGTTTGTGCTTCTTCACTAGGCTGGGTAACTGTGTAGCTGAAACCTTATTTACATGTAAGGTATGTGCAGGCACCCTCTATGTGTGGCATCACAACAGGTGACCTAAAGTGTACAGTTCTCTGAGCCTATGTGTATATGCACAGTCCATTGTGTGTAGCAATAAGCAGTCCATAAAGCAAATATCAGGCTTATTCTCTAACACCTTCTACCTTTTGATGCACCATTGTCCCAAGATACTTCCCCTGGGACATTCTTCTAGTAACTTAGGTTGCTCATAATGAACCAAAATAATGGCACACTGTCTTCTGTTTCATAGCCACAGCAACAATCCATACCTGTAAGTGTAATAGCCCTAGTCACACAGTTGCAGATGCTGCCCTATCAAGCCGCCACCAGTAATGGGAAATCAAAGAAGCTGCAGTGGCACACCTTGGGGAAAACATACTTAATGCCCCCTGTTCCTCCAACAGATAAGACTATACCCAAAGAGAAGATCCTAGGTTTCTTTTCCCCAAGACTGTGCTAATGGAAGCAACTCCAATTAAACCTATCCAAAGTGTGGCTTTCAAATATATACAGTATGGGATGTTATGCCAACAGTCTTGCCCAGAGCGCAATGCATGGCCTGGAGTCATCTAACCACCCACTGGCCACAGTGAGGCCATCCCCAATGATCAGACTGGCAGGTACTCACCTGAGGCTGGGAGTTTCTCGAAAGAGATCCAAGCTGGGAAGGGCCAATAGCTGTCAAAGATAGGGGGTGGCCTGGATTCATCCCAATAAGACCAATGAATCATCTACTGATGACAGCTGTGACAGCCAGGAGCAGGCCCCAGCAGCCCTGAGATTGCCAGGAAAGTGGACCCCATCCCAGGGAGGACAACATCCTTGCCAATGAACTCAGCAGCAGCAGGGACCCAGGCAAAAGACTAGGAACAAGACAGGACAAGCCATGGGTTCGGGTGCAGAAAAGGAGGAACATAGGAGGAAAGGGGAAAGCCAGGGGTTGGAGGCGGCAGCTAGGAATTGGTTGGTGAATGCCTCACCCATAGCTCCAGATTTGCCAGAACAAGTGCCAGAGTCTGATAAGCAGGTCTGGGATTGGACCTAGGGAAAAGGGGGTGGGGCAAACACCCTTCATAAGAGAAACTCCAGAGACAGGCCAGGGAGGTAACTTGTGGACAGGACTTCCTGCTGGAAGGGAGATAGCTGGCCAAGGAAGGGAAGACCATGAAGGTGCGGAAACCCCGTCTTGTTCCTATTTTGAGACCCAAAGGAGTTTTCCTAAGTGTGGGGCAATAAGGTGAAAATATGGGAGGGTGAGGCCAACAAGTAGGGTTGCCAGCCTCCAGGTGGGGCCTGGGGATCTCCCGCTTTTACAACTGATTTCCAGCTGAAAGAGATCAGTTCCCCTGGAGAAAATGGCTGCTTTGAAGGGTGGACTCTATGGCATTGGACCATGCTGAGGCCCCTCAACTCGACAAACCCCGCCTTCTCCTGGATCCATCCCCAAAGTCTCCAGGAATTTTCCAAGCCAGACCTGGCAACCCTACCAACAAGGGAGGAGCCTCACAAGTCTCAGGCCTAGCTGGCTACTTAGCAAACTTTTTTTTTACTCTTAGTTGAGAGCGGAAGAGCCTGATATGCATGCCAAACATTATGCTGTTTTTGTAGGAGAAGGATTTTCTTTCCAGTCCTCTCTGTTTTTCTGACATGACTTATTGTTGCCATGGAGGAACCCAGGAACTGGATATCTCAGCCTGTCTGAGAACACTTTGTCAACACTGAAGAAGATTTCTTTCCCCTTTTATTTTTGCCCAAACTATAGGATAGTTTCAAGTATTTTTAATTTTGTAGTGCCTTTTACTATTACGTGGTATTCTACATAATAACTTGCTATATTTATAATACCTACATATCTGTGAATTAGTTACCTGTTGTGAGGCTCTTCCTTTTATGGCTATGCTGGTCTGCCCTCTGCCATCTTGCCAAGTCCCATAGGGATGTCCCCAGGCCTCAGAATGGGAAGAGGAGAGGGTTACCCCATTTTGTTCCTTGTTCTTCCTGGGATGGTTGCTCTCCTAGACCAAAGCAGTGCCCACTACTTCCTCTGCTTTTAAAGGGCATCTAACCCCCCTCTTTCTCCAGTCTCCAATCACCACCTCTCATGGTCTGCTCCCAGATGGCCTGGCCTATCACCTGGGTTAAGAAGATTGCTCTATTTATTCCCTTCCTATCAGCCTGTCATAGGCTTGCCAGCCATGTATAGGATAGCCCCCCCACTCCCTCTCTGGATTCAGAACAATATGCCACTAGAATCTCTACAGTAGTCTATAATCCCCTCCAACTCAGAGCAGAGATTCAAATCTCTCAGATGGCATCTGGGACTTAACACATTAGCAACTCTTCCCAGAGATGCACAATATTTTAACCTCCAATAGTAGCGTACGTGGTCAGCGTTTAGGCTACAGGATTTTAGGCTTGGAATTCAGGTACAAAATCAGAGACCATTTAGAAACAAGAATAAGTTTTATTATTACATTGCCATTAGACTATAAAAGATTGCAAAACAATAAGCCTAAGGCTATTTGCCTTAACTACACAGTAAAAGATACATATTTACCAAGTTCAGGAATATCAAAACAGTCCCGTTAGACACCAAGGGATTTTGAAGGGAAATCCCATCGTTGCACTCCATGTTCTTTAAGTCACAAAGCAGTTCTTTGTCTCTCCCAGAGACAGCATTTCCAGGGGCAATAAACAAGCAGAGAGCAGGAACCGAACAGAGGGAATGACCAGTTATAGGCCAATTCCAGTCACAAATTAGCCCTGGCCAGGAACCAATTGTGAGTGGGAATGGGAGTGCCCAAGATTTGGTTGTTATGGCTACATGTGGGGATAGGCTAGAAGTTTGGAGACCACGCCTGCAGTCACATGGCCCCAAACTCCAGCTTCTCCATCAGCTACATGACATCTTGCATGTGGGCCTAGTGGGGTGCCTCACAGTCTAGCTTCTAACATGGAAGTGTGAAGAATGTGGGTTTATGGCATGGCTATGGAGGCCATGTGGTCCACCATTTGGCTGGTAACAGGAAATAAGGCACAGCCTGTTATCAGAAGACAGAACAGGAGAAGGCAGGAGGCTTTTAGAAATCAATATTTCTATACAAGCCCCCAGATGCGGGTGGAGGAATCATCTGATTTTCCAGGCTCCTCCCTACTGTCGGCTGGCAAAGGGAAGCCCTACCCCAAAAGCCATGATGAGTCTTTAAATATTGGAAGGACATTTTAGAAGAAGCTTGCAAACTGTATTTGGGAATGTGTGTGTGCCTTTAAAACTCAGCAGGACGAAAGCTGTGGGAGAGGTGAGCAGGCGCAAGCCACATGGCTCTTCTTGGTGAGTGTGTGAGAGAGGAAGAGAGCACAGTCCCTCTGTTTGTTTTGCATTTGTTTCAGAAGGTGTGTGTATAGTAAAATGGATAAAAACTAACTAGAACCTGATTATGGGATTGAGGAAAACTCCACCCCTTGGAGTTTTCCTCTCTTTCTTTCATTTTTTGTGTTAATTTGAAGTTGGTTAAAATACAGCAGATTGTTACATTCAGCAACTCCCAGAAGTAAAGTGATTTATAATATTGCCCCAGTGAGATCACGAAAGTGTGGGCTTGCAAACTGTTTGTGTTTGGGAAAGGATTCATTTTTTTTTATTTTGGCTGCTTTGTGTGTGTGTGCACCTTAATAAAGCCGTGCTTGGAAATGCTACCAAAGTCAGACAAGGGATTTGTGGGGGTATGACAAATTACACTTTCATTTACTGGAAGTGCAGCTGCTGGGGAAAACCCTTTGAAGGCAAAAAAGAGGATGAGGAAATGAAGACTGTATTCAGGGGAAATGCACTACTGTACTTTTTTTTTTTTTTTTTTAGGGAATGGGAATGTCTCCAGGTTTCATCCCCAAAGTCCCCAGGTACTTCCTGAGTTGGACCTGGCAACCCTAGGCTGTCACCCTTTCTTCTTTTTGTGATCTAGTCACCCTCCCATTGGCTATCCTTGGAGGTGCTGTAGGTTGTCCACCCTCAGGGCCTGCCCCTGCTTCTCCCAGGCCAGCCCCCTGAGAGTGTGCACCAGTGCAAGCCAATGATGTTGTCTCATCCCTGGCCTTGGTGCTCTGCAGCCTCTGTGGGGAATGCTGAAGCCTGCTCTCAGTCTGCATCAATGCTGCTGGGCCTGCACCAGCCAAAGATAACACCTTCTCCCCAGAGGCATAGCCAGAAAAGTTTGGTTGTTGCCAGAAAGTGGTAAAAGCCTTGTTTGTATACTCTGTAGGATGATGTGGAGAAATGTGTTTGTTTGTTTTTTTGAAGGGTTGGACTGTACAATACCTTCACCTTGATTTTTGAAAAGTTTTTCCTCTCTCTGGGCAGAGAACAGGAAGGGGAGGGAGGAGTCAGTTGCTCTCCAGCCTTGCCCAAACAGTCTTTAGAAATCTGAATGGCTGGCCTAGCCAGAGACAATGAAGTGTTCAATCCGCACCTTCTGTAGCAGGGAACAGAAATTTGGAAGACTTACAGGTACTAGAAAGTAGCTTCCTGGAGACTTTAGAAAAATCTTCTTTGGTCCTCAGGTGGGGAGCAAAGAGAGAATAAAACTCCTTGTCACAGAGATGAGGGTCTCTTTTTTGCTGATTCCATCCAAGCAGATGGAGTTTCACCTGGGCTCCAGCTGAAGGCAGTCATTGCCATGTGGAGGACTGTAGTCCTGAACAAAGACTCCAAGGTAATGGGAAACTTTTAGAACTACTGTAACTTTTAAGTTAAGAAGCCTATGTTTCTGCACTACCCCCTAGTTTGATTCTATAAATATTGAGCAAAATCTCTTTCTAAAGTTACCCATATATTTTTTTAACTATTGTACAGATCTTTTAAAAGTCTTTCTAGAGTTTAGAGAGATATAAGTAAGACTCTCCTTTTCCTACCCTTTTCTGATAGGGAAATGCTGTTTTTTGTTTTTGGTTTTTTTCCCTTTTGGGGATATATTATTAAAGTTTAAAAATGTAAAAAAATAAATAAATATTGAACATACACCAGTATAATGAATGTCACCAGCTGCTGATTGTGCAGGTGCAAAACTATCACATACAATGTAGTTGATTTGAACAGGTGCATGTTCTGCCCGTGATAACCCTGGGGTATACACCACAACTAATTGTGTGCATGCATCAATAGTATCTATCCAGCCAGCTACCAGGCTGAATACTACCAGCTTCACAGACACAAAACTATTTGAAATACTGCTCATTATAAATTGCAGGAAACTATCAATATGATGATATGACTGTTTCACTCAAGATAAAATAGGTGCTGCAAGCAAGATAAGTTTAGTTTTAAAAATGAAATCTAAAAACCACTAGGTAAAATAAAGGCCCCTTTCTCCTTTCTGTCTGCACAGGGAGAATCCCTTCGGTGAGGGCTACAAATCCCAAGAATTTCATTCAAGTTTTAGGGGAAGGGTGAGAATTACAGGTAAAAATGTATTTCTTATGGAAACCTTTGGGGATTAATACCAACCTAATTAATTTATCCAAATCTTGCTATAACTTGTTAAAGAATCCAAATACATTTTAGAAAATGGCCCAGCTCCAAGTCCAAATAAAATATCTCTCCACATTCCTAATTATCATTTATCCAGTTTCATTCCTCCAAGATAACTAACATTAGAGTTGCAGACCCTGACATTTATAAATGCACTTCAGCATCTCAGCAAAATAAATGCATTCTGCTGAGGATGCTACTGCCTGGTCATTGATCGTATTGCTGTTTTATCAGCAACTACTCCCTCAGGATGACACTCATGATATCAGTCATCTCACTGTATTGACCTCTGTCGGGCATGTTTGTTTTTCATTTGATATCTATTCAATGCAGTCAGTCCTTAATTATTGCATTCCCAAACTGACCAACCTCTAAGCACAAAGTTTATTTTCAATGACCATATTTAAGATGAAAGGCAAAAAAGAATATATTTCTTTTGTTCACCAGGAACAAAAATGTTATGAAAGCTTTCTTCTTCTTCTTTTACTATGGAATTAAAAAAGTGATGGCTTGTTGTTGTGTTGTATGTTTAATTACAATATTGTCTGATTAACAGGATATGAGGCAAAAGGGGTTTTCCTTGTTTGCCCTTTAGGTAATATAATTGTGAACATGATGATAATATTAATATTACTAATAACAGTAACAATGAAGTCTATGCTTCTTTGTTTAATAGCTTGAAATTTAACTGGGTATGCACATCATACACAGGAGCTGAGAGAAACCTTTCCCCCCAGTTTGTAGGGGAAGAGTAAAATATTTTATTTATTTTTTTGCTGCTAATGAAAATATAATTTCTTATTGGCTGGTACTATTCAAGGGATTACTAATTCTCTGTTCAACCTAATATTTGTAAGTAAAGAAGATAATATAGAAGCACCCAAAACCACCAGTCCAAGGAAAATATCTGTAAAAGTCTGCTGAGGAATGCCTTTCAGCTCAGGGTGTGTGTGTGTGTGTAGGTCTTTTTGACTATGGGATGAAAAAAGTGATGGCTTGTTATTATGTTGTATGTCTAATTACAATATTGCCTAATTCACAGGATATATATAAAGAGAAACTGCTGGCTTGCGTAAATGAATAATATAGATGGAGGAATTAGCAGCGTTCAATGGCAGGAACTGCAAGACTTCTTTTGAATGCCCCAGTGGCAGGCTGCTATAACAGAATATGGAAGGTTCATGGCAGCAAGTTAGACCAGATTTTGAAAGAAAGCTGAGTGCAGTGATGATAAAAAGCTGATCTGGCAACACTCGTGACTTGGGCCTCCATTGTAAACTGGGCATCCAAGATCATGCATAAACTCCTCACCATTGGTGTTGGTGTTAATAATGCTCCATCAAGGGTTGGGAGCTGGATTCCCAAATTCACTCCCCCCCCAGCAGCTCAGGCACAAGATTTCCATCTCTGAGTGATTTAGTTTCAGTCAACTCTGCTTTAACCAACCAGCCATGTCCTCCAATGCCCTTGCCAAAATGTTTGGGGTGGCATCCAGCTGGCTGTCTATCAGCAGATGCAGCTGAGTGTCATCAGCGTACTGGTGACAACCCAGGCCAAACCCTCAGACCAGCTGGGCAAGGAGATGCATATTGGTGTTAAATAGCACAGGGGAGAGGTTCCTCTGCCTTCTGAACCAATAGAAGGAAAATGTACATCAATCAACGCCAGCTCATTGTATAGCATTAAGAAAAGTGAAAGTGGATTCTTATAAAACATTTTACTTATTATTACAAAAGAAATTATTTATTTACTTCTTTAATTTTTTGCATGTATAATCTTTCTCATTGAGACTAATGTAGATCAATCCTGGGAGACAAAGGTACACCAGCTCTGCCCTATGCCACCATGCTCCAGCCACCCAACAGAATGCCATCTACACTACCTGCTGAACCAGCAGGGGAGCAGGTTACCCAGAGGCATAGCAGGAGTTAGTCAACTCCCTAAGCAACACCTTAGCAACAGCCCCTGGAACTGGAAGAAAGTTATGTTCACAAACCCTGAGATGTAGCCCATAGCAATTCTTCCCCCTAAGCTGTGGAGTCTTATGAGCAAAAATTCTACTTTGTGAGCTACTGGCACTAAAGTGATGAGCCAGCAATTTGGCTACTGCCTAAATTAATTTGCTCTGGAGCCATCCTTCCTGAGCTAAGACAAAAATGTGTGAGCCGGAGGCTAAAAAACTGTGAGATAGCTCACACTTTCAGCTTAGAGGGAACACTGGCCCATAGGTGCCCATGGAGTCTGAAGAAAAAAACAAAAACAAAAACCTTCTTCACTACCACGTTTTAATGCCCTGCGAACCACAGAAGGCCAACAACCACCATGCCCAGTACCCATTTGCCCCCAGACAAAACCCAAACCTTGGCATGGGGAATGGCAGTACCCATCAGCCAATGTAAAAACCCAGTTCATGTGTGGGCAGGCCAGATGCCAAGTTGCATGGCAGCAAAGTAAGTCAGTCCCCCCCAGAATCATGGGACTTAGCATCTTGCATCATGGTGGCAGCTCACATGTTATGAGCTCTGTCCTGCTCAGTCCTGGACCAGCCCCCCCATCCAAAGATGCTGAGGTCTCAGAATGGGGAGAAATTGGGGTTGTCTCCCCATTTTTCACCTACTCCCAGTCACAGTCACCCTTCTCCCTGGCACAGACCTTGACCTCAGCTGCTTGTCCCTTTTTATCCTCACCCCATCTGTTTGTGCATCCCCCTTTTCCCTTTCCAGTGCTTGAGTGGTGTCTGTCTCCTCTTCTCCACTCCTTCATTGGCTTTCCTAAGCCCTCCTTTTAAGCCCTCATCCTTAGTTCCTTCCCCTTGTGCCCACCCGTCTTCCCTGGTGTGAATTGGTGTGGCTGTGCTCAGCATCCTCTGTTCTCCCTTCCTCTTTCCCTCTTTCCTCATTCCCTTGCCCGAGTCTGGCCATGGGAAGGCTCCTGCTTCAGGGCCACTGGAGTCCTGCCCTGTATCCTTTGAGGTACCCAGGGTAGGCTCCATGAGTCCCTGTGAGGTACCATTTTTCAGCAGCAGGGAGGGCTTCGGTAAGGGTGGCTTCTGCTGGAGTGCCCTTGCTTGCAGCCCTGCCAGCCCCACCTTCATTGGTGGGTTTCCGGGTGGCTGGAAGGGACCTTGTTGGGGCAGCCTTGCTCGCAGCCCTGCCAGTCTTGGCTGTGCCCCCACCAGATTGGGAAGCTGTGGCCCCACCATTTTGGGCTTGGGAGGCTGCAGCCCCATTGGCACTTGGATGACCACAGCCAGACACATTTACTGAGGTGATGGGTGCACCATGCAGGAACAACAGTCACTGAAAGGTCAGATGGGGAGGAAACAGCCAATGAAGGCCAGCAGACCCCTGTGGATCTGTTCCCCCAATGGGGAGTGCTCCTTTACCAGTGCAAGGTCCACCTTGGATCTTTCTCACAGGCACACTGACATGCAGCAGCCACAGCAGCAGCACCTAGCCTGACAGCAGTGCCCTAGCTCTGCACTCATGGCATGAACATCCCAGTATGGGCCAAGGTAAGATCACCATGGACTCACTGTATGGTATCACATGAGCAGATACATGAACAGGAGGTAGTCCTGGTCACCTGTGGTGGAGGGAAGGACAGCAGTCAGGGCCCTCCACCACCCAGCAGCACCCCCCTGGTGAACTGACATAATACTCAGCCCTTGCCCTCCAATCAGGCAGCCAGCAGTCAGTTGAGACCAGGTGCAGTGAAGATCTGTGCATCATGCATGCTGCCCAGGAACTTGGCCACAATGTTAGCAGCCAGACCCCTCCTACAGAATGGCAGTTCGTATAAGACACCCCTCTTTAAATATCACCCCCCAAATCATGTGTGTACTGTATGTCCTGGCCTAGAAATGAAAACAAAATGGAGCTGGAAAAAACAACATGGATGTTGGTCAGAGACAAGCCTGAGAAACTATTTTTGGAAGATGAAGTAGGACCACTGACTTGCTAATAGCTCTCCTCCCCACCCTAAAAGAGATACTCAATCTCAATAATGGATTTCCTGAGGACACCCCACCTCACTTGGACTTCACCCCATCCACACCTGGTCCTGTTTCCACTTGTTCATTCACCTTAATTAATGGGCTATTCATATACCTAGTAGCCTCTCCTGTCCTGCACTCAAGGGTCATCAGAATACTTTCACATCTTTTAGTTCACGTCTAGCAATCTCAACAAAGGAACATTATCCTACTATTTAAAGGACTACTGGAGGAAGAGGAGAAGGCAATGACAAGGGACTGGGATTTGGAGGAGTCCAAGGGCTAAGCTACATTATATAATTGTTTATAAGTTGTTTATGAGTTATGGGGTCAACTGCTTAAATAGAATCAATCATCAGCTCTGAGAACATTACTTGAAACACATAGGAGCTGATTTTGCTGACGAGGGGTGGCATGGTGCAATCTATGGCCCCCATAACATTCAGGAAGTCCATGAATGCTGCAAACCCAGCTCCAAACGCAGACGTAGAGTGATTTCAGCAAAGCATACTTTATTCGATCAGGAACAAGGTTACTTTGGCCGGCTCGCAGGACCGCTTATATTCCGCCACCCAAAACACCCCCCCACTTCCCAATAGGTTATTTACAGTGGCCAAGAGTCCCATAGGCTCTCGGACATGAACCTAGCCCCCTGATTGGAGCAGGCTAGGTTCACAAACATCCAACTTCTGTAACTTAATAGTTTATTTTAAAAAACACTGAACACTTCATGGCTAGTAACTTGTCTTGGAAAGGAAATATAATAATACTTAACTAAAAGCTCAACCCAACCACTGATGTGTGAGACTTGGGCACTTGGTTGGCTGATTGCCCAGGGCCAGGCTGAGTTCTTGGAAGCCACTTCTGCTAGTGCATGCCACACCACCATTTTTATTGACGGAATTCTTCAACATTTTCAGAAAAGGAACATATACATGTTCAAGTTGTCATCAGTAGGATTAAGATCAGGATTGCTCGAGTACAGCATTTAAAGCTTTCATTCCAGAGAACCCATAAGGATGTTTAGACTATTAAACCATTCCCTCCAGCTTATACTTGATATGTTTCATTTTGATACCAGAAAGAACATAATAATAATGTAAATGAGCAAGCACAACAGATGATACTCCATTATCCACATTTGCCAAATATCCAAATTAGACTAAATACAGTACAGCTCCAATATGATACCTCCTTAATGATCTATGTTACATTCCAAATTTTCACTCTGTTAAAGTCTTAATTACCAATTGCTCCAGTTAACTTTGTGATAGCAGAGTAGCATTAAAAGAATTAGGAAAGAACGAGAAAGAGACAACAGTTCTGGTGGCACATGGAAAATATTGAAATACAACTAAGTTCCCTGTGCTTGTGTGTTATTGTACAGTTGGGAAAGTGATGAACCTCAATATATCGCCTCTCTTTGAACAGTATGTGTTCTATGAAATGGTAATTTTGTGAACTCTGCTTGCTCCCTCCCTCTTTAAAGTTGCACTTCTCATCTGATTATCACTGAATTATAATTAAAAAGTGTCTTAATTTCAAAAATTGGCAAGAATCCTTGTCTTTGTGAGGGGAAATCACAATGAATGGCTGCCTAGGCACTTTTTAAATATTTAGGTTAGACTGGAGATGTAAAATTTCTGACAATTTTGAAGCCTTGGCGGGGGGTGGTGGAATGAAAATATATGGCATACTTACTTTCCTATAAAAACGACTTCTACCTTTATAATTTAGTTAGCATATAAAAATTGTACTATTTGGCATATTTATAAAATTTAAAAGTATACATTTGTTTTACTTTCTATTTTCAAAATTGCAAGTATCCCCATACTTCAGAAGGAATTGCAAACTGCTGCATCCTAAACTATCATAGCACACATATCTTTATTTTTTTCCCATCTGAGATGTAGGGGGGGAAATAAAAGCTGAAGGTAGAAAACAAATTCTGTAGTACACAAAAGAAAGCATATTATTTGGACAGAAATTCTCTGAGTCACAGTGGGTAGAACTGTCAGGATGTTTGGACATTAAGCTAAACTTTATAATAGTGGAAACACTGAACTCTTTAATAATGTACTATTATTAAACACATTGTAATATATGAATTGCTGCCAAAATTATTTAATTTTTAAAAAAATATTGGGAATTTTTTTAAACACATTTTATTAGGATATGGTAAACACAAGCCAATATATATCAAACATTTTTATACCCATATATCCTACCCTTTCCCGCCCCTCTTTTCGGCTTCCCACAGTGCTCCAACCTCTTGCTCAGTTCTTAAATCCTCTTAACCTCCTTTTAAATCTATTAGGGTGCGGTCACACTGTCCCTTTGATCAGGATTCGCCGCTGTTTCCTCCCGCATTTAAAGTTTCTGTTTACACGTGCCAATCTGCCTCCCGCATCAAAGCACGCTCACTTGCGCAAGACTTGCGCAATACTCACGGGTTTTCCTGACCCCGGGAAAATCAAGTACTTTCCTGGATTTCGCGCTTTGAACGCGCGATTTCACCTATGTGAACAGCCCTCTTTTGCAATGATTTCGCAATGATTGCGAATTGGGCCGTCTGACCACTCTCTGAAGTTTTCTTTTTTTTTAAAGCTTCTGGTTTGAGTGCATGGGCAGGCATTCGCTTAAGAAGTCAATTTTTTAAAAAAAAAATAATGTCAGTGCTTACAGCATCCCGGTGGAGGCAGGAACGAGAGGTGGGGGCTCCGGCAGCCTGGATGGGGGTGGCAAGCAGATGGCAGAGACGGTGCCCGAGAGCACGAGCGGCTCACGCCGCACACCTTCCTGCTGGGCCTCGACCTCCTGGCTGCCCAGAAGCGCCGGGAGAAGGCACGCCAGGCTGGTGGCGACTGGGCCGACGGCAAGGACAGCCCCACAGCCGCCCAAGAGCAGCTGCTGCCGTCGCCAGTTGGGGACGAGGGCGAGGGGGACAGCGAGCAGCCGGTAAGAGGGATGGCTCTTGAGGGGTGGTGTAGACATGCAAAACCGGAACAAAATATTCCCGTTTAAATTAAAGTGGGAACAAGGCGCATTTACAGCGCCGTGTGACCAGGGCCTTACACAAATCTATAGGTAACTTACCCTTCCCTAATTTGGTTATACATCTTAATCCATTTTACAATATCTATTAGCTTTCAGTGGTTATCAAAACTAAATAAACTGTCCCTTACATCCCAGTTGTTTTCTAAATAGTCTTTAAAGTCTTTCCAGTCCGCAAAAAAATCCTCTTCTTCCAAATTATTACGTTTTCTTGTCAATTTGTCCAT
The DNA here is from genome assembly GCF_001447785.1 of Gekko japonicus. NCBI lineage: Eukaryota > Metazoa > Chordata > Lepidosauria > Squamata > Gekkonidae > Gekko > Gekko japonicus. The sequence goes on from NW_015161406.1 coordinate 1,586,815, forward strand.
TTCAATCATAAAAAGTAATTTCTTAATCCAGTCCCCAACCTCAGGCACTTTATCTTGTTTCCAACATTGAGCGTATGTCATTCTGGCCGTTGTAATCATATACCACATCAACATCCTTTTTGCCACGTTGACTTCTTCCATTTTAATATTGAAAATTTGATGGGTTTTAAAAACCAGTGCTCCCTCAAGTTTCCCATTTTTTCTGAGGATTTAAGCAGCTGTTTTGCAGTGAGTAGTATTTTTTCAACAGGTAATCAAGATGTGTGTGTGTACATCTTGTTTACCTGTTGAAGAAATACTACTCACTGCAAAACAGCAGTTTAAATATATATTTTCATAACGAGTACACAGTAATGGCAAAATTAGCAACCTATTTAAGAAACAGGTCCATTATGAAATTTGAGGAGAGATGGAGTACTATGCAAGCAGGGGACAAATTTAGAATGAGAAGCAGTCTAAAACATTGTATACAAATGTATGGTAATGAAACAGAAGTAGAATAAGAATTTGTTTTAAATGCATCATCCTGAATATGTGTGAATAAGGAAGTGGACGCTGGAAAAAACGTATTTTCTTTATTTTCTTATTGTGAGATATGTACAAGATCTTTCTACTCTATTTTATTTTTGTTATATTATTTACCTGTAAAATTTATAGTGAATATTCAACAACAAGAAGAAGAGATTGGATTTATACTGAGCCCTTCACTTGGAGTCTCAGAGCGGCTTACAAACTCCTTTCCCTTCCCCTCCCCACAACAGACACCCTGTGAGGAGGGTGGGGCTGAGAGAACTCTGACACAAACTGCTCTTTCAGGAACAGCTGTGCCAGAGCTTGTGACTGACCCAAGGTAACATCAGCAGGTGCAAGTGGAGGAGTGGGGAATCAAACCTGGTTCTCCCGGATTAGAGTCCGCACACTTAACCACTACACCAAACTGGCTCATCAAATCAACTTATTTGAGAAACTTGAGGAGAGATGGAGTGTGTACTATGCAAGCAGGAGACAAATTCAGAATGAGAAACAGTTCAAAAAATTGCACATGAACATATTGCAATAAAGAAGCAGAACAGAATAAGTTTAAAACGTAACACCTGGAATATAAATGTATAAGGAAGAGGAGTTAGAGCAGAAACATATTTTATTTTCTTAATATCTGATATATAATAGACTTTCCTTTGTATTTTGATATATTACCTATATATAGTGAGTTATAGCAAGTAGGAATGAAGCTAAAAAAATTCTGGTTCAGGTTGGTCCCTGAACTGAACCCCGAACTGAACTGAGCCAAAAATGCCCCAAACTGAACCAGGAGAAAGAGGGGATTGCCCTGGAAGATTAAGGGGCTGCCAGGCATTTAACTCATCCATTTCGCTTCCCCCACTTCAAAACAGGGGGGAGCAAAACTCACGTATTTAATGGCTTTTAGCCATTTAAGCCTAACAGCTGATGGGTGGACTTCAGTGCACTGTTAGGATGAAATGGCTGACAGCCATTTCACCAGTCCGTTTTGCTTCCTCCCTCTCCCAAGCAGGGGGAAGTGAAACTGACCAGTGAAATGGCTCACAGCCATTTTAGCCTAACAGTGGGGTGGGTATGCCCATCAGCCTTTAGGCTGAAAAGGCTGTGAGCCATTTCACCAGTCCAGTTTGCTTCCCCTTCCTTGGAAGCAGGGGGAAGTGAAACCGATTAGTGAAACAGCTTGATGCCATTTCAGCCTAACAGTGGGGTGGGTGCTGGGAGCAATTTCTCCAGTCCATTTCACTTTCCCCTGCTCGGAAGTGGGGGGAAGAGAAACCGACCTAACAGTGGGGTGGGTACACCCATCAGTTGTTAGAATGAAATGGCTGTTAACCATTTCACCAAGTCCATTTTGCTTCCCCACACTTTTAAACAGTGGAAGCTAAACCAACCAGTGAAAATGGCTCACAGTTATTTCAGCCTAACAGCAGGACGGGTGTGCCTGTCAGCTGTTAGGCTGAAATGGCTGCAAACCATTTCACCAGTCCATATCACTTACCCATGCTTTGAAGAGGGGGAAGCGAAAACTGACCAGTGAAATGGCTCACAGCCATTTTATTTATTTATCAATCTCTACCCCACCCTCCTAGCCAGAGCCAGCTCAGGGTGGCTTACATAAAAACAAATAAGTTACATTAAAACGTAAGTTTAAATTAAAACAATTCTAAAACCATAATAAAGTGCTAGTAGTCATTGTTGTCCGTTTGATGGTGGCAGCCATTATTCAGGTTCTTAACTCACAGTCAGCTTGCAGTGTTCATTTTTTATTGTCCTTGCAGTGATTGATGTCCTTTTAGCTGTTGATAGAACTTCCAGGGGTCCAGGGCCCTCTCACATTCGGGTATTAGTTGTTTACTATTGGTAGTGGTGGCGGTTTCTGAAAGCCTGGTGGAAGAGCTCCATTTCACAGGCCCTGCAGAACTGTAAAAGGTCCTGCAGGGCCCTGATCTCCTCTGGGAGCTCATTCCACCAGGACAGGGCCACCACCAAGAAAGCCCTGGTCCTAGCCTCACCCCCTTAAGACCCAGGAGGGCCAGTCAATTCTGAGCCCCTGATTGCAGTGCTCTCTGGGGGACATGTGGGGAAAGGCATTCCCTCAGGTATGTAGGTCCCTGACCATATAGGGCTTTAAAGGTAAGAACCAGCACCGTGAAACAAATCCAGTATGCTAATTGGCAGCATCTATGGATTCACGCTGCTCAGCTGTTTGGTTTAAATGGCCCGAACAGCCAAGCCGAACAAGACAAAAGCTCTGAACACTGGTTTGGCAGCTCCAAAGTGGACCAAGTTCGTGTCAAATTTTAGCTCGTGAACTTGTTCATTCCCATCCCTAATAGTGAGTATGTAGAGGTGGTGAAAATATGTAATACTGAATATGTAGTACTGATGAAACAAATAATGAACTTACAAAACAGATTAGTTATGAAATTGGAAACCTAAAATGTAGAACATAAATGTACCCCAACAGAAATAAGGACTATTGTGTTTTATAGACAACTTCTTAAAAATTATAATGAAGGGGATGTTGGGGAGATAACAGTCTGTGTTTTATACATTCTGTTGTATATGTGTGTGTGTATAATTATCCTTGATATACACAATTGTGTTATATAATTCTCCCTGCCCTTTCTGTATCCCCTCTATACTATTACTTTGTTGGGACATAAAATTATATACCTGGTATCAGAGCCCAAAAAAATTGGTGAATGAGCATCAGTGTTCAGTTAATATCAGTAATGTCTTAATCAAGGTTACACTAGCAGAAATATTCACTTCTATGTCATTATCTATGTTAATCTAGTCATACCAGCCTAGTAAACCCTGTCGAGACCCATTGGTATAAATCTTGTTTACATGTAATCTTTCAAAAAAATTGTGAAAGCAGTTCTGCTTAGAGACCTAGTTGATGATGTTGGTGAAGATAGCAGAAAAGCTGTGCATAGCCATTACAAAGCTGAGGACTTATGCAATGATATGGGAACACAGTAAAACAACAGTCATATTGTCCTTTGGAAAAGAAATAGCAAACAAAAGTGTGGAAAAATCGTATCCATACCTATATGCCCATTCCTTAGGAGTGGGGTACCTTCGTTGATCAAGGTAAAACATATAACAGATGTAGCATAGAACAAGTTTGGGACCTCACTCTTTCTTGCCTTTTCCTGACTCTGCTGCTTTCCTTACTCTGCTGCTGGAGTAAATCTCTGAACCGAATTTCAGATAGGTAATTATATATTTGTTTCAAAAATTATAAGAGCTAGATGGTTCAGAGGTGATGAAAAGGGTAGAATGCTGTAGGGACAGAGCTGAATATTATTGCTATATGTTATCTGTCATGGAAACAATGAAAGACGACTGAACCATTATCTATGTATAAAGATACTATTCAATTTATCGTAGAAGAATCTGAAAATATACAGTTATGGCCCCTTAAGATTTAAACTGCTTTGTGACTGAGTTCATTTCTAGTACCATTTTTTTGCCATTGAAATACATTCCATGGTGAAAGATTGTCTCTGTGCTGTTAATTTACTCTTTTCTGCCTTCAAACCAAAAATAAATCCATTAAGAATGTTGTCATTTTAACATCCAAACTGTTTTCTCTTCTCACTTCTAAAACTGATTTGGGGATCCAGAGTTTATTGACTGCAAGAATCTGCATTCCCACCCAACTAAACAGATGGAAAACCAAGGCACACACACTAAGTGTTACTTAGGCAATCACACACAATCCCCTCTTGTCAGCTTGGCATATCACTCTGCTATTTTTGGCCAAGTAACTAATGCTGTGATACAGTGCATTAAAAAAAACCCTATTTAACAAGTTACATCTACAATGATCATTTTCTGCATTTAATAAAGGAGTATCATAATTGGATACATTTCACTTCCAATTCCAGCATGAGTTGCATCAATAGAAAAATATTTCTTTCTATCCATATTTGATTCATTTTGAACAGACAGCCTTTTTTTGTGCAAAAACTAAACACAAAAGACAAATCTTCTCTTAAGGAGTTTACAATCTAAATATTGGCAGGGGGGAGATAACAAAAGGGTGAGGGGACCACTGGAAGAAAAGAATGATACAAGGATTACAAAGAATTAATCTAAGCAATTGTGAATACACTACTTAGGCTTAGTATGAATCCATGATGAGGACAAACCACATTTGGTATCCAATATTCCAATCATGTAAAGAAACTGTAAAAGACATCAGTAAGTTACCTGCATACAGCTACTTAATAAAATCAAATTGCTTTTGTTGTATTTGGCCACTAGATATATACAACTATTAAAATATGAGTGGCCCCTACCTTCTGGAGGGGATCCATTAGACTAGGATGCAAGCTGGCATCCTGGACAATAGGGAAGGCTTTACCCTTCTTACTTGTTCAGCTCAGCCTTTTGCTGGGAAAGCTTTCTCACCCACTGGCCATTTTACATAATAGTTTGGGGATTATTTATTTATTTATTTATTACATTTGTATCCCGCCCTTCCAACATGGGCTCAGGGTGGTGAACATAGAGGCAAATGCCATACATAAAGCAATAAAACAATAAACCATCATTACCTATAAAAGAGTTAAAAGTTGGTGCTCAACAGACCATATCAATTCCATAATAAAATGCCAATAACAATAACACACTCTGAGTAAACACTCTGCTCAATTGATGTTACACTATAACTGTCATCCCCATACCAGGGCCAGTGCGCCTCATGATGTTAATACGGTGGTGGTACAATGGCAGTGGCAGCCCCTACTCAAAAGCTTGTTGGAAGACCTCCGTCATACAGGCCCTGCGGAACTGCATAAGGTCCCGCAGGGCCCTGATCTCCTCCAGGAGCTTGTTCCACCAGATAGGGGCCGCCACCGGAAAACCCCTGGCCCTGGTTGCAGCATATTTAACTACCTTGGGGGCTGGGATAACCAACAGATGTTGCCCCCCTGACCGTAGTGCCCTTGGGGGAACATATTGGGAAAGGCGGTCCCTCAGGTAAGCCAGACCCTAGCCATATAGGGCTTTAAAGGTAAGATCTGTGTAGGTTGTGTTTTTTCATATGTTTTCCCATCTGATCAGTGATTCCTTTGATATATGGCAAAAACACTTTTCCTATGGGAGACTGGCTTTCCTCAGTTGTTTGTTTTACCTTTAGATTCACTGGTTATTCTACAGCCAGGCAGAGCTTTTCTTTTTCTTTCTTTTTCCTCCCAAACCATTCTCAAACTGGCCAGGAAAAGAACATTTTTAAATGCGCTTCACACTGTAAATGTAGAGTAGGTAATTAAATAGGCCTGGTCCAGAGTGCAAACTGGTTAGCAGAATTACTGTGAGCTTGGTGATTTGTTGATTAAATTGGCAAACACCAAGAACTATCCACAGAATCTGTGGGCTTTGATCATGTGCTGATGGCCAGTACCTATCAACACATTTTGGTGTGCAGACCAAATGTAAATGTGGAGTGACCAACCCACACTTGGGGGGGGGACTAATTAATTGAAGCTTAAAACAGTTAATAAACTCTGGCTTAGCCCATAATTGGTGTGTGGCATCTTTCTTTATGGGGTGTGGGAACAACTATTTGAACTCCTCTGGTATTATTACCACTGACCAGCTGAAAAGGCCTTAATTACACTAGTGATATTCAAACACACTGAAAGGGAAATAATCTGCTTTCTCAGATCCTAGGAAAATAGAAAAAAATCTACTATGTTTTTCTGGTTAGTATCAAAGGTGCATTTTTGCTGCTCTGCCTATGGCTGTTATTGATGCTTCATCACCCAATGATTCAGCCCAAATTTTGCTGGTTCAGGTCACAAATAGTGAGCCAATTATTCAATGAGCTGTTTGGAATCTGATTTTGCTTTCTCAAACAATCTTGCTATTAGGTCTTGAGATTACTTCTTGAATAAAATATGCTGATTGCATAAGTATAAGAAGCAAATAATGTATCCCATCTTTTGAAGCATGCATGTAGCTGTCCAGATACAAATTGTAAGCAATCCATGTGTTTCAGTTGTTGTTGTTCAGTCGCACAGTCGATTCCGACTCTTCGCGACCCCATGGACCACATCACGCCAGGCCCTCCTGTCTTCCGCCGTCCTCTGAAGTCTGCTATATTTCATGTTCATTGCATCTATGACACTAACCATCTCATCCTTTGCCGTCCCAGTCTTCTTTGACCTTCAATCTTTCCCAGCAACAAGGTCTTCTCCAGTGAGTGCTCCCTTCTCATTTGGTGGCCAAAGTATTTGAGCTTCAGTTTCATTATCTGGCCTTCCAGGGAACAGTCAGGGTTGATTTCTTTTAGGATTGACTGATTTGATCTTCTTGCAGTCCAAGGGACTCTCAAGAGTCAGTACAAGTTACTTATTTTAAAGATCTGACCATGTACTTTAGAACTGAGATAATTTGGCTCTTTGACTTGTCAAAAGTAACCGCAAACTGCAGCTACCTAGTCCTGTAGCACAAGTAGCTACTGTGAAGGTGTGAAGCTGCTTGGCATAGAACTATGCTCAAGATGAATTTTGTCATGGAACATGGAGATGACCTGACTAGGATTTCACCTTGATTGTAATCTAAACAGTCTAAGCAAGGCAAGTTTGCTGGGCAATCGTATTCATGTTGAAGTTATCAGCATGTTATTAGGAGGACTAGTATGCTTAATTAGTTTATTTTATTAACATTAAGGGAATACAAAATGTTAATGCTTTTATCAGTTTCTTAAAAAATGACCTTGTAATTTTTCAGTTCCAAAACACTTGATTGTAATGATCCTGAAATCTCAAAAGGGAAATTTGATGCCCAGGTTTGATTGGACCATTAATTATTTTCAGTGTTTAAAAGGATTACTCTGCACATGCCATCAATAAGGCTAAAGTCCTTCATTTTATACAGCTCGTCTGACAGAAGACACATGGCCGTCAGTTGTGTTTATGCTGGTACTATGTGATTACCCTTCAGAACTTACTCAAGTTTTTAAAAAAGTCCTTCTATTGGATTTAGAGGTGTGCTTGGCCAGATGTGCAGTAAGCTAATAGTTATTCTACCCATACTTCATCCCTTTCATAACTATTAATGGTCCGAATCAGAACAATATTATTTTTGACATCCTGGAGTAGGTGGAAGCGTTTGGATGTGATCATTATTCTGGCATCAGCAGATGTATGTGTGACAGAGACACTGACCCATTAGAAGATTCCTTGCCAAGCAAAATAGTCCAGATTGTGTTTTTTGTGCTCAGGCTTTCTGCTTTTGGTCAAATTTTGCACCTTGTCCCTGGATCTGAGAGGGATTTCTGATTCTATTAACCACAAGTTATGATTTTCTGAGCTGTTTTGGTATCTGCGGCTGTGTATGACCTAGACAGAAATTGGAAATGTTTCACCCATATCTGCTGGCAGACAGACAGGGCAGATGGGAAGGATATAGGCAGAGATTACAGCCCCCACCCACCCATACACATATAATAAGTAGGCTGCGCCACACACACAACCACCAAATTCCCAGGCAAACCTCACTCACATGCCAATTTGTACTCAAATTGATTTCTAGTTGAAACCATTTGGAATTACTATGAGACTGATTTCAGTTTCTTACCCCTTTGTCCAATATTAGAGAATTGATTCAGATTTAGTCTCCAGTATCTCAGTTAAAAAAGATCTCAGACAAAAGGGCGGGGAAAGATCCAGCCCTAAGAGTATGGGAATTAGCTGCCATCGAAGCTAATTGGACAAACTGTATGAATTGGGCCCAACTAAGTGTGAGTCAAAACATTTATCCTACACTGGTCTAAGTAATTCTTTGCAGATAGTTTCTTTCTTTCTTTTTTGGCCCCCCGAAGGGGATTTTTTTATTACATTTTTCTAAAGCCTACAAATCTACAAGGAAAATAAGGAAAGGGAACTACAATTAGGGATAAAGAAAAAAATACCCACTACTATCTAAAACCCAAGAGAGGAGATCCTCAAAATTGCTTAAGTACAAAGTCAGTTCTAAACTCGCTAACATTTTTTTTGCTTAGTCATGTCTGCTAATATGCAATGGTATGGATCAAAGACTGGGTGGAATTAAAAGATGGGAGAACCTTAACGTTAGAAGGAGTTGATCTGCCTATGGGATGGCACGCATACATGTGGTATGGTAAAGATAAAATACATACCAGCTTCCATACAAATATAATAAGGAATGCTCTAATGAAAGCATGGAATATTATAAAACAAAAATTTTATACAAAAACCCCCTTGTGGATTTCCCCACTAGAAGCATTTATAAAACCATCATTACTGACTGAAGAAAGAAAACAAATATATGGCACACTTTTGAATGAGAAAATGGAAATCAAAAAAGATGAAATATTAAAAAAACAAAATATTCAATTAGCATGGTGGGATAAAAGCATATTAAATACAAGATATATGTTAGATAAGAAAATAGGCTTCTATGCAAAACTCCACCATCAAATCTGTCACCGGGGATAATGCTTCACTCAACATTTTTTTCAGATTCTCTCCTTTAGATTCTGGGACACCCTGGAATCGGAGGACCAGGTTTGCCTTCTCCATTTGCAGCTGTAAAAGTTGTTCTTCTGTGGAGACCCTCTTCTTTTCCAATTTTTGTACCTTTTTCTTCACATTTTGGGTAGTGGCGTCAACTTCTTTCACCTTCTCAGCTGTTTGCTCTGTGAGTTTAAGAGTCTCATTCACTTGGAATTGCTGGGTGGTGATACATTTGGTCATTGTAGACAACTGTTCCTTGATGTTAGTCATCTGTTCCAGCAGGGGGCACAGAGATTCTGCCAACATTTTAGCCAGCTCGGTGGTTCCTTCCGGTCTTGGGCTCTTTCCTTTCGCTTTTAAAAGTTTCTCCTTCTCCGTCCTCTTCCCCGCCATCTTTTATCGATTGTTTACCTTTGCCGCAATTTCTAAAGTCTCTGAATGTGCACTCAAATGCTTATACACGCCTTGGTAAGTTTTTCTCTATAGATTTCAACACTTTTGCTTCCACTCCCCCGTTTTTCCGCTTAAAAGTTCATGCGCATGGGAGGGGGCCCTCCCCCGCTCGCTTCACTTCTCGGTCAGTGGGGTGGGGAGCTTTCTTTTTAGATTGTCAAATACGCTTTAATCTGACTCACATTTATATTGGTCTTCCGACCTCGCTTAGTCTCAGATTCGACTGCTCAATCCCCAGCGCTTGTCCCGGTCAGCGTCGGTTCCACACAGACACTCGCAGGAGGGACCATCGGAGCAAAGAGTCACTCAATTCCCCAGCATCACACTTGATGAAGAGGCGACCTCTCGAAAGCCCCATGGCTAGAAGCCCTTTGCCAGGCCTCTTGGGGGGCAACGAGCCTGCGTACCCCCTCCTTCCCGCTCATGCGCAGCTTGCATCCCTGGGAGGTCCGGGAGATGTGACTGCTTAGTGTGCCGCCATCCACCGGAAGTCCTTGCAGATAGTTTCTGTTAGGGTAACAGTGCAAGAGGGAAGCTCAAAACTCTGTATGCATGGCAACATCCAGTCTGGTGCAGACACAGCATCCATGGAAATAAAAGAGAACACACAAAGCATCATGTGTGATTGTGAGAGTTCTCAGATTGCATCCTGAGTCCCCACTAACCCATATGCTGAGAACTCCATCTTGTGGCAATTGACAATCTAGCTGATGTAGATTGAGTGGAATCTTATCAGCCATTCCTATAGCACTAATATATCTCATGAAAACAGTTGTCCTGCTTCTTCAACATAATTATACAGCTCAAACCCACTAGACTTCAGTTGCCTAGCTTTTATTTTCTTCTTACGTTTTAAAAAATGCCTTTAATAACAACATGGCAGGAAGAAATTTAAGAAGTGTCACTTTTTTCACACTAGAAATGCAGTGATGGGGAACACCACACATGATGTTTGTCTGTTATACAGCTTTTGAAGGTACAAGAGGCCAGCCAGAAAAAAAGGATGATACACTTAGCACAATGACAACTAAATGTGAAAGTCTCTTTATGATGCCACCATTTGTTGCTAGAAAATAACCACAATCCATGTATATTTATAGATGGGCGTAGTTTTCCAGTTTGGTTCTAGACCATTCTCTGAAGTAGAAAATCCCATTTATATCTAAAGTATTGAATGCAAACTTTTTGGCACATGGTACTTACAGCTGTCACCAGATAGTGATTCAAAGAATAAAGTGATTGCTTACAGGTTGGAAAAATAATTTAGCATTTCTTTCCCTGTGGAACTCACAATTACATACTCCAAAGATCAAAAGTAATCTGCCTTTATTTCCTTTTCTAGAAAGCCTCAGTATCCTTTCTGTTTTAGATGGAATCTCTAAATTAAAATGCCAAATATGTTTTGGTGATTTCTTAGAAGACAGGCATATTTCTTCAAAAGATTTTTGAGAATAGTGGAATGAATTGATTATATTATATAGGTATTTGTATTTGAAGAAACTAGAAAAAATAAGAATGTGCTGCTGGCAACCAAGATCAAGATAATTCATTCCATACATATGGGTGTGAAAGCTGGACAATGAAGAAAGCTGACAGGAAGAAAGTGGATTCATTTGAAATGTGGTGTTGGAGGAGAGTGTTATAGATACCATGGACCACCAGAAAAACAAATAAGTGGACTGTAGATCAAATCAAGCCTGCACTCTCCCTAGAAGCTAAAATGATCATACTGATGCTATCGCACTTTGGTCACATTATAAGAAGACAAGACTCTTTGAAAAAGACAATAATACTAGTAAAAGTTGAAGGTAGCAGTAAAAGAGGAAGACCCAATGCGAAATGGATTGACTCTATCAAGGAAGCCATAGATCTCAATATGCAAGACCTGAGCAAGGCTGCTAATGATAGGACAATTTTGAGGTCATTAATTCATAGGGTCACCATGAGTCAGAAGCAACTTGACAACACTTAATACACACACATTTTATCTTGACAAAAACCGTAGTAGGTAAACTGGGCTGAGAAAGTGTCTAACTAAGGGTCATAAGAACATAAGAGAGGCTAATCTTGGGTCAGGCCAATGGCCCATCCAGTCCAACACTTTGTCACACAGTGGCCAAAAATACCAGGTGCCATCAGAAGGTCCACCAGTGGGGCCAGGACAGTAGAAGCCCTCCCACTGTTGCTCCCCCCCCAAGCACCAAGAATACAATGCATCACTTGCTCCAGACTGAGAGTTCCTATCTATACCCTGTGGCTAATAGCCACTGATGGACCTCTGCTCTGTATGTTTATCTAATTCCCTCTTGAAGCTGTCCATGCTTGCAGCCGCCACCACCTCCTGTGGCAGTGAATTCGATGTGTTAATCATTCTTTGGGTGATGAAGTACTTCCTTTTATCTGTTCTAACCCAACTGCTCAGAAATTTCATTGAGTGCCCACGACTTCTTGTATTGTGAGAAAGGGAGAAAAGTACCTCTTTCTCTACCTGCTCTACCTGTCACCCATTGAACATCATTGTTCAAGGATTTGGATCTGGATCTCCAAGTCCCATATTTCTCAGATCTGATTGGCCGAATTTTTCTAGCATGCTTTCCTGATTTATTATTAAACTGCAGGTCGAACTACACATGATGTCATGGTCCGTGACTGGATCTCCCAATTTTTTTTTTTAAAAAAAGCTTTGTTGGGGGATCAGTTTAAATTGTGAGTACAGTGCTGGGAAGGATGGTTTGAATTATTTTATTTTGTGTCATTTCTTTGAAATAAACTGCCCTCCTACCAAACTGCTGTTTGACCTGGTAGTTAGGTAGGTAGAAGGTAGGTAGAAGATGCTGAACTGCAGACTGTGGAAGGTCAGTAGTTCAGCAGTTCGAGACCCGGGTGCCGCATGATGGAGTGAGCTCCCATCTCTAGTTCCAGCTCCTGCCAACCTAGCAGTTCGAAAGCAAGAAATTGCAAGTAGATCAATAGGTACCACTTCGGTGGGAAGGTAACAGCGTTCCGTGCGCCTTAGTGTTTAGTCATGCCGGCCACATGACCATGGAAACGTCTTCGGACAGCGCTGGCTCTTCGGCTTTGAAACGGAGATGAGCACCGCAACCCTAGAGTCGGACTCGACTGGCTTTCGAGCAAGGGAACCTTTACCTTTAGGTAGGTAGAAGGCTTTGTTTGTACTTATCTTTCCACCCTTCTAGGTTCAAAAGTAGGTAAAATCTGGCTCACCCGGCCATGGGGCTGGGGCACCGCCTTTTCTCCCTGCAAAGTTTGGAGGCTTCCTGTTGGGCTGAAGGGCTCATCCAGGGCTGATGAGGGGGCAGGGTGGAGGTTTGCTGGGCTGGCCCCTGCCTCCTAGTCATCAGTCTTCGCCCTTCCTTTGGCCAGGTAAGGGCTATGCTGCTGAGCTCCTCCGGTAGGCCTTGACAGGCCTGAAGAGGAGTGCATTGGGAGGCATGGCGGAGGCGGCGAGGGAGCAGTGGTGGTGTCTTGGCAGTGGCAGCTTGTCATCATCATCGGTGCATGCAAGAGATGGTGATGGTGGCGGGTTATTTCAGCCAGTGGCAGCATTCCTGGGCTATGGCTGGCTGTGGCGGGGTTTCGGCAATGGTGCTTGGAGGAGGCAGCTAAGGAGCCCGGTGGTGGCATTTACTGTGGGCTCGTCAGTTGGCGGGCAAGTCCTGCACTCTGGCAGGTGCATTGGGCTGCAGGGCCTGGGCTGTAGGCAAGCTCTGCAGCCCCGGCAGCTACATTGGGTGGCTGGTCAGGGGTGCCACGCTAGAAGGCCTGGCCAAGCACAGTAGGGCCAGGGAATAGTTCTGGGGTGACCACTGGGGCTTTGGTAGGGGCGATCTTCCAGCCATCGGACTCCTGATCTCTGTAGAGGTTAGTTTGCCCCCCCCTTTTTGGTAGTACTTTAGGGCGAAAGTCATTGGGCCTTGTCTGTTCAGGACCACCACCCCCTTCCTACTCCCCTCGGGCAGCTCTGTGCAGTTGGTTAGTGGCTGGGTGGCGGTTGAGGCTTGTAAGCAGGGAGTGGCTGGCTGAGTGGTAGCCATGTTGTGTTAGCAGCATCGACCATTTTGTGTTATCAGTGTTGACCATTTTGTATTATCAGCGGTGGCCATTTTGTTTTTTTCAGTGAGTCAACATGGCATCAAAGAAAGGCACGGGGTGTGATGAAGGGAAACAGCCTGCTCTTAAAGCTCCACCTAAGAGGCCTGCTCCTGTCCTCTCTTCCTCCAAGGATGAGAACAGGAACGTGGTGTAGCAGGTGATTTTGGACAGTCTGCAGGCATTGAAGCAAGCTACAGGGGTTTCCATTCCTTGCCTGTTAGAAGGGGATGGGCAGGTGGGGAGAAAGGAAACCCCCTCTTTTTCTAATAAGCACTTTCAAGCTGAAGTGCTAACTCATTTGTCTCTTGGTGAAAGCAGGGTTCCTTCTTCTTCCGTAACGGGTGGCAGTGGATCCGCCTCAAATGACTCCAGTGCAGGGTGCTCATCTGTGACTGGAGCCCAACAGCAAGGGGTGGAGGAGCCTGGGCCATTGGTTGCAGGTGTGACTCTGGCTGCAGGTAGGTCTGCCACCACTCCTCCCATAGGTAGACTTGTTTGAAAGGAGAGTTGGCCTCCCTCCCCATATTCTTGTTTTGCATCTTGGGGGCAACGATCTAGGTTTGATTAAAGGAAAGGCTTTGGTACTTCAGACCCAGGCCAATTTTTACCTCATTAAGTGGCAGTGGCCTGGGACATTGATTGTCTGGTCCACCATGGTGCCGTGCCTAGTTTGGCATGGCGTTGGTGACCCTCTGGCTATTGACACAGCCCGCCGCAAGGCTAATCAAGAAATACAGAAAGTGTTGGAAGGAAGTTTGGGCTGTTTTTTGCCTCACCCATGTATTAGGGCAAATTGACTTGTACAGGAGTGACGGGATGCACCTGTCAGAAGCAAGGTTAGACCTCTTTCTCGAAGATTTGCGGCAAGGGCTACGGGGGGTCTTGGGCCCCCCGATGGGTGCAAGGGCCTAAGCAGAGGCTTGACCTTAGCTATGGCAGGTTTTATTCGAATTCAGATTGTGGCCTGGTGAGCACTAGCTAACAACTCCCTCAGTGGGATATAGGGGTCTTGTGAGTACAGCCCTTGGACCCTGCGGCCCAGGGGCAGGGAAAGAAGATTGCCTATGGAATCACACTGGATTGTTCCTCCCTTTGAGCCTTGCAGTTCAGGGGACAGAGCTCCAGGGTGGTTGTCCGATTGCCGTGCTGGCTGGACATGACCTACATCAGGTTGGCTCCTGGCTGGGGTAGGGTGGCTCGCCCTATCTTACTTAGCAAGGGAGGGTCTGAGTGACCCTTGGCCTTGGCTATGCTGCAAACTTTTCAACCCTTGCCATTTCTTCCGTTATTGTTATATAAAGTGGCCCTTTAGTTATCCCAACACTGGTGTCTGCCTCTTTATTCTGGCTTGGGGGGCAAAAAACTTCAGTAGAACTGAGGAGAGAAAAAGTTAGCCACCTGGACCTAGTACCAGATACCCCATGATTGGTTTTACAATTTAAATTACAGGAGGTCCAGTAATGGATCTCCACATGTAATTTGGCCATCAGGAACAGAGAAGAGTTTAGGAATGTAACATCAGATTTTGATGGGGTCATTTCTTGTCCTTCATTTTTATCTTTACCTTACAAGGATCTATCAGCAGTTGCCTTTCCCTGCTCGTGTTTCTGTAACACCAAAAAGGCAGTGCAAATATGGAATGCATAATTTCTGATGTTTTACAAAGATCAGACTTCATACTTCCATTTAATTATTCCATCATTTAAATAACAATATCACTTTCAAGTCACTGCCCTGTTTAGCTACTCAGCTTCAGAAGCAGCTCTTGCTTTTGTTTGCACATCCACAAATATTATCATTCTTCTGGAGTCTGAACCTTTGATAGTCTACCCTTCCTTTTCAATAGGTCACAAACAGACTTAAATCCCTGTACTTTATCCCTGCAGTAATACTATTAATCTCTTAGAAGACAGATAAAATTTGTGTTGGTGGAAAGGTAACAGCAATAGTAGCTGCTGTTGAGGCTTGAACAAGTATTATCCATATTGTTGTTGTTGCTATTGTTTAAACTTTCAGTAGTTCTGTGGAATCATGAGGGCTAACATACTACATACCCGGGTTGCTTGGTCTGCCCAGATAACATGGATTGCACTTGTTAAGTTTTCAAAAGGCACAGTAGGAACTCATCAGGTATGCAATGATTAATCTTTTTTCCTTCCTGCCTGTCTCTCTTCAATATCATTTTCATTTTTATACTGTTCTCCTCCCCATTAATTTTAATTGGAAGTGTGATTTTTTTTTGTACAGGAATACTGTCAAAACATTTCCACCTAGTGTCTTTCGATAGACATGTTGCCAAGTGGTGCTTCCTCTTCTGTTGGAATATTTAATACCCTCATATCTATATACACTTTCAACATCCTAATTCTTGGAGAAAAGAATAACTGTTCTTGATTGATGAGTCAGAGTGGCTTGTATACCATTTGTTTCATGAAGGAAAAACAAAAGAACAAATTTTGTGGAGTGGTCTGATAGCAGAGGGCTTATGCTTTTTGCTTTTCTCTCTCAACAAATCCAAGGATCATGCTTATTTATTAGATGCTATTATCCTTAATATAAAGAAGGTTAAATAATAGCAAAACCCTCTCACAGTAATCTAAGAGACCCCCCCCCCGAAATTCAACTTGTCCCTGAAGAACAGCCCAAATTTAGAAGGTCAGCAGGTGGGCAGCAAATATGGCTGCACAAAGGTTCTGATGGTTTATAAATCCAAAGCCCACCCTTACCCATTGGCTTGATCCACATAAAGCTCCCTCCATCCTGAGCTAACATTTCATTCCAAAAGTGTGTAGACTCAAGAACATCTGCCATGCTGATCAAAGTGGAGAACAAAATCATAATCACTGTACAATCCATTAAAACACTGTTGAATTCTCAACTAGGTAGACATTTGCTCTAGGTTTTAGCAGCTGTGAGGTTTCCTGAAACAATTTATGGCTTTTCAGTATATTTCAGGTTAGGTTGATTTTCCTTGTCAGTTACTCAGAGCGGATAAAACCAATTATTGTGCATTCAAACTTAAAAAAAATAGATTTCTAGAGCTAGCTCTTCAATAAGCATTACTATGATCAGTCCATATCTAAAGTTCTAAATTTCATATCTGTTTCTAACACTCAACAATCTGTTTCTATAACCCAGTAGCACTAATGTGCACACTGTTGCCAGTAAACTAATGTACATCATTTCAAAACTGCCATAATCCATTGAAAACTTGACTGCAAACATTTGAGACTATCTATTGCATCATCATTTAGAAAATGATGCTCCTCATTTAGAAAATGCCACCATTGAGCAGATTACAGGGAGTAGGACTCAGTACAAGCAGGAACAGAGAAGAGTTGTTCATGCTGCAAAATGTGAGAAAGCAAAGGGGAATGGGATTGGTTTTGTGACTGTCATTTGATTTCATCTGCTGCCCTTCCCTTTCATAATGTGTGAGTAATGCAAAACATGTCATAAACATTGGTTAATATTTGAACAGATAACCTGCCTTTTATTACCAAAATGCAGAATGGAGCAAAAGCCATTAATTTCTGACATGTAATGCAATGATTTTGCATTAAACCCTTTTGAATTAGATCTCCATTTTTGCATGAAGCAAAACCAGTTTAATTTGTGTTCTTTGTTATTTTCCAACTGTCTTGTGCCAGAATGGTGGATTTTTTCAGGAATGGGTAGTGCCCCCCCCTTCCTACCAAAACCAAAATGGAATAAATACTAGATTGTTTATGTGTTTGGGGAGGGGGGACTGGAAGAAAAAACTGGAGAGAAGTTGTATGATTTTATCTTATATGAAATAGCATAAACTTTTTAAAATGAGTAAATTGAAAATGATGTAATATAAATATCACCTCCGAACAGTGGACTGCGATCTGGTCCTCTCCTCTTTGCCACTCCCGTTCCACCAATATTCAAATGTTAACTTATAAACTTTTATTTCAATGGTACCTGACCCCGCAACAGCTGCATGGCATTAACCCCGCGATCTCGGACAGATGCTGGAAAAATTGTGGGGGCCGTGGCACCTATATTCATTGCTGGTGTGAGTGTCCCAAGGTCCAGGCCTTCTGGAGAGAAGTCAATGCCCAAATACTTTTAATTACAGGTTGCGCCCTCCAACTACAACCCTCCTTGTTCCTTTTGAATCATTGGAGCCATCCTTCCCCCAATGGGCTTATGAAAGAGTTGATAGAATTGTGTCTTGTGGCCGCTAGGAATGTTATTGCATTTCATTGGAAATCTTAAGAAGACGCTGCTATTGAGCGACTGGTATCTGAAATTGTGGGACTTCTTTTTACAGGACAAAGTTTCCACTAGCATCCTACGATCTGAAAATCAACCCGTTCCTGACAATCTTCAAGAAAAATGGATGCCCTTCTTAGAAGCATCAGCAGCACATAAAATCGACACCTCCCTGTTTGCCCTGCATAAACACCAGGATTTGCTTTCTTATTTTAACTGTTTTTTATATTTAATTAAAAAATATTGTAAAAAAAAAAGTTCAACCGAAACTTGGAAAAAAAATGTAATATAAATATCAGAAGTGTTAGCCTGACCTGCTTTATCTACAGCAGTGGCTAGGCTAAATTTACAGGGGTTCTGGTCTATGTATACAGAGATCTGATTCTGACCTTAAGGATCCCGCCCAAAAAGACAACGTGACAAGATTGCTGTAGTAAAATCAGTTGCTTTCTTTACTGAATAATAATTGGTTCCACAAGCATACAAAAACAGAATCACTCACATACACATACAAGGTTCCTTTAGGTACAAAAGAAATGGAAAACACTCA
The DNA here is from genome assembly GCF_001447785.1 of Gekko japonicus. Taxonomy (NCBI): domain Eukaryota; kingdom Metazoa; phylum Chordata; class Lepidosauria; order Squamata; family Gekkonidae; genus Gekko; species Gekko japonicus. The sequence goes on from NW_015161406.1 coordinate 1,605,193, forward strand.
CTTTTACACTAAATGGATGGAAATGGAAAAGGGAAACAGCATATACTTATCTGATCCAGAGTTCGACCTTCACACTGAAGAATATGGGAATAAAGAAGTTCCAACTAAAGGAATCCTACTTCACACAGTTGGAACCAGACAACACGTGTGGGCCTCTTGGCTGCAGTCCAAGAAATCACGTGAGAATTACCTATAGTAAAGCTTAAGTTGCAGAGTTGAGGTAGAAGATGGCTAGCAGGGTTCAAAACTGTTGAACCTCGCTTTTTATAACCTATTTTAGGGGGCTGGCATCTGTACCATCCTCCCACCTGTGGTCCGTCCCATTACCTGATTCTATTGGTTACTAGGAGATGACGTGTCTACCTAGAGGGAGGGGGCAATATTGAAATCTAATCCTTTAACTCAGGGGATGCATCTGGTCAAGGTTTGAATCTGGATGCCAAGGCAACCTTTGACTTGCAGATAACTTTAGCTTGGTCCCAAGCTGTAAACAGGAAACAGTCTCTTCAGATGCAAACCAGATTCTCTCAGGGTTACGTGTTAGCTTGTAATTCCTCAATGGTGGAGAAGTTGTTGTTTTTATCAACGCCTTGGCTGACCACAATGGAGATGCCTTCTTCTTCCGGCTGGGTGGATGTGTGTGTGTGCGTGTGTCAAGTCATTAGCATGAAAGTGCAGGCAGAACAGCAGCTTCCAGGTGCAGCAGTCACATCAAACCTTTAAAGCACACAGTTTTCCCAAACCCATAGATACTTGCAGGCACAGTCCGTGTGTGTGTGTGTGTGTGTCAGCAAACACAAATAAAAGCAATTATATGCACATTCCTTAACAGAAGTGAATTATCCCATCATATTGATATCTTGGTTTGCTGTGTAAAAAACCAGTCTGCATACCCTAGCAAAGCCCTGTTAGGCTTAGTAAAATTGATGTTGTGTTTCTTCTTTCTAATCAGTAATTCATAAATTAGAACATCTAAGTTATTAATCCAGGAGGACTTGTGCCAGACTCCAATAGAACAATGGGAATGACAGGACAGGAAACAAGAAACTAACAAAATTAAGATGTAAATTGAAAGGCAAACTCTCTGAAATGCAGTTTTCAGTTTATCATAGAAGCCTGTAATTTAATCAACAATTTTAAAAAGAACTCAAGGGCAATTGTAAAAGAATTCACATTCCACAGTTAAGAAAGTAGTGGATCAGGCTGTGAATAGAAAAGGAAGATATGCATGCTCTGGCCAAAAGAAAAATATGCATGCTCTGGCCAAAGTGATAGATGGCTGCACTGAGATAGGGAAA
>NW_015161406.1:1606504-1613133 GCF_001447785.1 Gekko japonicus
AGTCTCCTTTTTAGCTTTTTTTTTTTACAATCTCAGTTATGGTATTTTTTCAGATAGCATAGGAGGATGGACTGGGAAGCATCTACACAAAAAAACCTGCTCAGATAGGAACATCCAAAAATATATGATAAGGGCACTCATCTTTTTCCTTTTATGAGGTGAGGCAGTGAATATTCTGCCTTTCCTTTCACAGGCAAAGATGGTCCTGTTTTCTATGTGCATCTGCCTAGAAATGTTTCATGACTGCAGGGATGTACACTTCAAAAAGGTATTAATTTTGTTTTAGGATTTCAAGAAGGGCATGTTTTTCATTACTCCACCCATCCAATCATCATTCTGAATGCCTCCACTAGGCAGATACACAACTACTTGAAATTCTGTTCTTTTTGAACAATGAGAAAATCATTAAGGTGATTGTATGACAGCACAAAAGTGGAATGCCTGGTGCTGAAGTCAGGAATCAGTTTGCCTCAGCCCCTTAATTTCAAATGGAGTGTAAGTTTCATTTGACTTTGCAAACTGGCATTTCCCCCTCTCACCCCCTTGGGCAGCTGTACTTTCTTTGCAGCATTTCAGTCGAGTCATCTGCATCACTGTGCAGTGGTAGAGGCATGACATGAGATTACTTTTCTTCCTTTGTGCCCCCCCTTTGGCTGTTTGCAGGTAAGGAGGCAGCCATTATTTTGGGAGCTGGTATGGCAGCCAGTTGTCATGGGTTGGGTTTTGGAGGTTGTTAGCCCATGTCACTGTTACTGCATCCCCATTATTTCCATCCCCCTTGGGAATTGGCCATTTGGGTACCTATGAGGAGCGTGGCACAGGGGAGTGCCTTGTTGATTACATTTAAAGAGTTTTCTCAGTCTTGTGGGGGGGGGAAGGAAAAGGAGGAAATAATTAGCATGTATAGATAAGTAGGTAAGCTGACAGATAAGTAGATAAACTGATCAAGAGATCAAGAAGATTGATGGGGAAGGAAGTGGAAATAGAATGGGGAAATTATGGTATTAACAAACTCAATTATGTGGAAAGTAGAACAGGGGCAGGGGCGCTGTGGCTGAGTGTTAGAGCACCTGCTTTGCATGCGGTAGCTCCTCAGCCCAGACAATTGTGTCCCATTGGATTTAGAGTACCGCCTTCACACCCTTGTGGAACCACAAATTTCCCAACAGCCAGAAAGTGTCAGAAGATTTATTTCTAACTTGATTCTGTGTGGCATGGTGTCCCAGAAAGCCCAGCAGAAGAATGTCTAAGCATCTGCCTCCCAGGAGACTCAGTTGTTCTCAGATGAAAAAAGAGGACCCTGTGTGGAGGGGTTGGTGGTGTGCTGTGCAATGAGGCCCAGCATATGTCTTGACTGGCTAGGAGGCTGGGGTGTCCCTGTGGCTTCCCAAGGTCTCCAGGTGCACAGCTGAAAATGTCTCTTCTTCTAATGATGAGTAGCTGCTTTGGAATGAGGGCTGTTGGCCAGCATAGTGGGTATGACAGAAGCAGATGCATTGGCTCCTGTGGCAAAGGAGAAGGAACATATTCAGCAACAGTCGGCAGGATCCAGCAATGGAGTGGGAGTGTCCTCCAGGTAACAAGGAAGTGATAGGCAAGGAGTAGAGCCTTCTGAAATTAAGCAGGTACTGGGTGAGTACATGTCCACAGAGACACCCTCATATGACAATGAATGGTCAGATAAGGTGGCAGGACCCTGGGCCTTTCCCACCTTGGTGCCAAACCCCTTGGTCCTTCCCTCACATCATCAGTGGCTGAGGGTGATTAGTGTGGACATGCTGAATTAGCTTCTTGAGAGCCTGGTCATGAGAACATCCCTGACAGAGATGCAGGAGTTGTCAGTAAGCCTCTTGCTTAGGTTAGGACAGCAGTCCATCCTAGGGATGGGCATCAACTAACTCATGAAATAAAGTTTGTGATTAACTTTGGCTGGTTTTTGGTTTGTGAAGTGAAGTTTGTGGCAGGTCAACCAGCACATACATTCCACAAACTCTCAAGCTGTTCATGGAGACTTGTGCCAGTTCATGAAAGGATACATTTTCAGACACTGTGCTCAACCAAAATGTTTATGAAACTTCAAAGCAACAGGGGGTGATGGAATTCTCCAACCTCAGAAAACCTCTGGTCAGTTTAAAACTAGTCATGTCAGTTTCAATTGGTTATTTTTCCCTTTGCTGGCCTTCCTGTGTTCCCTTCCCATTTTTTGCACAGAGCTTGTAAAATCCTCCTCTTGCTTGAATTTCTTGTGACTGTTCTTTGAGAGCAGTCCTTTTAAGCTTGCAATCCCCTTTGCTGGCCTTCCTGTGTTCCCATTTTTTGCACAAAGCTTGTAAAATCCTCCTTTTGCTTGAATTTCTTGTGACTCTGTGCTTTGAGAGCAGTCCTTTTAAGCTTGCAATGCCAGTGGCACTGGGTTCTGCTGGGGATTCTGCACATTGTAACTTCAGGGATTCTCTAGTTTGACATTAGTCCTCCTTTTATTTATATTGCCACAGTGGCACTGGGCTCTGCTGGGTACTAGCACATTGAATTGGTTCTGCTGGGCTTGCAACCAATGTTCCCTCTAAACAGTGCTGTAAGCAAAAACTCTACCTCATGAGTGAAAAAAACTATTAGCATTAAAGTTGTGAGTCTACATTTGACTATTGCATAAATAAGTCTTTAAGATCATTTCCATAACCTTGTAAAATCTTAGAATGAATTATTTAAATTATGTTTAAACTATATTTTAAGAATAATTCAAACATTATAAGAGAAAACAGAATCAAGTCAAATTTCATTACTGAAAATGGTGTCATCTATGGTGGTAGACCAGGCCTCTAGAGAACAAGTCTACCTTCCCCTTTCCACTATATTGGTAGACCTGGCCTCCAGAGGTCTACCCTCCCCTTTCCACTATATTAGTAGACCTGACCTCCAGAGAACAGGTCTACCCTCCCCTTTTCACTATTTTGTTAAACCTGGCCTTTGGAGAACAGGTCTACCTGCTCCAGGCCACTATATTGGTAACCTAGCCTCTGGAGAACAGGTCTACCTGCTCCAGTCCACTCTATTGGTAGACCTGGCCTCCAGAAAACAGTTCTCCCACGTCTATTCCACTATATGTGTAGACCTGGCCTCTGACTGTTGCCCTGCACTGAGCCTTGGAAAACATACCAGCTTAAGTTTGTTAGGTTTAAAAGCCTTGTAGGCCATACACCATAAAAGGTAATTTTAAATTTTTTAAAGTGGTTGGGTGGCTTGGCTTAGACCCCACCCCCTCTTGGAGCCTCTCCTGGGGGGGGGCATTTGGGGCTGGAGAAGGCCAGTGCCACCTGCCTCCTTGCCCGCCTGCCCGCTTTCCCTCCCCAGGGGCCCGGCAGCCAACAGCGTTTCCCACGCTTCTATTTTTCCTTTTATTTTTGAAAATTGGTGGGCGCAGGGGGGGGGGCAGAAGGGTTCCTCGCCTAGGGTGCAAAATAAGCTGGGGCCAGCCCTGATTATAATAAATACAGTTTAAGTTTAAAACACAATAAAAGGGCATGGGTCAAGGAGGCAAGTAGTCAGCCTTACTGCTGCCAGGATCCTGTCAACTTTCTCCTGGGAGAGTTGATTGAAGAGGTCCAATACTGGACCAGACGATGGACAAGGGGCTTCCAGTTATCTTACTGTCTCAATTGTGGTCAGGAGGGCCTATCTGCAAAATAGCTTGCAAATGCCTCACAGCCAATGGCCAATTCCCTACTATTTTGTCTCCCTGTGGCAGAGTCATAATGGACTGAATAATTCTAAATAATTGGGCTGGGCGTGAGCTCACAGATGCAATGGAGGCCGCATAGAAATCCTTCTTTGCATCCTTCACAGCCATCTCATAGGCTTTCATAAGCATCCTATAAGATGTTTGTGACACTTCATCACAAGCACACTGCTACCTCCACTCTAGCCATCTTAGTTCCTGCTTCATCCTCCGCAGCTCCATTGTATACCAAGGTGCTGCTTTGGTGTGAGGGCATAGAAGACACCGGAGAGCGATCTCATTGATGGCTTCAGAGAGCCATCGTTCCCAGTCCTCCACCAGCTCATCCAACGAGCCAATCAAAATATGTCAAACAAATGCTGGAAATGTAAGAGGCATGAGGGCTCATTTTATCATATGTGGTGGACTTGTGAGAAAGCTGTAGACTTTTGGACAAAAGTCCACAATGAAATGCAAAAAATATTGAAATGTTCTTTTAAAAAAGCACCGGAAATTCTGCTTTTGGGACTTAAAATGGAAGAAGTCAATACGACTAAAAAGACTTTACTCTGGTACCTGATAGTGACAGCGAGAATGATTTATGCTCAGTTTTGGAAGACAGAAAAGGTACCAGAGGTTGAAGAATGGATACAAAAAGTTCTGTTCATGGCACAAATGGATAAGATTACAAAAAAACTGAATAACAAAGAAGATGATGAGTTTTTTGGAGAATGGAATGACTTTAAAATTTATCTGGAAAAGAACTGGGATGTGAAACAAAATTTAATATGTTTAGATCAATATTAAGTAAAATGAGGTTATCTTGAGATTGTAAGTTACGATACGAAAAATGATCTAATTAATGATGTTTTTAAAATGGAAAGTGGGGAGAAGCATTGCGGGAAGCCACAGAAGGGGGGTGTGGAAATGGGAAATGGGATAAATAATGGAAAAAGTGAAAATGTTTTAATGTCAAATGATGAATTTCCTATGAAAATAAAAATTTGTTTACCAAAAAAAAATTTTTTTATGGGCAAGTGAGTCTATAGTTGCTAATGGGCAGTCGCAATAGTGTTGGCTTGCTGGAATGCCCTGAAAATGAACCTTCGTCTGTGCAGATGGGGATGCATTGCAGCGTGCCACCATATATGCTCTTCTCAGCTTAGGGACAGATAGCACATACAAATAGTGTGGTGCGTCAAATTTGATGCAGTATTTAATCCCCACATAAAGAGGTGAGCATTTCTGTGTGACATCCCTTTATAATGTATTTCAGTCGTGCTCCATTAATTTTCTGTTGTGCAGTCAACAATCTATATTTATAGTTGACTTTCGCTTTCCAAATCAAGGTTGAGATCTTTGGTAACCCTAACTTTAAATATATCACTGAGGAAGCAATAGATGGCAGCAAAGATAACATTTTATGAAAAAAGGTTTACGTTCTTTCCAAAAGGTCTACCAGATCTGTGAACCATACCGGGGAGCCTATAAAACACAAGGTAAAATTAAGGCTCAATATGCTTTCAGAAGATCCGGAATGTACTGGGCTCCTTGGGTGTAGAAAAAAATAATGCTAGGTCAACTTTCCCTTTAAGATAGTGGACGTGCTTGGTCCATTTCAGGCTTGGTTGAAATATGATACCAAATATTTAAATTCATCAACCTGCTGGAATTTATAAGCTCCTATTTTGTCTTTTAGATGACTTACTAAATATTATTATTTTAGATTTGTCTTCATTAATTTCCAATAATTCACTGTCACAGTAAGCAATAAAGGCTCTTATTGCACATTTCAACCCAATGCATGCTCTCGATATCAGAACTAAGTCATCAGAATATAGCAGAGCTGGTACCAAATAAGATCCAATATAAGGTGCATAGGTAGATATAGTTTGCAGTCTAGGAACAAAGTCATTCAAGTATAAATTAAACAGATGTGATGCAAGGACACACCCTTGTCATACCCCTCTGTGAATTGTTATTGGGTTGGACACAAGTCCTTCATTGTTTAGCTTGACATGCTCCACATTTTCTGAGTAAAGATTCATTATAAGTTTTAACAGTTTTTTTGGAGATACTTGTGGTGTTCAATTTACTCCATAGGCAAGTATATGACACCGAATCAAAGGCCGCTTTTAGGTCTATAAAAGCAGTATATAAGGAGCCAGATGCATTTCTTGTACATTTACTGATCAAAGATGCCAACGTATAACAATGGTCCAGGCAGGAGTGGCCTTTCCTAAATCCAGTCAAGTATTCTTTCATTTTCCATCCAGCATTGTAATTTTGCCTTGAGATAGGATGCATACAGTTTGCCAATAACTGCCAACAGACTGATAGGCCTATAATTATGAAGATTAGTTTTCTCGCCTTTTTTATATAAGGGGACAATCAGCAATGTTTTCTATACTGCTGGGATAACTCCCTCTTTGTTTATTAGGGTGAAAACTGTTGCAAGTACTTGAGCCCACCATCTAGGGGCCATCGTCAACAATTCCGCCAGAAAGGCAACTATACCTGGAGACTTTTTCAGTTTTAGATTTTTGATTAGTTTAGTTACTTCAACATAAGTAAGAGGTTGCCATAAAGGGAGCTGTTCCAAATTAATTTCAAAGTTGAGTTCCTGTTTGGATTGGTTGAAATCAAATTAAATCAAATTAAACAAAAATATAATCAATTTAGGAATAATGATACAAATGAGAATCATAGACTTCTGATACAGACCAGAAGGAAAACATACCAGCACTTGGGGGGGGGGGAGAGTCTTGCAGACTACTCTAGTTTATTTATTTTTTACATTTATTCTTTGCATTTATATCCCACCCATCCTGTGGGTGGGCTCAGGGTGGGTAACATCATTATAATCAGGGCCGGCTTGCTCACTAGGCAAATTAGGTGTTTGCCAAGAGCGCAC
>NW_015161406.1:1613180-1675097 GCF_001447785.1 Gekko japonicus
CAAAAGCCCTACATCTCCGTGACCACTGCCACTGCAGCTGCCTCTTTGGCCGGCTAACTTCAGTGTCGCCGGGGGGGGGGAGTGCCGGCCTGGCTGGGCACCACCGAGGCAGGGAGGCGAGCGGGTGGCAGTGTTCCCTCTAAGCTGAGTTAGGGTGAGCCAGCTCAAAGTTTTTTAGCCTCCGGCTCACACATTTTTGCCTTTGCTCAGAAAGGAGGGCTCTGGAGCAAACTAATTTGTGCAGCAGCCAAATTGCTCACTCACAACTTAAATGCTAACATCTCACAAAGGAAAATTTTTGCTCACAAGACTCCACAGCTTAGAGGGAACATTGGTGGGTGGCATTCCTTCCCGGGCCGTCTCGGGCTGCCACCTAACTTTGCTTTCCCCCCGCTCCTCCCTGGCGCTGCTGCCCAAAGCAGCTGAAGTGGAGGGATGGGGTGGGACGGATGGGGCTTTCCTGACAAGAGGCGCCCTGGCGGGGCTGCCTCTACATCGTAAGCCTCCCCCCCGCCGCCCCATGTCCCAGCCGACAGCGGCCCTGCTCCACTTCGGAAGAGGGCAGCTGGGCAGGGCTCGGCTAAAAGACTGGGGGGGCAGGCAAGATGCTGCTGCGCCTCCAAGAGAGGAAGCATCCGGTCAGCCCTGCAGGGGAGGGGGGTCAGTGGAGGCAGCCCTCACGGGGACGCGGCAGGTTGGGCTAGGGGGACACACAGCCCTCACCAAGCCCCAGGTGCCCAGTCTCTCACCTGTGCCCAAGGGGCTGCCTGCCCCCACATCCAGCCCGGGGAGCGCTCGGCCCACTGGCTCACCCCCCACGGGCAGCCCCCATGCCACTGGGGAATTCCTCTCTCCCTCGTTCCCATGGCACTGGAAAGCCCGGTGTGGCGAAGGCTCGGGTGCTTCTTGGGGGGTGACCTCGGGGTCAGGTGAGTCTTGGGGGTGAAGCCCTGGCCGGGCCCTGGACCTCCCTTGCCTGGGTGGGACACCCACCCTGCGACAACTGTGCCTGGCAGGCGAGAAGCTGCAGGGCCACATGGGGAGACTGCCAGGCCACCTCTTCTCCTCCCGCATGTGGTGGGTGGCTTGGCTTAGCCCCCACCCCCTCCTAGAGCCTCTCCTGGGGGGGCATTTGGGGCTGGAGAAGGCCAGTGCCACCTGCCTCCTTGCCCGCCTGCCCACTTTCCCTCCCCAGGGGCCAGGCAGCCAACAGTGTTTCCCACGCTTCTATTTTTCCTTTTATTTTTGAAAATTGGTGGGCGCACGGGGGGGGGGCGCCAGAAGGGATCCTCACCTAGGGTGCAAAATAAGCTGGGGCCAGCCCTGATTATAATAAATACAGTTTAAAACACAATAAAACATTATAATAACGGGTACAGCTTGAAAAAACATCAGATGGCTATAAAGTTCTGGCCCGATAGTACAGTGAGTTAAAGGCCAGTTGTCGCTGGTCAGTAAATAGATGGGTGACAGCAACCTCAGGGAGACCATATATGGGCACCTGTTGCCTCAACCAAAGTCCTGGAGGAACAGCTCCATCTTGCAGGCCCTGCGGAATTGAAAAAGATCCTGCAGGGCCCTGGTCTCAATAGGGCCCTGGCCCTTGTTGAGGCAAAACAGGCATCCTTCAGGCCAGAGACAACCAGGAGGTATTGATATTTTGAGCATAATTCTCTTTGAGGCATATATGGGAAGAGGCGGTTCCTTAGATATGTTGGTCCCAGGCCATATAAGGCTTTAAAGGTCAAAACCAGCACCTTGAAGTGAATCTGATATTCAACTGGCAACCAGTGCAGTTGGCGGAGCACATGCCTAATGTGAGCCCGCACAGGCATTGACGTCAGCAGACATACCACCGCATTCTGCACCAGTTGTAATTTTTGGATCAGCTTCAAGGGTAAGCCTGCATACAGCGAGTTGCAGTAATAAAGTCTGGAAGTTGCTAGGTCTTGGGGGGAAAGATAGGGCTTCAGTAGGCTGATCTGCCTAATATGGAAAAACGCAAATCTGGCAAGTTTAGCAACCTTGGCCTCCATGGAAAGAGAGGCATCCAGTGATCCCCCTCAGACTCCTCACTGTCTGGTCTGGCACCAAAGGTGCCCCTTCCAGTGTGGGGAACCTGGCACCCACATCCAACCCCCCTTGACCCAGGTACAGGTCCTCCGTCTTCAATGGATTTAACTTCAACTGGCTCTGCTGCAACCATCCAGCCACAGCATCCAAAACCTCAGCCAAGTTCATAGGAACGGAAGATGGATGGCTGTCAATTAACAGATAGAGCTGGGTGTCATCAGCATACTGATGATAACCCAGCCCATAACTCTGGACTAACTGGGCGAGGGGGCACATATAGATGTTAAATAACATTGGCAAGAGGATCGCCCCCTGCAGCACTCCAGTGGGTATCATGGGGAGACCCTCTTGCCAAGCACCACCCTCTGTCCCTGACCATGGAGGAAGGAAGAAAAACATTTCAAGGCAGTCCCCTGAACTCCTACATCAGCAAGGCAGTGGGTCAATAGATCATAGTCAACCATATCGAATGCTGCCATTAGATATAATAGCAACAGCAGCACCTATCTGCCCTGATCCAGATGTCTACAGAGGTCATCTGTAAGGGCAACCAGAGCCATCTCTGTCCCATGACCAGGGCAGAAGCCAGACTGGAAGGTATCAAGGATGGAAGCATCATCCAGGAAATCATGGAGTTGTTTGGCCACCACTCTCTCAACTACCTGACCCAGGAACTGTAAGTTCAACACTGGGCAGTAGTTGGTTAGGACCATAGGGTCCAATGATGGTTTTTTCAAGAGCAGACAAGCTACTGCCTCCTTCAATGCCTCTGCGAAAGTCCCAGAAGAAAGGGACAAGTTGATCATTTCTCCCAGAGGGACCCAAATGTTCTCCCTGCAGGTATCCACCAACCAGGAAGGGAGGCAAGTAGCCTTACTGCTGCCAGGATCCTGTCAACTTTCTCCTGGGAGAGTCGATTGAAGTGGTCCAATACTGGACCAGAAGATGGACAAGGGGCTTACAGTTATCTTACTGTCTCAATTGTGGTCAGGAGGGCCTATCTGCAAAATAGCTCGCAAATGCCTCACAGCCAATGGCCAATTCCCTACTATTTTGTCTGCCCTGTGGCAGAGTCATAATGGACTGAATAATTCTAAATAATTGGGCTGGGCGTGAGCTCACAGATGCAATGGAGGCCGCATAGAAATCCTTCTTTGCATCCTTCACAGCCATCTCATAGGCTTTCATAAGCATCCTATAAGATGTTTGTGATGCTTCATCACAAGCACACTGCTACCTCCACTCTAGCAAATCTTAGTTCCTACTTCATCCTCCACAGCTCCATTGTATACCAAGGTGCTGCTTTGGTGTGAGAGCGTAGAAGACACCGGGGAGCGATCTCATTGATGGTTTCAGAGAGCCGGTGTTCCCAGTCCTCCACCAGCTCATCCAACGAGCCGCCAGGGGGCATTGGATCCTGCAGAGCTTCCTGAAGCCAAATGAGGTCCATTTGATTCTGCAGGCAAATATAAATGTGCTTGCCGCCTAAAGAGGGAAGCCGTGGAATGCTCAGACAGACCTTGAGGGCGAAGTGGTTAGACCATGGGACTACATCTGTAGTTATCTGATCCACATGTATCCCCATTCCAAAAATCAGATCCAGTGTGTGACCCACTTGATGCATGGGAGCTGATACAAGCTGGGAGAGTCCCAGTGCCTCCATTGATGACATCAGTAAACTATGACAAATTACAGGTCAAGCATAACAGAGATTGAACGATCACTGTAAGAACCCTGCTTAACCTAACAAACAGGAAGTTGCTAAAAGGTTATCAAACTGTCAAACTACTTATTTATTCAAATATTTATTTCCCACTTTTCCTGAGACTCAAGGCTGCTTACAAATCATATTGAAAAGCATAATAGGGGTCTGCAAAAATATTAATTCCAACTCCATTGTTGCCTAGGAGGACCATTATAGCTAATGGGTCCCATAGACTATAATGGAGTCAATCTGAGGGTATCTGGAGCTTGGGGAACTGTTTTTTGATGTAGAGGCACCAAATTTGTAGCATAGCTGCTGATGTATCTCCTCAAAAACACTGCCAAGTTTCAAAAAGATTGGACCAGGTGGTCCAATTCTATAGGCCCCAGAAGCATAAGAGAATCAAAGTCCCAGAGATTCTCTGCAGTAGAAACTGAACATGGGGGCATCTTTGCAAGCCCAGTACATCCAGTGCCACTATGGCAGTGCAAACCCAACAGGACTAAATTCAAAAAAGAGAATCTCTGCAGTTGAAGCTGGAGATGGGAGGGCATTTTTGCAAGCACAGCATAACTAGAGCAATGTTTCCAATGGAGGGGAAAATGCCTTCTCAGTTTACTTATCAGCTAAAGCTAAAACCCTTGAGCTGCCAGCTAAAATTTTGTGTGCCAGCACCCCCCAGCGCAGCTTAGAGGGAACTCTGCTTGCAACCATACTCAAAGTATGTTTAAGCCCTTCCTCAGATTATGGGATAAAATTAAGTAAACCTCTCTCTATACTTTAATCATATTGTAATTATGCATTAATTATGCATGTTTACAGGAACATAAAAAAGAAGAATGGAAAAGAATTTATGCCAAATGTTAAACTCTCTACCAATGCCTTAATTTGTTTGCTTTTTACTTTTTAAATTCCATTTTTATTGTTGTTGTTGTTGTGTACACTGTAGGTTGTTTTTCCTATATGGGAAGTGGGGTGTATACTTTGTTTCTTTTTCTATGTTGTTGTTGTTGTTCAGTCGCACAGTCAAGTCCAACTCTTCGCAAACCCATGGACCAGATCACGCCAGGCCTTCCTGTATTCCACCGTCCTCTGACGTTTGCTCAATTTCATGTTTGTTGCATCTATGACACTGTCTAACCAGTTTAAGGGAAGCAGCTTTTTTGGGGCTGTTTTCTGCCATCCCTTTAAATGTTAAAGGGACTGCAAAACAGTACAAAAACAGCTGCACTGGGTAGAGGCTCTCTCCACTGCACAGCTGTTTTTGCCCTGTCTTCTGCAGTCCCTTTAAACTTTATTTTGTAAAATATATAAAGGTTTTTTGAACAGAAAAAAAGAATATCACTCTGCAGTACAGCCTCTACTGCTTAGCCACAAAGAAATAACAAAGCTAACTTAGATGGGACACCTTAGATGGGACACCTTCTTGTAGCATAAGATTCCAAGCTATAGCCTGAAGTATTTTATACATAGCTGTCCATCATGATCTAGCATAACGTATCAAAGCACACTAGCATGATTCAAGCATAAAGTTAGCATAGCTTCCCTGTGGTCTGGAAGGAAAGCCTTTTGCCCCCAGAGATCATATGGTCTTAATGCTCCAATCATAGGTCCACTTTGTTGGAACTTTCCAAACACTGTTAGCAACAACTCCTAATTCTCCCCTCCCTTCTAGCCATATAACCAACACAGGTTCTTGTGATTAACCAATTACCTCATTTTGAATCTGTCCTTGAAAGAAGCTCCAATCATAGGTCCCCTTTGATGGAAGTTTCCAAAGACTGTTAGCAACAACTCCTAATTCTCTCCTCCCTTCTAGCCATATACCCAACACAGGTTCTTGTGATTTACCAAGTACCTCATTTTGAATCTGTCCTTGAAAGAGATAAGGATGGTAACTGAAGGAAGGCCCAAATTACAAACACCTACAGGCCAGACTAAGTCTTTTAATAATCACATTAACCCTTGAGAGAAACTAGGATGCTTTGTTTCACATGTTGTAATGTATTTCAATGGAGCCCATGCAAGTCAATTGGCATTGATCTCATCCTTTGCCATCCTCATCTTCTTTCACCTTCAGTCTTTCCCAGCATCAGGGGAGACACCTTGATCTTTTTATGTATTTTTCTATATTTAAATAAAAATCTTAAATTGAAACAGGGATGACAGCCCTGGGAGTATGAGCAGTCTACCAGAACTGAAATGACAGACCCCAAAGTGGAATAACAGCTTCTGGGGGTAGAGATGGGAAACCGGGAAAATGTGGTTTGGTTCGAACCAAACTGACCTGCAAATCCCATTTAAAGGGACCACAGTCCCTTTAAATGTTTATTCCCTTTAGTATATCCCTTTTGCTGGGCTTGCAGCCCCCTCCCCCTTTGCTTGGAGTGTGATTATGTACGTGACATCAGGCCTCCTGAGCTGGCATTGCCACATTGGTACTGGGTTCTGCTGGGTTCTCTGTGATTGCACTGGTACTGCTGGACAAACCAGTTTAAGGGAAGCAGCTTTTTTGGGGCTGTTTTCTGCCATCCCTTTAAATGTTAAAGGGACTGCAAAACAGTACAAAAACAGCTGCACTGGGTAGAGGCTCTCTCCACTGCACAGCTGTTTTTGCCCTGTCTTCTGCAGTTCCTTTAAACTTTATGTCATAAAATATATAAAGGTTTTTTGAACAGTAAAAAAAGAATATCACTATGCAGTACAGCCTCTACTGCTTAGCCACAAAGAAATAACAAAGCTAACTTTATATCCAATACATTTTTTACCTGGTATTAGATGGCACACTGTCTTGTAGCATAAGATTCTAAGCTATAGCCGGAAGCATTTTATACATCGCTGTCCATCATGATCTAGCATAACATATCAAAGCACACTAGCATGATTCAAGCATAAAGTTAGCATAGCTTCCCTGTGCCCCCAGAGATCATATGGTCTTAATGCTCCAATCATAGGTCCACTTTGTTGGAACTTTCGAAACACTGTTAGCAACAACTCCTAATTCTCTCCTCCCTTCTAGCCATATACCCAACACAGGTTCTTGTGATTTACCAAGTACCTCATTTTGAATCTGTCCTTGAAAGAGATAAGGATGGTAACTGAAGGAAGGCCCAAATTACAAACACCTGCAGGCCAGACTAAGTCTTTTAATAATCACATTAACCCTTGAGAGAAACTAGGATGCTTTGTTTCACATGTTGTAATGTATTTCAATGGAGCCCATGCAAGTCAATTGGCATTGCTGGCTTCCATTATCTTCAATGGGCAATCCTTTTATTCCTTTTAGTATATCCCTTCTGCTGGGCTTGCAGCCCCCTCCCCCCTTGCTTGGAGTGTGATTATGTACATGACATCAGGCCTCCTGAGCTGGCATTGCCACATTGGTACTGGGTTTAGCTGGGTTCTCTGTGATTGCACTGGTACTGCTGGACATTCTGTACATTGCTCTGCTTATGCTGTGCTTGCAAAAATGCCCTCCCATCTCCAGTGTCAACTGCAGAGATTCTCTGTTTTGAATTTAGTCCTGTTGGGTTTGCACTGCCACAGTGGCACCGGATGTACTGGGCTTGCAAAAATGCCCCCATGTTCAGTTTCTACTGCAGAGAATCTCTGGGACTTTGATTGTCTTATGCTGGGTTTCTATGGCCCTGGGGGGGGGGGTGCTCTTTTCTCCCCTCCTTTGGATGGTGGGATCTTCTTTGGGGGACTGTAACTCATACCCCATAAACTCAGTCCTTACAAAACTTGGAGGGCAGCTAGGGGAGAGTCACCTGGAGACCACCTGCGGGTTTGGTGTCTCCAGCTTGCACAGGATCTGTTCTATACACTCCTGAACCTCTTGAATCTTCACCTGTCAAAATGAATGCCTATCAGCTGTGTTAAGATGAATATATTACAGGGGGTATGTTGACTTGTTTTCAGTACTATTTGTGGAAATTGAAATGAAAAAAGAGGACAAGGAGGAAAACAAAGGACAAGAAATTATTGGGGGGAAGGGGCTGATAGAATCTGGAATAATTTACTCACCACATATAACATACATATCCAGGTGCAACTGGAAAGGGCCCCAGTTCTGATGAAATACCTGGATTTTATCCACAGAGCATACCCTGGTACATCAAGAATGAGGGAACAGTGCATCACTGGCTGTGCAGCAGGGTGTGGTTGGAAAGGAGTGCCCTTAGTGCTGAGAAATATCTTTCTGAACCTCACAGTAGCTGTTGGACACATCTTGGGCTGGGGCTGGACCTGGGCACCTCTTGGCACATTGTGCACAGGTGATGATAAAGCCAGCAGAATATGCTGATTACATTTGGAATCATAGTGGATCTCCCAATAAAGACAGCCATGTTCAGTCTGCCTAGCACAGAACACCCAATTAAATGTTAGCATATTTAATAGTACAACATAGCTCATCTTTATGAAATAAACTACTTAAATGCAAGCTGGCATCCCATGTCTTCATTTGAGGTGGCTAGGGCAATGGATATTGTAAACAGTAAAGTTCAAATGTTGATCACATTTTTGGTACATTTTTCAATATCCTAAGAACAGATACTCGGTATCCTCTCTTGAAGTTTTGCAAAAGGACTCCCAGATCTACCTGTTTCATTTGGCTTTTGGATGCTCACATGGGGCTGTTCTGAATCACTAGTTTTTGCGCTCAGTTTAAAAAAAAAAACAACAACTTCAGTGTATGCATAGTTTGTTCTTAAATGTTGCCATAATGTAACTAATTTTGTAATTATTTAGAGTGCACAATTAGGAAAAGTGAAGTTGTTGCCTTTTTCAGTAGTAAAAATATAGTTTTATATCTCATGCCTTCTTTCTTCCAGGGCAACACCAGTGACAGAGACTGCACTGACACAATAGACATGAGGGCCACTTTGCCTCCACACTGCAGTTGCCATTTGGTATAGCTTTTAGTCTACATGGGTGCTTCAACCCCTGGCCATCGCCTTCTCAATGTTTACTGGCAGCTGCTGGGAGAAGATGGGTAATGTACATGTCACCTAGTGTTTTCCTTAAGAACTGCATTAATGAAAGGCAAATTATCTTCTGCTCATCCCAATTTATGCTTGCTTTTGTGAGAATACTCAAAAAGTATTCAAGGTTTTGTGAGTGCTTACTTAGCATCTCATTAAAAAAGTAGGAATAGACTTTCCATGATCTCTCCAACCTCCAGAGACCTTCAATAATTCACTCACCTTTGATTCCTTTCTCTAGGTGATAAGTAGGTGGGAACAGCCCTCAAACCCTACTCCCTATGAGTCATTTGGCTCAGGAAATCCGAACAATTACATTTCTGTGGGGTTTCTTGTACCTAGTACAGTCTTGTTGCACTATTTAGAAGAGACTGAGAAGTAAAGATAGAAGAAAGAGGGGGGTTGGAATTTTGCTCCTGTCAGGTAAGCTTTGAGGAAGGAGAGAGTGCCTAGGGGGTGACAGAATTTAGGGACTGGAAGGGAAGGATTATACTGAGTGACTGGCCAACCAATGTTCTGAAAAAGAAGTAGAGTTTTTCTCGAGGGAGAGGTTTAATTTAGGTGTTCCATGTCTTTTCTTAACTTTCGTAATACACAAATAGTGTTATACAAACCACTTTCTTGTTTTCTTCAAATATTTTATATATACACATATCTTCACTAGTATTATTTTTATTTATAGTAATGTGAAATCTATATGTTCACTAGAGGGAAACTGATGAACTTGATCTGATCACTTTGCATGATGGTTGTCTGAAGGTCAACATACAACATTTCAAATGATATTCAGAAGATGCATCATTGATTCTGAGAGTTTAAATGGTTTAGAAAAAATAAAATAAAACAAGATTACCTAGGTCCTCCAGGCAAAGTGAATCTTCTGGTTATCGTTTGCAAAGTTCCACCATGTCACATCATTTAATGTCACATTCTCTTGAATTGTGTTAAGTCATGTCAAGTCATATCACATATAGCACAATTTAACATGAAAAGACATGAGGTAAGCTAGTGAAAAATGACAGAAAAGAACTGCGCTATATTTTGTTAGTCGTCTTCTGTATCAGCCGTTTAGAAATACTGATTTATCAAGAAAGATTTTGTTGAGACTGAAGTCTGTTAACAAGATCTGAAAGCTTGATTTAGAATTTATTACAATATGTCAGCAGTTGCTGTTTGAAAGCTTGCTGTCCCATCGAAAAAGAACTGTTGAAGTTAGGGGACAATGACCACCATGCCATCAGATACTATGTTGCCCATGCAGAAATGATAAGTCCACATTGCTACCATAAGCTCTGGCTCAAAGGTTTAGGACTGAAGAGTTGCATCTGGTTCTGCCTGAAGAACTATGGATGAAGGTTCGTGAGATTGTACAGGAAGCAGCGATTAGCACCATCCCAAAGAAAAAGAAATGCAAGAAAGGAAAGTGGCTGTTTGATGAGACTTTACAAATAGCTGAGGAAAGAAGGAAAGTGAAAGGCAAAGGTGAAAAGGAAAGATTTACCCAACTGAATGCAGATTTCCCGAGAACAGCAAGGAGAGATAAGGAGGCCTTCCTGAATGAACAATGAAAAGTAATAGAAGAAAACAATAGAATGGGAAGGACTAGAGATCTCTTCAAGAAAATTGGAGAAATCAAGGGAACGTTCTGTGTAAAGCTAGCCATGATAAAGGACAAAACGGTAAGGACCTAACAGAAGCAGAAAAGATTAGGAAGAGATGGCAAGAATACACAGAAGAACTATACAAGAAGGACCTCAATGTCCTTGACAACCATGATGGTGTGATCGATGACCTCGAGCCAGACCTCCTGGAGTGTGAAGTCAAATGGGCCTTAGAAAGAATTATGAACAACAAAGCTAGTGGAGATGATGGTATCCCAGCTGAGCATCTAAAAGATGATGCTGTTAAAGTGCTGCACTCCATTTGCCAGCAAATTTGGAAAATGCAACAATGGCCACAGGATTGGAAAGGTCAGTTTACATTCCCATCCCAAAGAAGGGCAATGCCAGGGAATATTCAAGCTATTGCACAATTGCACTCATTTCACATGCTAGCAAGGTCACGTTCAAGATCCTACAAGCTAGACTTCAGCAGTACGTGACAAATTGCCAACATTTCCTGGATTATGGAGAAAGCAAGGAAGTACCAGAAAAACATCTACTTCTGCTTCATTGACTACACTAAAGCCCTTGATTGTTTGAGCCACAACAAACTGTGGCAAGTCCTTAAAGAGATTGGAGTACCAGACCACCTCACACATCTCATGAGAAACCTATATAAGGGTCAATAAGTGACAGAACCGGACATGGAACAACTGATTGGTTTAGAATAGGAAAAGGAGTACAGCAAAGATGTATATTGTCAGCCTGCTTATTTAATTTATATGCAGAGTAAATCATGCAAAATGCTGGCCTGGATGGATCACAGGCTGGAATTAAGATTGCCAGGAAAAACATCAACAACCTCAGATATGCAGACGATACCACTCTAATGGCAGAAAGTGAAGAGAACATAAAGAGCCTCTTGCTCAAAGTGAAAGAGGAGAGTGCAAAAGTTGGCTTGAAACTCAGCATCAAAAAAACTAAGCTCATGGCATCCGGCCCCATCACTCCTTGGCAAATAGAAGGGGAAGTCGTGGAAGCAGTGACAGAATTCATGTTCCTGGGATCCAAGATCACTTCAGATGGTGACTGCAGCCATGAAATTAAAAGACACCTGCTCCTTGGAAGGAAAGCTATGACAAACCTTGACAGTATAATAAAAAGCAGAGACATTACACTGCCAAGAAAAGTCCACATAGTCGAAGCAATGGTATTCCCAGTAGTAATGTATGGCTGCGAGAGTTGGGCCATAAGGAAGGCAGAGCACTGAAGAATAGATGCTTTCGAATTACAGTGCTGGAGAAGACTCTTGAGAGTCCCATGGCCTGCAAGGTGATCACATCAGTCAATTCTAAAGTAAATAAAACCTGACTGTTCCCTGGAGAGACAGATACAGAAGCCAAAGCTCAAATACTTTGGCCACCAAATGAGAAGGGAGAAGACTCTAGTGTTGGGAAAGATTGAAGGTAACAGAAGAAGGGGACAGCAAAGGATGAGATGGTTAGACAGTGTTACCGATGCAATGAACATAAAATTGAGCAAACTCCAGAGAATGGTGTAAGACAGGAGGGCCTGTCGTAATGTGGTCCATGGGGTCTGAAAGAGTCAGGCTTGACTGTGCGAATGAACAACAACAAAGTGAACACCTTGCAAATAGCCCCCCCCAATTTTGTTAAAAATAAACTTTCAGCTGCAATACAATATTTATTCTTCAACATTAAGTCTCCATGTCCCTTTTCTTGTTATTATATTACCACTTTAGAAGTTAGTGCTGGAAGTCAGTCTTTAGGCAAATGAAATTGTTGTGTGGTCCTTAATGATAAATGTGGTAACAACTACATGCACACCAGGGGCCTTGTGAGATCTTTAGGCCGCACTAGGCCTTATGTGCATTCTCTGAGGAGTCCACTGGCAATGACATCACCCCCCCCTGGTTTCTTAAAGACTTTTGGCATATGAGGAAAGACCTTAATCAGCTTGATGGTGTTCCCAGGTTGTGTTACCTCTTACCCATTGGTCCATGGTGTGATATAAGGTTACAGTGTCCCCACTCATCACAACAGATAATTTGGAGTTTAATTATAGAAGCCTATCCTTTAAGAATTCCATAATTCCCTGTGGAGATGGGGCTCACCTTTGCTGCTATGGAACATAAATGCTATTTAAGAGTTTCTTCGTGAATACTATGCCTGTCGTTGGGATACAGAAGAAAATAGATAACAACCCAGTCTTTAAAACCCAGAAGTTACTTTCAGAATTGTTTAGGGTGTAATTTATCAAGTATTGTGTATGCAATAAGGTTTTTTTTTTAAGTAATGTGCCATGGTTTGTGAGGTGAAGGTATCCTAAATGTTCTACTGATGTCATAGTAAATGTGGGTGCTATTCTCAAACCAGGCCACAACATTTACATAGCTATTAAGCTTTCTTAGCCATGAACAATTTAAGTGTATGCATACCATTATGTACATACAATTTATGTAGAGATGAGCCTGATGTGGTGAAAAAGGCAGGCACAGGGTCTGAACTAGGTTTTTCCCATCTACACAAGTGGTTACAGCTTCAGAGGGGCTATTGAAACCATGGAAGACTCACTGGATGAGAGTTAAACCCACTGTTCCCAGTGACCATGTATCTTCCAAACAACCACACCATTCTACTTCAGAAAACACACACACACAGAAGGCCATCTAAGTAGAGTCCTAAGCAGAGTTATACCCTACAAAGCCTATTCACTGCTATTAGGATCTTCTTTTGTGTCTGGTCTAGCTTGGTCCATTTTTTAACACCTGTAAAATATACATTGTGTTTGGAAGACAGCCTGTATTACTTTGCATGACTCCTAAGGTTACAACCTATACACTATTACTTATGGTAAACCCCATTTAACTCAGTGGCACTTAAATAAATGAGTGTAATAGTTAAGAATGTTTAAATTTTGTTTTTGGTTCATTCCCCACCCCCACCCCACTCTGCCAGGGAAATATTTTGACAGACAATCTAAGTAAAAAGGAAGTGCTACTGCTGATTCACCCTGGCCTGGATAGCTCAGGCTAACCCAATCTTGCCAGATCAGAAGCTAAGCAGGGTCAGCCCTGGCTAGTATTTGGATGGGAGACCTCCAAGGAATACCAAGGTTGCTACACAGAGACAGGCAATGGCAAACCACCCCTGAATGTCTCTTGCCTTGAAAACCTTATGGGGTTCCCATGAGTCAGTTGTGATGACACTTTCCACCACCACTGTTGATTCTCATTCACATTGGTTTTGCTGTCTGCAGAGTGCCCAATGAACTTGGGGAATTCAGATTCATAGGTTTAATATAAAAAGGAAAGCTAGTGAGCCTTTGCTGAAGAGGGATTTTTTTTTCTGTACCAAGTTTAATAAAGAGTGTGACTTGACCTGGGATTTGTGCAGGATGAGCAAATAGCTTTAACACAGTAAAAGCCACTGGGCTTGTAGGTAACCCTTCGAGAAATCAGTAACCTGTTTTTAAAAGGAAAACAGGAATAATTCAGCATTTTTAAAAGTGTATTAGATGGGCTAACAGAACTGTTGAGTTCGAGAGGGAAAGCAATGGTAGGTGGGTTCCAGCAACAATTTCACTTCCTATCAACTATATAATCCAGGGGAGAATCTGCGAAGCCTGCGGCCTCATTAAGTTCAACAGAGTCCCGGGGGGGGGGGGGGCCCACTGGGTTTTAAAAAATTTTAAAAAATAGCATTCAAAGGCTAATAAGTTTAAAATTTTCCATTTTAGTTTCCCCCCTCCCCATACAAATCCCCCCTCTTTTTAAAACTTAGCACACTTCTCCATGAACAACTTTTAATAAGTCAACAGAGCACCATACCAACTGGATATTCAGAAGAAATTTCCTTTAAATGGCATATTTGGGGGGCAAGCGGCAGAAGAAAAGAGGTCAGAAACGTTTCTCCCATGCAATTTCCTAAGGATGCTTTCAAAAATGATGGCCTCTAATCATTTATTATGCACTTTTCCTGGAACTTTAGCAGAGTTGCAGATCGCCGCTTATATTATCTCAGCTTCATTATGCGTAAATCAGGCTGACTGTTGTTATGCCTGGTTGTTATGCCTGGTTCTTTCACATGAGCATTGTCAGACTGTGAGTCTGGCAACAGCTTCTACATGCTGCTATAGAATTTATATGGAGCCAAAGGTCTGAACCAGGCTTTCATTTACCAACTCCAGGTTAGGAAATTCTTGAAGATTTGAGGGTAGAATCTGGGGGTGGGGGTAGAGTCTGGTGAAGGTGAGGGCACCACACACACACACACACCTACAATGCCACAGAATCTGGTCTCTGAAGCTTCACTTTCTTCAAGGGGAACTGACTTCTGTTGTATAGAAACCAGTTATAATTCCAGGAGAATACCAGCTCACACCTGGGGGTTGGCATCCCTAACCAGGCTCAAGCTCCCTGGCTCCATTCTTGTTTGGAGTTATGATACTTCTACGTTAAAAAAAATGTTGTATTGTTTCTGTGCAGAGTGTATTTTTAATGTCAGATCTTAATCCTAGAAAGCACAAAGTAAAAGAACAAAGGTAAGAGTACCTGGAAACATCTCTGAATGTTTTGTTCCAACTAGTAAGGATAGGGCTGGGACTGGTAGGAAAAGCTAATTACTGGCTTCAGTTTTAACTTGCAGGAATCTACTAGTCTCTTCCAGAAACTACCATCAGAACCAGAACTTGGAGATAATATCCTTTATTTGTGTGCTTCTTACCAGCATGGATGTAGTACACTAGTGCTTTATAGAATAACATAAACACAAAAAGATGGGTCTCTGTTCCAAAGAACTTAAAATGCACACATCAGGTTATGCATGAAGAAATATATGGTGGAAGTATATCTGATGGGAACAAAGCTGTGTCTTCAGAACAAGGTAGATTAACCACTCCCTCCTCACATCTGCTACCTACAACTACTTTACTATGGCCCAGGTTTCTTTTCCATCTCAGAAAACGGGGGGTGGGGGTGGAGAGAGACGGGACAACAGGGGAGAAGGACCATGGGATGAGCATATAAGTGTTTGGCACTTGCCTACCTGCTTTTTTTTGCTTCTAATCACCCTATTTCAGTGTTTGGCAGAGAGGCACATGTTTGATCTGTAGCCATCAAGGGTACATCTACCCTTAGCACATTCATAACCCCCATTATTAAAACAATTAATACCATAATAAAAATTAGCAAGGATTAGATGTTCAAGTCCTGGATGGGCAGACTATCTGGATGCTATTAAGAGCTTAAATTTTTCAGCAAAATCCCAGCTTCTGAAAACATGCCTGCCATTGTCGACTGGATTTAAGCCTCGAAGGCAAAGTTCATTCATAAGGCAATGGGATCCATGCTGACTCTTTCCATCCCTTTTTCCCCACTGCGCTTTTATTCATCAGAGTGAAGGACAAGGTGTCAGCCTAGAATTTCAGTCTAAACTGTCAATCTTTTTTTCTTTGGTGGATTTGTCAGAGCCTTAGCCTAACTTTAGTACTGCATTTTAGGGTTGAACAGTTACATGAGTGCACATGATCAAACACAGCTTCATCATCAGGAGTTTCTTCTTCTGTTTGAAAGGGGGAAAAAAGGTATGTGAGCACAATCAAAGAGTTTGCTATGACACTGAGAGTTTGACAATAGTTAGGTCAAATGCAAAGGACATAGAGTGAGATCAAAGAAATCCCTCTTTTCCGTTTTCCCTCTATAGATTTTCTCTGAGTCTATTATGTGGTCATACTGGAGCTACATAAAGAGATGGAAAGGTAAAGTTCACATATATTGGGTCCATGCAGAGGAGAGTACCAACATGTCTGAAATCTATAGCTATAGAATGTGTTCAATATATGTGTGTATAAACACAAACACACACACTGAAAATGCATTACACATCATCAAAAGCTCAGCACCACTTCACAGGAGTAGGAAAAAGTCAGTATTTAATGCGGCAAAGTAATACAAGTGTCTGTTTATACATTTGGAATACGAAGTGACTTTCAAAAGACTTGCCTTTAGCAGACAAGAAACAAATGTGAAATATCATGAGATTTGCTCTGAATTTGTGGATTGATTTGGATATTAACATGCATGTTTATGTGTGGCACAAAGGTGACAGCAGAGGCCAGAGGAGGTCCAAGCTACTGGGCTGAAGGCAGCAGCTATTCCAGGACAAGGTAGGGCACTTCCCCCAATGGTTCCAGGAGAAGTGATAGGTGTACCACCTGCAGGAGAGTCTCCCCCCACAAATCAGCTGCTGAGCACAGAGGCAGGGCAGTTTTGTCAGCCCAAGGCTGTGGCCAGAGGCAGGACTGGAAGCAAAGGTCTCTGGTAGCCCTATATAAACCCAGCTGGGGTAGGGTGAGGCAAGCATGGCAAAGAGTTACACAGAATGATACAGTTAAGAAATGTGTACTAATTCAGGACATGTTTTGTCCACATCTTTAACAACAAGCCTTTTACCTGGCCATAGGTTTCAACTGTCATTCATTTTATTTGAGTAGCACATCAGAACTAACAACAATGTGACAATTAACATTATAACATGTCAGAACTGGTCAAAAACTGTTTTGTTTTCAGGAAGGGTTCATCTTGTTTTGAGCCCCATTACCAAGTAATACTTTTTTAACAGTTCATTCAATGGGTGCAATATTTCTGCCAAATTAGGCAAAGGTTGAGGTCATCTCAGGAACTGATTCCCCAAGATCCACCACAGAATTAAAAAGGTTTTGGGGCAAGGTATACTATTTGAGGAGAAGATGACCAGAGTAGGTTCATATTGGAGAAGACAGTTGTTAAAGTATGCTTAAGGTATCTAAGACAGT
Source organism: Gekko japonicus (assembly GCF_001447785.1). Taxonomy (NCBI): domain Eukaryota; kingdom Metazoa; phylum Chordata; class Lepidosauria; order Squamata; family Gekkonidae; genus Gekko; species Gekko japonicus. The sequence continues at coordinate 1,630,379 of NW_015161406.1, forward strand.
ATCATCTAGGCCAGAGGTATCAAACTCATTTGTTATGCGGGCCGGATCTGACATAAATGTCACATTGTCAGGCTGGGCTATGTGTGCCATAAAACATAATGCCAGGTACCAGAGATAGAAACTTTACAAAGGACAGCAGCTGGTAAGTGCCAAGTTGGTGTATCCTTACTACAAGGCCCCATGGGCTGGGAGAGGGGTGCAGAGGAAAACCCACATAGGTGGACTGGAGAGGCAGCAGTGCAGTGTTGGGCAGATGCTCCCACAATGCTTGACTGCTGCAGATGAGGTGGTTCTGCCATGCTGAAGCCACAGTGGAGTGCACCCACTCCCCCAGCACACCCTCCTTTACATCAGCTGTTTGCGGGCCACATAAGCACCCTGGATGGATTGGTTCCAGTCCCCGGGCCTTATGTTTGACACCCCTGATCTAGGTGGTACACCAAACCCACTGCAATGATGGTATCACATCTCAGTAAGTTATTAGTCTGGGCACAAAGCACATAAAGTCTAAAATTGGCACGCCCTCCTTTACATCAGTTGTTTGCGGGCCACATAAGTACCCTGGATGGATTGGTTCCAGCACTCAGGCCTTATGTTTGACACCCTGATCTAGGTGGTACACCAAACCCATTGCAATGATGGTATCACATCTCAGTAAGTTATTCGTCTGGACACAAAGCACATAAAGTCTAAAATTGTGACATTTTCCTTTGTATTGGGTTTGAGCCTGAAAACACCCTGCGCAGTTTAAAATGTATCTTCAGGGGCTGGTGAGAATTGTGGATGTCTGCTGGAGGCAGGATGAGTTATTGAAACATCTATAGACAGACTCTGGGATTACACTTACATCAGCCTCAATGTCAATTTTGAATTTTACTGGGAGGCCATTAATCTGCAGTGAGACCTCCCATGGGTCAGAACATCTAACTAGTCCCAGGTAGAACTGGTCATCAGGCCTGTAGCCACGGCTGTACATTTGAAGGTGACACTCCCTACGGATGAGCCCCACCCCAGGAGGAAGCCAGACCCACTCCACCCCACCCCACCCTGGTGTACTGCACTCCTTACCACTGCCTGCAGCAGCCTCTCCGGCTCCTCCTGCTGCTTTCTGCTGCAGCTGAGCAGGTCAGGGCTCAACAAGTGTGTGTGTGTGTGTGTGTGTGTGTGTGTGTGTGTGTGTGCGCGCGCACAGGGGGGAGATCAAGCTAATTTACACAAGGGTCAGGGAAGAGTGTTCCCATCATGCAGCACTGTGTGTGTGAGTGTGTGTGTGAAGGGGAAACCCCAGCCTGCCCCTCCCTCCCCTTCTGCTCACCAGAGGGAAAAGCGCATACCAAAGAAGGTGCCTGCAGAGCCCACTTCAAAGGGAAACAGACGGACAAGCAACCACATGGCCACTGCTGGTGGGGGAGAAAGGGGTGTAGCAACACCCAAACTGTCTAGTCAAACTGAAACAGGCAAACATCTCCAGTGGGGCAGGGAGAAGCGAATCGGATGCAGTTGCTATAAAGTATCTGACACATAGAAACAAAATGGCATATATTTTAAATCTGCAGTTCAGGGTGGGGAGGGATTGTTGTCAGCCCGAATAAGTATTCATGTGGCAGGAGAGTTCTCAAATTTGCAAGAACACCAGCAAGTATCAAAAATTCTCCCCGATATTCCCTCCCTCTCTCTGCAAACTTTGTGAATTCAAATCTCAGAGCAGGGGGGTTTTTTGCACAAAACTTGTTCGTTTCATTTTCGAAACAGAAAGATGCCCTTCTCTCATTCCCCCTTCTGTCCCTCGCAGCCCGATCCTATGCACTCTTTCTCAGAATAACCCCACACCAGGTTTAGTGGGGCTTACATCCAGGTAAGCTTGTACAGGAGTTTTAAGGTGACTCAGAAGTAGGCTTGAGTGCAATGCAACTTGCTCCCGAATAAATGCACACAGGACTGCAGGTCTGTTCTGGGAGAGGGGGGTGTTTCTAATTTAAGCCTCACTCATTTCTATTTATTTATTTATTTTTAATTTTATTCAAAACCCCCCCCCATCAAAAAATTTCTGTCTACAGGCCTGCTGGTCATTGGCAATATCTTGTTTTGTCTTCTCTCTCAACAGACTGCTGCAAAATCTTCTGCATTTGTGGCACTCTGCAGTCTTTGCTGGACATTCCCCCCCCCTGTGTGTGCGTGCCCTTTTTAGGGTTGCCAACTTCCAGATTAGGGCTGGAGATCTCCCAGAATTCCTAATGATCTCCAGACTAAGAAGATCAGTCCTGATGGAGAAAATGGCTGCTTTGGAAGCTGGACTCTATACCATTATACCTTGCTGAGGTCCCTGCACTCTGTCCCCTCCCCCCTAGAAATCTCTAGGAATTTCCCAACCCAGAATTGGCAACCATTGCCCTTTTATATATTGTGTACCTCTATCAAAAAGGTATTTTGTAATAGGTTAATCTTTGAGATAATGTCTATTGAGCCAGCTTTTCATACATTTCATGAGCAAAACTAGCAATACCAATGGAATTAATAAATGGCTTAGAGTAAAATTTAGGCCATTCACAATGCTTGCCTCCAGTATGAAGTGAACATTATGATCTGAGATTTCTGCATTGGTCCAGACTGTAGTATGAATCAGAAAATAACTCCTTCCTTCATCACACCAGCCACTTACATACCTGTTGGATCTGCTGCAGCTGCTTTGGTAATGGCTACAGTATTTATTTATGTATTTATTTATTTATTTTGTATTTATTTATTTATTAATTTATTATTGGCACAAAGAAGGGGAAATGGTGTGGTATGAGTATCTCTCTGTGTCTCTCTGTCCAAATCTCTGGTAGTTGCCCATATGCCAGGACTCCTATGTTGTTTTTAGGGTTCCTGACTTCCACAAAGATAGAGACTGAGTGCACCCACTGCCAGTTAAGTGTATTTGGAATTGTGGCAGGGGCTTGAGGAAGTAACAGATGGCAGAAACTCTTTGTTAATCCTGATGATGTCATTGAGAGTGACACAGGATTCTGAAGTTCAGCATGGGGTTCAGAATAGACCAAGAAATTTCCAGTTTTATTCCAAGAAAATAGCTTGGTTTACTAAGCAGAGTTCTAAGTTGAGCCCAGGGGAGTTTGCTCATCATTAGGCTAGACACAAGCAAAGCATTTCCATTGTTTTATGTATAAGCATGCAATATATTATCCAATAATGTTGTGTTAAGCAGTTTCTTACAACTACCAAAGAATTCCAGTCTTAAAAATTCTTCTTAGCAAACTTGCATATTATGTATGCCCAAAAATTCCATCTGATTTTCAGATTTGTGAATTTGCTATCATGCATCTACAAGAAGCATATGTAACGATGGTGTTATATCTTTAGCTGATGTACATCCACAGTGTTATTGTTAAGCTGAGGCACTGATCCACAGTCTCTTGTTAGAGCAGTAAATGAAGAATAATGATAAGTAACGCAGAATAATGATAAGTAACGCTTTCATGTGACCAGTATAAAGGATTTAGAATATGTCTGTCCTGCCACTCAGCAGTGTGGAATAGTGATATGTTCAGAGTATAGAGATTTGTTTGCAAATTCTGTCTTGTGTTTACTTGTACTCCTTCAGAAATAGCAAATACTAGAATAAATGCAAGACTGTAGCATTTTTATTTATTTCAAAATTTTCACATTATCTTAGTGAGTGACATATTGGCTATATCCTTGATGTGCTAGCTACCACCACCCTTCTGGAGAACTGTAATGTTACATTGTTGACATAGTGCTTTAGCCCCAGGAATACTGCTCACCAATATCTTAGATCAACAGGAATTAAATCTTGTACACATTTGAAATTAATCAATATTCCATTTTCATTATTCAAATATTATGTTAATATAAAGGCTTCAAGGCTTGTCAAACAATAGCTCATTCAAACATCTGGCTATAGTTCACTGGGTGTCAGTATCCCAAATAATAACAAGATTGGGGTCCCTAATGTTTGGAATGAGCACACTATCAGCTAAGTGAAAGCCAGAGGCAAGTTATTTATTTATTTGCTTTCATTTATAGTCTGCCTTTATCACTGGGACTCTAGGAAGATCACAAGTTGTATAGAACAATCTATCAGCAAGCCTACAAAACATTAGAACATTTGAATCTAACAGCGAAGATTCCTAGTAGAACAACATAATGCAGTAGGGCTGAGACTGAAGAATTGGAAGGGGGAAAAAAACCCAGTATCCCTAATAGAGGTCACCTTCCAAGCTGATTACATCACAGTTCTACTCCTCTCCAAAAATGCCCTCTGTTTTGCACATTTTGTGAAACAATAGAAGTGTGGGGGCCTTCCTAATAGCTTCAGGCAGGCCATTCCATAATGTGGGAGCCACCACAGAGAATGCACATTGCCAATTTTACCTGTTTGCAGAATGACACCTTCATTAGAATTTGTTATAATTAGTGAAGCTGTCACAGGAAAGGTGATCCTATAGGTACATTGGTACAATGTAATGAAGAACTTTGTAAGTGATACTTAAAACCTTGAATTGAGCCTGGTACCTAATCAATAGCCAACCAATTATCTACAGAGTGGGAGTGATAGATTCCACTTAGGACCCAATAGTATCCGAGCTGTGTCACACTGTACCTGCTGTAGTTTCCAAACTGTCTTTAATAGAAAACCCATGTAGAGAACATTATAGTAGTCTGGTCCTGAGGTAACCAGAGCATGAATCCACATGGCCATGTCAGCCAAGTAGGCAGGGTGCCATGTTTTGAGGTAAGCAGAGTTGATAGAATGTTGGCAGCATAACTAACACAACAATGGAGCACAACCTGATTAACGTGTAGATAAAGGTTTATTTAGGAATTAATATACTCTATATTAAAGAGGGGGGGAGACAGGGTCCTAACTACATCTCTGGGGGGGGGAGAGAGAGGGTGTGGGGGACTTCCAAGAAGAATGAGGAGATTGCCCAAAGAGCAGCAATCTGGAGACAGGCAAGGAGTGACACTTAACAGGAGAGAAGGGGCTGACCTCACTATCCTATCTAATTGTCATCTTGCTGCCCCCTTCAAGGTCTTATTTGTAATCCAGACATTGCTGTTTCCAACACAGAACACCCTTTTAATTGTATTTACTTCATTTATACTCCACAAGTGGCTTGCATTTTTCTTCCCTCCTCCTTTTTATTTATTTATTTAATTTATTTATAATCAAATTTATACCCCACCCTCCCCACAAAGCAGGCTCAGGGCGGCTTCCAACAATCCAACAATACAAGATAAAAGCATAAATAGTACAGAATTAAAACACACAATTAAAATACTGCATTACAAATGTTACAAAGTACTGGCTGCAGATAAGATAAACCAATGGGATGTATTCAAATAAAGTGCTTCGATGTTATTCCACATAGATGTTTGAATGTTATATTGCTCATTCTTAAGGCAGCTGCTGATGTCAACATTATGGGCTGTGCACTAAGACGGCGGCGGCCCCTAGTTATATTCCTGGCGGAAGAGGTACGTCTTGCAGATCCTTCAGAACTGTGAAAGGTCCCGCAGGGCCCTAATCTCCTCCGGGAGCTCGTTCCACCAGGTAGTCTCAGAATAATGCTGTGAGCTGGGTTAGGCTTTGTGACTGGCCCATGGTCACCTCACAGGTTTCTATAGCAGAGCAGGGATTCAAATGTGGTTCTCCCAGATCCTAGTCTGACACCTTGGCTCCTAACCAAGTAAGCAAGAGAGAACTGACCCCACTGAAAGTGGGGAGCCCATGTCCTTCAGGGCATTGGCCTTCCCTATTAACATTACCTCCATCTTGTCAGGATTCAGTTTCAGCTTGTCTGCCCTTAACCAATTCAACTACAGCAGTTGAGCACTGGTTCAGAGACTATAATGTCACAGGTGATTTGGATAAGGAAATGTAGAGTTGGGTATCATCAGCATATTGATGGGTCCTGTTCCAAACCCACGTATGATTTCTCTTAAGGGCTTCAGATAGAGATAGAATAGCATGGGGAACAAGTCTGAACCTTGTGGAACCCCACAAGACAGGTCTCACACTGTAGAAAACATGTCCTCCGCAGCAACTTTCTGAGTTCTGCCTATAAGGAATGACTGAAACCAATTAAAAGAGCATCCCTTAAATCCTACTTCTATGTACAAATTTCTCAACAGGATGGCATGTTCCACTGGCTGCCGATGACTTGTAAAAGCAGCAGAGAGGCATAGCCTTTGTCTGCATTTAGACAGAGGAAATCTACTACTGCCACCTAGGGCTGCCAAACCACGGTGGGGGATCCGTGCGTCATTGCAGGATCGCTCCCACGGGGGGACAGCGATCCGCGTTGCACCGGCGTCACCAGGATGTGATGCTATGTGTCGCCCTGGCAACGGGACTCCAAACAGCCCCGTTGCCAGAGCAACGCGTAGCGTCACATCCTGGTGACGTCAGTGCAACGCGGATTGCTGTCCCCCCGCGGCAGCGATCCTGCGACGACCCACAGATCCCCCGCCGCGGTTTGGCAGCCCTACTGCCACCTGGGCCATCTCCATCTCATAGCCCAGTCTGAAACCAGAGTGAAAAGACCCAAGGACAGATGATTTATCCAGCCTTCAGCTGCTCTGCAACTGCTTTTTCAATCATTTGGCCCAGGAAGAGCAAGTTGGAGGCTGGGCAATAATTGGCCACACACACGCACTAACAGTTAACAGGTGTTGAAGGGTGTAATGACCAGAGCACAAGGTCAATAGTATGCAGCCTTGAGAATGACAGGAGCGCTCCATCCATGAATCTTAGCTCCACAATGTGGTAAGAAAACTTACAAAGCCAGGCTATACGAGAAAAATTGTGTAATTTTTATACTTAGGAGTTATGTCTTTTAAACAGTCTTTTGTAGGACTGGCAATAAGCATCAACAAAACTACAAATGAAAGCCCCCCCCCCCCTTTTTCGGAAAACTTCGTGCAAGTAGAAGCGGGCTTGTAATAATTCTGGAAACTCCCATTGGGGCTTGACTTTTAAAATACTGATGCAAAATTGATTGGTAGTTGTTAAACTGAATATATGAACCTGACAAGGATGTTATAATAGCACACTATGCACTTTATAGAATGATAGTTATAAACAGAACACATTAATTTACAAAACGTTTCTTGCAGTGTATATTTATTCATTACTTGGCCCTACAAAGGAGGGAGCAAAAGAGGATGGCAGCTCTCTGAAGCTAGTCTCCAAAGGTGATTGGCTGGGAGAGCTCTATATTTCTCCCTTGCAATGATCTAATTGGTTGGGGAAAATACTATTGCCTAGGAAATAATTAGATCATGCTGCATTGCTGGTAAGGATGCAAACTCGGCGAGGGGGAACACGGATTGTTTGAGGGAGGGGGGTTGTAATTCCCACAAATCTTCAATTTGTGTTCCTGTTACAAGAAATCACTGTAACAACCTGTTCCAGTGTTTTCCATGTATATCTTCAGCTCAAGAATTTTGTAATGTACATCCCTAGTGATCCAGGGCAAGCGAGGGTCTAACATACGTGTTGGCTTTCACAGATCCCAAGATCCTAGTAGAATCCATTGCAGTAACCAGCTCAAAGTGATACATAAAGGGAACAGATGCTGTATTTTGGGTTTCTAGGGTCTCGGTTGGATTATGGCCAGTGTCCAAACTAGAGCATATTTGAGAGATATGTGATCTAAGACAGTCAAAGGTCCAGGTTACCAAAACAGCAACTAGTAGACATATAGGCCAGCAACCCAGATATTCCAAGAATACAAATTGTCAGGTACAGACTAAACCGATGGTAATGGGATGAGGCTCCCATCCATAATTTCTGTGATGGCTGTATAGAACCATGGCTTTACAGAGCCAGGAGCTGCATTGATCATTTTGATTATTTGTCCAGGTGGTAAGGGCTTGTAATGCTGTTTGGGTGGCACCTTGAGTAACATAGTTAAGCCTTTATCTCCTTCAACTGAATGATAGTATGGGAGGTAAGGTGCTGGAGACTCATTGCCAACAAGAACTCTGGCATGTTAGAACACCTGCACTTAGCACATTTGTGCTGATAGAAGCTTCTGAGAGATCTGTTAGCAAGCAGCTGAGATTGGCTGAAACATTGTAGCTTTCCTGCCTTGCAAATACCCACACTAGTAGCCCCTTCCCACCTGTCTCATTATGGCCATTGTTTGGGAGGAAATGCCTTCCAGATGGCTACAGCCAGACATCCCACAGTGTCTGCTTTAGAGCCGCATTTGATCTAAAAATACATGCAAAATAAAGGTAATCCTCTCATTCATCACTGATTTACAAAAGCATCTAACAAAAAGCACAGAAGTTTGTTGTAAAGACCTAAATGACCTGTTTCATATTTTGTACATGAAACAGCCTCAAATACATTTTAAAAATCTTTGATACAATGGAATCTGCAGAATGATGTTGAAATATCCCAATTTGGATATAAAAGCAAACCTGAACCAGTGAAAAATTACCATTATTCCAATGAAAACTGCTGAAACAATATTTTTAATAAAATAATCCAAAATTTGATTGGAAGTTCACTAGGTCCAATAAAAAATGTCAAATACCTTTTCAATTTTATACCAGCTGCTTCATAGCACTTCAGTTTCTCCCTTGTTAACACAGATCATAAGAACTGGTTTTCCAGACTGTATGTTTTCTTTTTGCAGATTATGTGTTACTTTCACAGAAGTGCCATCTTTGAAAATAATGCTGCTTTGAAGTATCTGCTTTAGAAATGTAAACCAGAGCCATCTTGAAGAAACCAGGCAGTATCAGCACCAAAACAGGTGCACTGGGGGGATGACAGGGAAGAATGCTACAGCTGATACAGAAGGCAACCTGAGAGATACAGGATGAGGAAATGGGTGCTGAGAAGGAGGGTGACCTGTGTGGGAGAAGGGGGTGGTGGTCTTCTGCTGTCTGCCCTCCTTTCACCCACAAATATTTTTTGTGTGTTCCTGACAACTGGCAAACATTCAAGTGTTTCTAGAGACAGATTTATGTAGATAATTTTTTTGTATGGCTCAGGCTTTCCATAGGTTGAGACACCTCCTTTCTGGGACAATTTTCTATGTTACTCCATAAAGCACCCGATCAATAGTTCTACATAGTGGCGTACCAAGGGCAGGGCACGGGGTGTGCACAGCCACAGGCACAGATTAAGGAAGGCCCTTGAAGCCAGCATTATTCTGTGTCCTGTTGAACATCTTTCCTTTTATTATTAAGTTGCTTACAACCACTAGGGGTGCAGGGAAGTTTAAGTACAGCAAAAAACACTTTAGGATCAGCCAGACTTTTCTTTCTCCAAGACTGAAGCGAACTTGCTTAATAGATCATACAACTAAGCCAGCATGCTGGTATCTGCTACAGGACTTGCCAGCCTGCAGGTAATTTTCTCCAATAGTCTAGCCTTTTTCTCTTCCTTTCTGCACTCAGCTCAGCCAGATCTTAGAAAGCAGTAGTTAGGGTGTTGCAGCAAGATAAAACAACCTTTCCCTTTCTTAATTTCTCTCCCTCTTTTCCACACATTTCTCATTCATTTCTATCTCCCTCCACCTAATGTTTCCATGTCCTCCATCCTTTATTTTCACCTTTGATCTCAAGACCTTCTTATCCCTAATCTACCTGGTGATAGAATGTATTTAAGAGTAGAAAAACTTTATTAATATTATTGTCATGGTTTCTCGCCTTTTCTATACAATTATAAGCAGAAAGCACTGGAGATAGATCAAGATGGGTAACTGCATTATGCCATATGTAGCACTAGAAAACAGCAAGAGTCCAAGAAGGCACTGGGTTTGCTGGGCCCTGTACATTGCACTGGCTCTGCTTGGCTTCCAACCCCCTCCCCCACTTGGACTGTGATTCTGTGCTTGACATCAGCTGGCACTGCCACAATGGCACTGGGTTTTCTGGGCACTGTACATTGCACTGGTTGTACTGCGCTTGCAGAAATGTCCACCTTCATTTTCTACAGCAGAGATTCTGTGGTTTGACTTTAGTCCTTTGGAAACAATGAAGAATGGGGGCACCTTCTCTGGGGAGTAGTATATTTCTTAACATCCAGTCTGGGGAAGTTTGTGATCACTATTTTGTGATGCTTTGGTTAGTGTTAGTAAAAGTTAGTACAAAGTCAGACTCCTAGTTCTCAAAAATGCCTTGCAGATGTTTGGGATGGTCAGCTCTTGGGCTTCAAAATGGAGAACAGAAGCCCTCCCAAGTGCCTGCTCAGAACACAAGTGGTGTGGTGGATTTTCCCCCCACCTTCAAGTCACAGCTGACTTATGGTGACCTTCAAGACAAGAGATGCATGGAGTTGCTTGGCCACTGCTGCCTCCATGCCGGCCCTGCTTAGCTTCTGTGATCTGACAAAATCAGGCTATCCTGGGGCTATCTAGGTCAGGGCTAGGCTGAGAATAATGTGACTGGCCCAAGGTCACCCAGCAAGTTTCCATGGCACAAGTGGAGATTTGAACCTGGATTTGCCAGACCCTAGCCCTACACTTTAACCACTATACCACGCTGGCTCCGTGATGGAACATTGTGTTGAAATTTGATTTATTTATTTTTATATTGGCAGGATTACATATATATGAAGTTAAATAAAAGAAATGTTTCACTGTCTGTTTTTCTTTTCTGGCCATTGAAACATTGTTTGGGTCCAGTGGCACCTTTAAAACCAAACTGTTGTTCTGTTGCTTCAGGCCAACACAGCTATCCGCCTGAACCTACTTTCTAGTTGTCGTCTTCCTCCTCCTCCTCATTATTATTATTATTATTAGTTTTATTTCAGGATTATTACTGAAAATAATGTTTTCATATAGAGGAGGGGCTCTGATCTGGATAGCCCCAGCCTAGACTGATCTGGTCAGATCTCAGAAGCTAAGCAGGGCTGACATGGAGGCAGGCAATGGCAAACCACCTCCAGACATCTCTTGCCTTGAAAACCCTACAGGGTCACTGTAAGTCAGCTGTGACTAGGTGGCAAAAAATAATAATAATAGAGAAGGGGGTGTTAAAAAATTATCCACCCTGGGTACCAAATAGGATAGGTATGCCACTGGTTCTACGTAAATTACCACCACTAATCCATATAATAAATACTTCTAAAATTGTAGCCAGATTTCTTTGGTCAATACTTGAGAAGCATCATGTGGAAATAAAATTAATTATGTGCACTGGCCATAAAGGAAGAGGCAAATTCAATGTAACATTCTTAGGTGTCTGAGAACAAGATTTCTGCACTGAATCTAAATAGAGAAATCGTAAAGTGGTAGTGCTGGTGATTGCTCTGCAACTGTGCAATTATCATTCCTAAAGCTTCAGCATCCTTCTGAAGTGCTTGACTACTTCATTTAACTGGCATAATGTATTAAAAGTGTGACTCATTCCTCCCTGGTTACTGGCATTTACACAGCAGCCCAATTTTATGAAATATGAACTGTATATTTTGATATTTTTCTGACCACATGTGTTTGGTCTGAAAAAAATATCAAAATACAAAGTTCACAGAATCTGGTAGAAGGGAAAGTACTCTAACGAGAGTATTACTTGGCGATGGGTATGTTCACTTTGAAGCAGCTGCTCTAGAAAGGCCAGGCCATCCTGAAGGAGTCTGGGAGCTACAACGCATGTACTCAGTTAGTGTCTGGCCATTCCTATGTTATGGTACTGGATTTTGTGAGAGCTCTGACTCACAGAAGCCTGTAGTTGAATAAAGTTTGTTAACTGCTGGACTTCAGTTTCATATGAATAGCAGCAGTCATAATCCTTCTGATGCATAATATACATCCAGAATTAAATCCCAACTTAAAGAATGCAGACAACAAAGGCAGAAAAGCCCATACCTGTCTTGGAAAGATCCAGCCGTACATCAACCTCCTAAGGAAAAGAATGATCCTTAAAGGACTTGTTGCATTTGAAGTCCTGAACTCCTGCAGTGCCTTCTGACATATAGCCAGATTCGCTGGTGTCTCTGGTGAGTGTGGCTTAGTGACAGTGACCTGGTATCCATTGTAATTGACGGGTCTTCCGTGGCTCTGGGGTGCTGACCAGTTCTTCCTTGAATGGTATTTCTGTCTCTGTCGGGCTAAGTGGACCCCCATAGTTGCCTCTTCCTAATTCATATCTGTAACAGATACTCACCTGAGTCCAGGGCTATTTTTGGGCAGGAACGCACAGGAACGGAGTTCTGGCTGGGTCCCAAGGTGGCCACGCCCAGCAGGAACTCATTAGCATAATAGACCACACCCAACAGCAGAAACTCGTTAGAATTGGCTACATTAGGGGTGTGTGGCCTAACATGCAAAGGAGTTCCTACTACAAAAAAAGCCCTGGGTCTTGACAACAAACAAGGTAAACAGAATAAGAAGCAAAAGGTGGGTGTGGCTGGATGACCACACTTCTGGTAACATGGGGTTGCGGCCTAATATGCTAATGAGCTGTGCTGTCAGGGTGGGGCCTAATATGCTAATGAGTTTCTGCTGTTGGGTGTGGCCTATTATGCTAATGAGTTCCTGCTTGGCTTTTTCTACAAAAAAAGCCCTGCCTGAGTCTGTGTCAGGGTCTCTAGTGGGGTTATCAATCCATTATGCAAGAACTAATTACACACCCTAGCCAGAGCTTCAGGTACTTTATTAGGCCAAGAAGTAATTTTTTTGAGCAAAGCTCCTGAGGAACATGTGAAACATGGATTATTGGTCTGCCTAGCTCGATATTATCTACTCTGACTGCTGGCAGCTCTTGAAGGCCCCATGATGAGGTCCTTGCCAGCCCTCCTTCCGGAGATCCTTGCAACTGGTGATGCTCAGAGATCGCATCTGGGGCTTTGTGCACCGTCTGCCACTGATCTATAGAGTCTCTCTACTATCAGAAGTGGAACTTTGATGTTACGATGAGAGATGTTATCCAGAGCAGGTGCTTTTCTAGGCTCACTCCTGTGAAAACTGCTTGATGACTTCATGGCATCATGTAGTGCTGGCATTTGTCATACATAGTTAACAGGCCTGAGCACAATTCCTGTGGTTCACTTCCTAGTTCCTTTACAAACATCAATCTCTCTCCAATACCCTTGATAGTCAAGTTTCAGTTATGAATGCAGCCTATACCTGAAGGTCAATTCCCCTTAATTATCTCTCTGTCTACTCTGGAAGTGTCATGGAAAGTTCTACTGAAATAGAAGCCAGTGAACCAAATAAGCAGCTGAAATCTTTGGTGGAGACATTTTGCTCTCTGACTTCATTCCTTGTGGTTTTCCCTTCCATTATTTCACCTTTCAACCATATTTTACAGTAATACACAGACACGGGGAAGTAGTGTGTAAGAATTTTATTCAAATTTCTCTAAAGAAAGAGCTAGATGTACACCATACCTGAAATTCATTTTGCACTTTTTTAAAGCCATCTCTTGTTTATTTATTTATTTATTTATATATTCAACTTACTATACCGCCCTAACCCTGAAGGGTCTCTGGGTGGTTTACATAGAGGGTTCTAGGAACACTTTTCCCCTTACTAGGGCCACATGGTACAGGGAAGGGGGCTGCCTACCGGCACCCAGGTGGTGGAGCTGTTGTTCTTCTTTTTCTGGCTCGGCTCTGTTCTTCCCAGGCGGTCTTCAGTCGGCATGCTCTCTCTCCTCCCCTCTCTCTTTCATTTCATTTCATTTGTTATAATTCTAATTGCATTGGATAATACCAGGCAGGTAACAACAAAAACCTATGGTAATGGAATGTAAATAATAAAAGTTTGTCTTCAGGAAGCTCCTGCACTAGGGGAGTATTGCAAATGTAAACATGCGACAATGTGGAGTGTCTTAGAAATAGTGTTCCCTTTTCAAAAGAACAGGTTATGCTAACACAAGAGTAATCTCTCTGGATACATAGGACAGAGGGAAATCAAATATATTCTCAGGTCAAAATATAGATCCCAAACCCTAAAATGATACATTTGATTCAACATCAAGAACAATTTGGGTAACTGTTCCTGTCCAAATGTACCCTCTGTTGTATTCTAGCACCTTTAGTATTGTGCTCCTAGTATCTGTATTATTCAGTTTCTCAGCATGACTGATAAAAAAGAGCAGATGTACCAAGCTTTTTTTTGCAAACGTGAATTTTTAAAAAATAAAATGAAATGGGAAACAACACAGAGTTCGCTCATCTTTCAAGATTCAACCTGAACAAATTTTATCCTGTTTTAAAGCCAACTTTCTCATTGCAGTTAGAGGACTCTGACAGCATGATATTGTACAGATGCTCAAAGGAAAATGCGAGCAGCTGCAAATGAATAAATTATTTCCCTGGTTATGTATTCTGGAATCTAAGGATAAGTATCATACAACCTTGAATGCCACTGAAGAAGAGGAAAGTGATGTGGAAAGCAGGTCAAGTCTTGGGTGTACAGTGATAGACCTTATCGTGGATTTGTTAGAATCAGGGGCTGGGATTCAAAGGGCTTCTTGGGTGCGCCTACGTTTCCTACATATCCCATAATGATTTTTGTTGTTTTTCTTTGAATGGCAGGTCACCATTCCATACCACAAACAATTTAATTCTCAGCCCATAGGGCTGTGGTGTTGCTTTGTGCCAGCCCAGTTTTAGATGAGAACACAGTTCACTCTTGATGATCCATTTGATGGCTTTGTTTGGGGCAGCCAATTGGAAGGGTGCTGGAGGAGTTATTCTGCTCTGCCCTGATCTCTGCAGCAAGTTTCTGCTGTGAGTTGCCCTAGCCATCCTCCCTGTGGATTATGTAGGAACTAGGAATAAGGCCCGTTGTGGGAAGAAATATAACGAGCTCTAGAAGGAAGCTTCAGGTGAGTGTCCCGGCTGTGGCTGGTGGGGCAGCAGAGGGAAGGGGAAAATACAGGGAGGCAAGCCATGTTTATTTCCTGCTTAGCTATAAGGCAGGGCTATCTCAAGTCATTTTGCTGCCCCAAGTGGGAGGAGAGCCTCATGGTAACCGGTATGGTTCCCTCCACCCTGATTTATGTTGATTTGGGATTATGCAGTGGCAGCTAAGGTAGAAAACCACCTCCTCCTATGCCATGTCTTCTGGGTTCCAAGGGTCTGGAAAGTGGTTCCATAGCCAGTTACAGGGTTGCCAACTGTGGGCTGGGAAATACCTGTAGATTTGAGGGGTAGAGCCTGGGGAGGGCAGGGTTTGAGGTGTGGAGGGACCTCAGCTGGGTATAATTCCATAGAGTCCATTGCCCAAAGCAGCCATTCTCTCCAGGAGAACTGATCTTGGTGATCTCCAGGTGCTGCCTGGAGGCTGGCAATACTAAGGGGAGGGCCAGACCTGTAGATTTGAGAGGTAGAGCCTGGGGAGGGCAGGGTTTGGAGTGTGGAGGGACTTCAGCAGGGTATAATGCCATAGAGTCCACTGCCCAAAGCAGCCATTGTAATAGCTGGGAAATTTTCTGTAGGCAAAATGATGTGCTGTGGCTGGGGAACACAGTGATTTCTGGGAGATCTCCAAGCCCCACAGGGAGACTGTCAACTCCAGTAACCATTTAAGGGAAGATTGGAATATGTGTTTTACGTCAGGACACATTCAATTACTCCTAACAGCAATAACAAACTGTTTAGAATGCTAGAAGCAAAGACCAATCAGGCCGCATATGCAAATGACCTCTGTGTTCTGACTGGCCCTTCGTCATGTGATCGCCACCCTCGTTTACCCATTGGCGCCGAGGGACGGACCCATGGTGTGCCGCCGGCGTGTCTGATCGCGTAATCGCGTATCAAACTGCACCGGGGCAATTAGCCACGCCTCCCCCTCGCAATATCCGGCCCGTGTGACCGGGGCCCATATCTGTTATAAGAGGAGTAATATATTTGTCACAGATCTTGTTATACCAGTTACATCTGAGCATCATGTGCTCGATAGTTTCTATCTCTCCTGAGCCACATCAGTAGGGATCCTTTTGAATCTGCCCTCAAGCATTGCGGAGGGGAAAGCCTCACATCTGGCTAATGTGAAGGTTTTCCTAAACTTGTGAGTATCAAGCTGTGATAAATAGGACATGGGTTGCAAGCAATATTTGACAGAATCTGGGGCTCTAAACTTAGGACATCTACCAAGATCTGTCTGTCTCTCCATGTCCATCATTCTCTGCCAGATTGTCCAAATGAGATTAACTCTGGCAAGATGGTCCAATGTGGAATGGAAATGAATGGGTCATTCTAAAGTAAACCCCCAGGAGTCCAAAATCCCAGACACTCCAAGTGGCATTCTTACCCTGGTAAGGTTGTAGGGTTTCTGTCACACAAGCTCATCATTGGCTTGAGAGGCCTGGTGGGCTGAGCAGCATTCACCGAGCACTTAGTTGCTGGAATGGCACATGGAGGATGAGACTTAACACAGTCCTGTTTTATGGACAAGTGAGGATAAATGACACCTCGAGTAAATCTGACCAGGGTGGGCTTGCCCAAAACACTGGTAGATGCATTAGGCTGATCGTTAGCAGCAACTCACACTGATTCAGGAATGTTTAACTGAGGCAGAACAACCCTTAATAAACTAGTTAACCTACATAACCAGTGTCTTGTGTCCTTTTGAGGTGCTGTTACAATTTATGAAATTCCTCAGTAACCAGAGTGGGTTGACATGGCACATGGAAGACTGTAGTTGAGGAAACATCAGTCTAGTACATAATTCTTTCCATTCAGGACTAGATCTAGGAGATCGTTCTCTAAATTCCCTCTAGCAATTTCTAAGATGGAAATAAGAACACCAGCCTTGACTGGCTTAGTTGTTCTGAGGATGAGATATGTTCTTTTTACTGTTCTCTTTATAACTTTGTTATTCTCAAACAGTCACTGCTTGGGCTTTGTTCTCACCGGTC
The DNA here is from genome assembly GCF_001447785.1 of Gekko japonicus. NCBI lineage: Eukaryota > Metazoa > Chordata > Lepidosauria > Squamata > Gekkonidae > Gekko > Gekko japonicus. Next base: position 1,647,233 of record NW_015161406.1, read on the forward strand.
ACAAGCAGGGAGCCACTCACCCACTCTGAGCAAATTCAGATGCATCCAATTTGCAAGATCACACTGTTCTCTCACAGAATTAGGTGATGTTCTAGCAGTCACATGCCTTCCCCTAATGCCAATTGTTCTTGCCTTCAGTTTTAAAAGACACATAGGAAAAAGAAACAAATGTTTGGTTTGTGAATTAAGACTTAGTGTTAAGTCGGTTACTTAACAAACGAGTCAGAGAGTGATTCAGCAAATGATCAGCTTTATTCAGCAACTCGTAACTCAACTCCAAACACGGATCAACTCTGATAGCCAGAACAGCTTTTGCATTGAAGCTGTTCTGCTTTTAAACTCTCCTGGCTAATGTAGCCACGCCTACTATACAAATACCAACCAATAAGATTGTATACATAAAGTCCAATCACAGACGTACCCGCTCAGGGAGCTTGAAGACATGTGATTGGTTGGTTCTTCCTGGGCTACCAATAGAATTGGAAGGATTAGGATCCTAGCCCAGGACGAAGCTTGACATTAAATTTAACATACAGTTATGTATTGCAATGGCAGCTATTGAATACATCACACTTAGAATTTAGATGTCTCACACTACCATCTTAAGCAGAGTTACACAGTGAAGCCAGTGGGCTTAGAAATGTGCCTGCAGATGCTTCCCATGAACCCAGCACATTTTGCATTCAGTTGTTGTGGCCCCCACTCAAATAGTTGCTGTGGTGAAAGGGGCCCTGCAGGGGCCCAACATTGTACCATGTGATGTGGAATTAGTTCAGCCAGCTCAGGTCCCAAGCCACTAGACTCTAATGAGTTCACATTTGCAGCATTATTTCACCATCCCCAACAGGATTCCTTTTCATTGTTACCTCCAGATGAAGAATGACAAATATGTTTGTGTAATCATCTGTATCTAGACCCTCCTCGATTTTTGTCTTAATAGTAATAAAAACTCTTATCTGCCTTAAGAGCTAAACATCTCCTTCAAATACCAGTAACGTAGGGAAGACCTGAAAATCTCACTTATGAGTGGAATTCAGATGCAGACTGAAAGTTAGGCTGCGGTCACACGGTCATTTTGATCAGGTTTCGTTTCCTCTCACATTTAAAATTGCTGATCAGACAAGCACATCTGCCTCCTGCACCAAAGTGGGCTCAGTCGCGTGATCCTCCCTGTTCCCTAGTGAGTTTTCTGACACCAGGGAAATCAAGTACTTTCCGGGTATTTGCGCTATGAATCCACGATTCTGCCCATCTGGACAGCCATCTCTTGCAATTAGGGCTGCCAAGTGTGGGCGGGAAAACCCCCGCTTTGAAGGCCCGATTTCCGCCGTGGCGGAATCGGGCCCCGAGGGGAACTCCGTCCCCCGAGGCTGCGTCACCAGAGGTGACGCAGCCACGTTGCTCACATTGGGGGCGTGGCCCAGATCGTTGGGGGGGAAACCATATGGTTTCCCCCCGTGGGCCACGCCTCCAACGTGAGTGACGTCGCACGTCACTTCTGTCGACGTGCTGGCGGCGCATCCGGAGCCGGCTCCCAGAGCCGGAGAAGCCTCCCCCGCCGGTGAGTTTGCCAGACTTGGCAACCCTACTCGCAATGATTGCAATTAGGATCATCTGACCGTTCTTCACACTATGAGGTCCCCCCCCAGCTCCCACCTTTGTTCACATGAGCAATCATTCACTGATTAAATTCTGTGTTTAAACATTCAAGCACACATCCCCACCCTTCCAATTTGCCTGCTGTTTGCAAGGCATTTTCTTGCTTGTTGGCTCCATGTTACCAGCCTCTGATCTCTAAACACCCTTTTGGAGGCGTGGAAAGTTGCTGGGAGGGGAGTCGGGTGGGTGGTGGGTGGGAAAGGAAGGGCTGGGCAGACTGGCGGGCAGGCGGCGGAGAGAGACGCAAGGGCCAGCTGTGTTCTCCTCACCTGGCAGGCTGGGGGCACCACGCCATGGAGCCCAAGCACAAGGAGCTGCTGGCGCAGGCCATGACTGAGGTGGACCGGGTGGTCAAGCTGCTGGAGGCGGCTGGCACCCTGGGGCCTCACGGGAACTGGCAGAGGAACTGTTACACTCTGGGCAGCTGCCACGGCCGCTGCTGCTGCCTTCCCAGGTGAAGCCTCCCTGACAAGAGCGCTTCTCCTGGCTGCTCGTCCATCCCCAGCTCTCCCAGGAATGTCAAGACTTTCTGCCCCTTCGAGCTGTTGGCGCCGTTTCCAGGGGGCCCTCAGTTAAAAGATAAACTGTTCCCCAAGCAGAACAGACTGCAGTCAATATTGGCTTATGAAACAAAGGTGACAGGGTCACTTAGGAGAGCATCTTCCAACATTTCACTGTGAAAACAAGCGAGTACAGCGAGTCCAAGTGGGGGCGGTGATTCAGCCATGTGCATATGCACATGCGCAAAGCAATTTAAAAAAAACTTGTGCCGCTATCTAGACAGTGCCCAGAGCCTTGTGGCGCAATGCTTGCAGTTTGGGGAGGGATGCGTGATCATCCCAACCCAAAGAAAAAATAGCGGGAAGAAATCACAGTTTAGTTTGCCATGTGACCACAGCCTTAGGTACAAAGCACTGATTTCCAGCCATTTGCCTAACTGTAAAGGTTGTTTTATGTTCACCTCTCAGCATTAGCAGAGCAAAAGTAGTAATTTCTTTGTCTTGCTTCTAGTAATTTCTTTTTTACAGAGATACCTGGTGATGAATAAACATTTCGCTGCAGGTGCCACTTACTGAATGCCATAGATGCAGGCCATGTATTCTATCCAGTATTGGTCATTTAAAGGACATCTGGGTATACAGGTGCAAAGAGAGGGTATACAGCAAGTGTAACCATGCTCTATACAAGCCACTGAGTTTAATGAACTAAACAAAAATGACCCCAGGGAATATTGTTTCTGATGACAGCTGTTTTGGTCTGCAGTAAAAGGGTTAGACTTGAGTCTGGTAGCACCTTAGAGATCAACAAGACTTAGACACCCAGGGAAGTTCTAGGACTAGGAAAATGCAGCCAGAAGCTGCACCCACCAAGAGGGTATTGGGCAGGGCAAAGCTGTTTGACATGGTGCTCTGCTTGAGATGAAAATTTCCAGTAATGTCATGGTATTTCATCAGGAACTTTGTACGTAGGTAAGTGAGGAACTGCAAACAACAATCACGAATTTTGTCCTGTTCATGATTCACTAACTGAAGTTCATGAAGGGTCATGAATGTCCACCAACTTTTAAAGCAGTTCATGGTGGTTCGTGGATAGAGCAGAAACTCCCTTTAAACCCCTGCTTTCTGTTCCCTGCAAAAGCTGCAAAAACTCCACTCAGTTGTTTCAGGCTTTCTTGTGCACCCGCTCCCATCACTCAGCTGTTTTTCAGGCTTTCTACAAACCGCATTGAAAGGGACTGCAGTCTATTTCCGTGGGGTTTGCGAGGCCATGGACCAGTTCAGTTCACAAGTTAATCTCCCAGTTTGATTCGGTTCATGGTTCAGTTTGTGGTTCAACCATGAATCGACATGAACTACATGTTTCCAGTTTGTGCCCATCCCTACATGTAAGCAGAAAAGTACCACAATAGAGGGAAGCTTTGGTCCCCTTTCTTTATGTGCTGTGCTGTTTTTTATTAGCAGGGGTTTTTTTCCTCATGAAAACTATTCCAAAATAGGATCCCATATGATTCTCTGCTTGTAGTCCATTCTACTTCCTCAACATTCACTGACTTATTCTCTGCTGCATGTGTAAATTGATTCCTGCCAGGAACAGATGCTCTAATGCTTTTCTTGTACTGTACTACTACTGACTGTACATAAGGAGTTAACATGACTCAGTGGTGGCTCCATTCCCAGAAGCCAGAAAAATAATATGATATGAAAAGACTTGGCTCCCTGAAAGATTAGTTTTCTACATGAAAGCAGAGGGGCTGCAAAAGATGCTGTTTTCAAAAGCAACAATCACTTGTGAGCTGAGCCTTGGATCTTCTCATCCCACTATTGTCCAACCTGAGGAACTGCTGAGCAATTTTGCAGCTGGACAGTAGCTGTGGCGGTGGAGTTTCATTGCCTTGTGCTTGGCAGCAACTTTTGCATCTAAGTATGTAATCAGTTCTCACCCAGAGTCATGGGTGGATGGGGCAGGTAATTAATTGGAGGGGAGTCTACAAGTTCACTATGGTTATACAAAAATGTGCATGCATGAAATAACATTGAACCTCAATAGTTCAGCCAGGACTTTGGATGAATTGGGCTTCAACAAGATGATTATGAATATGTAGTGGTGGTGGAAAGTGTCAAGTCACAGCCAACTTACGGTGACTCCATAGAGTTTTCAAGGCAAGAGACATTCAGATATAGTTTGCCATTGCCAGTGTCTGCATAGTGAACCTTGGCTTGGTTGGCGATCTCTCATCTGAATACTAACCAGGGCCAAACCTGCTTACCTTCTGAGATTTGATGAGATCAGACTACCATAGAATAAATATACATCTCTCTTTAAAGATATTTTTGCTGTAATATCTATGTTTAATAGTTAAACATATAGTATTTATTCAAATACAATTCTAGTTCCCCCCCACCCAATATGCCATCATATAAGCATCTTGTAAGTGTCTGCATACAAGTTACAGTTATGTCCAATAATAATTTGTGTGTGTGTAACATTTTTAAGGGGGTCATCTTACTTTCAGGGTCACCTTCCTTTAAGGAAATATGGGCCCTGTTCACACGTGGAATTTGCGGTGGGAGAGGCACGAATGTCGAGCGGAGTATATGAGCACGATCACAAGGACACATCTGGCAAGTGTAGCACACCCATCGCCGACCCATAGCATCCACCCAAAGATCTGGAGTTAAAACATACTCAGGAAAGCCTACCAGCAAATGGTTTGCTACGGGCCATCGATGGAATACCTACGTGTGATTGCTCAAGCGCACTCCTCTTGCCGTGTTGACGCGTGCTGAAAACATGCACTGACAAACAAAACCCCACTTTGCCGCCGTGGCATAAATAGTGCCGGCGTGAAAAGCCATGCCTCCCCCCCATGTTATCTGGCCCGTGTGACCGGGGCCATGGTAGATTTTTCCTTTGTGGTTCTTTTCTCTCAGTTCAGTATATAATACCATTATAATAGCCTAATATTGCCAGATACAGTGAAAATACATATTTTATTTCTTTTGATTGAGAGTAATGATTTCATTATGATTTTCCTTTGGCTACTTGCACATTCTCTTCTTTATTATTGCAGCATGAACATTCATAAGATTATAGTACAGTTTGGCATCTAGATTATTGCCAGAGGTGTTACTGTGTATTGTGTACACATCATGGGCCTGTATTCCTGCTTCTTAACAGAAGCAGTAAGGTTAAAAACTGAAAGCAGGAAATTAGCAAATATAGTTTCACTAGCAAATGATGCAAATAGATAAATAATCAAATATAATGTATTTTAGGATTGTGATTCTGTATAGATGGGAAGAATGCAACACCACCCTCGGACTCACTGATTGGTAATTCTCTCCATGGGCTGCAAAAAGGCTTTTATAACAGCTTCTGACGCTTTAGTACTTTCTGGAGATTGACTCCTCAGGCTTCTGTAAAGCAAATAGTGCTCTCTCACACAGCCCCTGTCAAGAGGAACTCATGGCTTTTTTCCCCCCTAGCTGAGACAGCACCCTGGCTTTTATTCTCACCAACATAGCTGAGCAATGCTATACCCAGGCAAAATGAAGTTTGAGGAATCTAGTCATGACAAAGCATATCATTTAGGGCTTTTCTGTCTGTCACAGCCTTTGGATTTCTGAGACTTCCTTCCCATTTTGTCCCACTAATCAATCTCCAAGGTCAAATTCTATATTTATCTGTCTCATACATTGTAGGGATATATTAGAGAGACCTAGTTCATACAGGATGCTGGCTACCCAATAAAGTCCTTATTCACACAAGCCAGCTTACACCCCATGTAGATACATTGATCTCTTGCCCTAGATCATTTTAGTGCCTATGATCAAGGGCCAGGGAAGGCATGCCAGATCTGCAAACAAATGGGTCAGACCATGTATCAAGTGCATTTAATGTCAAAGAGCATGCATGGAATGCTTATTCAGGTAAAGGTCCACCACCTACACAAATAAAGACCTAAAAATGTCATGTAGGAGATGGAAGTAAACAAATGAATATTATTAGCTGTAGAGCAATCTGAGATGAGTCATGAAGGTTGCTTTTGCTTGATGTTGGATTATTTACTTACAGTGCCTGCACTAAGGAACCATTAGGTGATAGACTTTTTACTGTAAATGCTACAAGTTAAAGCAAATAAAATAACAAAATAAATATTTATTATCTGGTGTACACAATAGTAAAATCAAAAACATAGGGCCTGAATATTAGGCTGCATTAAGAGTTGATGGAGTTGTTGATGGAGTTGATGACCAACACAAGACCATATGTGTTTCAGCCTCAAGGGCCTTCCTCAGTGGTCAAAAATACATACGTTAAAAAAAAACATGTACAGAAAATAATATATATCAGTCCTGACCAGGTGTTGTTATCTGGAAACACAAAAGGAAAGAGAAAAGAAAAAAGCCAAATTGTTATAATAGAAATAAGCATTATTAATGCTGTATTGATTATTATTATTTTTGGAAAATTCTGCAAAAAATATACAAAACCATTTCTACTTCCTATATTGTTGGGCATGATGTAAGCTTATAAAGCAGACAAGGCCAAAAGGGGGGGAGGCACCCAGCCCAATACAAGAAAGTTAACCAAAAGGTTAGGGTAAAAACAATAATCAAATATGGCTAGACAAGCAGTGCTAATATAAAAATACAATGTATTTTAATTATGTGTGGAAAATATTAAAATCACAGTAAAAGCCACATATCTACGGTTCAGTATATAAGTACCTAATATCAGGAGAAATGTTAAAATATATAAATACAGGTTAAAAGGTACAAAATATGTGCAAATACAAACCAAACATGTTTTGGCTAAAAAGCCTTCCTCAGTGGTAAAATACATAGGCTGAGCACTCCATAAGTTAAACATCAATATATTTCAAATTCATCATATACAGAATGGACCTAAATACCTACAAATATCTGTGTAGACCTAAAATGGTAGGAGTGATGGAATTAAAGGATAATGTAATACCTCCCATGTGGTACGTAATTCTGCTCCCAAAGGGAGGAGGGAAAGGGGACAGGGGAGGGGAAAGAGAAGGGGGGGAATGCCAAAGGATGAGTACCACCCAGCGCAGAACAGCAGGCATAAGCTTATGTCTCCTTTGTTTGTAAAAAAAATTCTGCATTAAACACAGTTGACATGGCAAATGACAGATAAAGCAGCACTCACTTTCTCTTGCCAACCCACAGGATACAGTTGAATCGAATGGTGGTGGACCAGGCAGTTTAAGTTTTTTTTCTTTAAGAGTTCACCTGAAAAGCAGCCTGGAAAGGCTGTATGCTATGTTTCTGGGCCTTGCAGTACATGTACTTGGAGGTTGTAGAACTGGATTATTTCTGCATCTGATCTTGAGTGTCCTCTGCACCACAGAAAGGAATCAGCTGAACATCACCAGCATAACACTGTTTCTTTTTTCAGAGCTGTGCAAAAGGTGCCATATTTACTGTAGGACTCTTCTGGGGATCTTTTTGTTCTTCCACTTTAACACCACAATGCTAAACTGATGGCATGAAAAGCTGTTGAGCAAAAGTGCCCTAAGGGGAAAGTTATTCATTCCATTTTTGTGGAATGAAAGACAAGACTGAACACAAACTGAGTACAAATGTCATTTCTTCCTTAAAATAAAGCACCCTGGGGTATGACTCCACATCGATTGGGCGGGGGAGGCGGCAAACAGAGAGAGGGGAAATGATTTCTAAAATGAAATGGGCAAAACTGTGGGAGGCCAGGCACATTCTGTGGACATGGGAGAGTCAGTTTTGATACCAGCAAGGTAGGCTGTATTATTGAAGGCAAGTTACGCATGGACATCTTACTGCAGATTTTCAGAGTAGTAAGCCTTTAATATAGACTTTGGATTCTGTGCCCGCCTTACATACCATTCTTTTTCTCCCAGTGTACTTATTCTGCAGCTACAATAAAAAATTTTTTTTCTAAATTAGGTTGAAATGTCACTTGTGACATGTGGGGGGGGGTGCCGTCCAAAGTATTTATTTTAATTTACACAATTGCCCTTTCGTAGCTGCACAGTCGCATCCAAGAAGCGCCTTCCATTTAAATCATTATGGTTCAGGTTTTGCACATGCATTTTAGCATTAGTTTGTTGAATGAAAGGGAACAGAAAGGAATGCAGGCAAAGGGGGAACCCAATGTTGAAATTGACAAGACTTTTTCTGAAACTGGCAAGTAACTACAAAGCCCCATTTTCCATATTGTGGAGCACTAGGGGATTCTCTGTTGTGTTATCAGCCATTATGAAAAAAAGGAAAGAGACACAATCTCATAATATGGGGGAACATGCTGAGTGTACAGAATGCTTGGTAGAACCCACTGACACTGGCATTGCAAGCTGTGATCATTGGCAGCATGTGTTTGTGCGTGCACCTGTGAAAAGTCGGCCGCAATTCCACCATGCTTAGCCCAGGATTGCAATTAGTATTGGGGAGGAATCCTCTGGCAGAAGCTCTGGAGAGCTTTTTTAGTCTTGTGCCACTAAATTGGAAAAAAATGGGGGGGTTGCCAATGCCCTAGCTCAGCTGCGTAGTAATGCTAATTCTCTGCCCTTCTTTGCAAATTTGCATGGTTTCCTCTTTGTGATTCTCTAATTTGATCCTGCACACTGGTTGTGATCTTGGCAGTTTTTTAAACCCTATCCTGTGTGGATTGCACTCTTCCTCCAAATGGATCAATCCGAAGAGATTTTTAAATTCAGTGGTTTGCAGAAGGTCCCTGTGGCTCAGCCTCCATTTTAATATTAGACTTCCAGAGACTGCCAAAATGTCCATCCCACATTTTTCACTAAAGCATTAAAGGGGAAAATGTTTTCAAAGCTTTAGGCTTCCTATCCCAGTGTCTCTCTCTCTTTACATCTCATGTGTCAATTTCATTCCACACTGACTATCCCCCCCCCATTATTTTGTTCGCATGCAGCACTGAAATCCTTTTTTCCCCCACTGGGGATGCTGCTGTTTGCCTCTTCTCTGATCCCGCTTTCATGTCAATACCAGCAGGGAACTAAACCTCATGCAGCTCCTTCTAACACCCCCACCCTGTTTTAATTTTTTCATTCAGCAATCTGAGACTAGCGATAGTCTCATATCACTAAACTCATGCTGCTTGTAAAAAAATAAAAAATGATGGGAAAATGGACCTTGTACACCAATGAAGGGGGGAGGGTGGCGGAAGGTGCGGAATGAGTGGAATAACCTTAATGTGGGCGGGGAGTAAACTTTGAGGGGTGGCAAAAGGGGGGGAATCCAAGGGAATCTGTATGCTCTTCAATTACCTTTGACTTGGAAGCAGAACAAGGGAAAAATCAGCACAAAAGCCCGAAAAGATATGATGGACTTTTCTTTGCAGTCCTAAGAACAGTTATACCCTTCAGTGCACTTAGAAGGGTGCAACTCTGCTTGGGGCAGCCCTGTGAAGTGTTCATCCCCTCAAAGCTCATCTACAAAGCTGTGTCAGAAGAAGTCAGGGAATGTCTTCCTCCTTTTTTGAATAATTATCTGGTGTGTCCTAACATAGCCTTTTTACCTTCTGGAGAACTGTTATGTTCAGAAAAGTATCCTGGCATTTTCCCACTTTCAAAAATATGGATAATTGTTTTTAACTACTGGAAACCCAAGACATTCCTTGAGCCATTAGAACTGGCTAGATGTGGTTTTTAAAAGCTACTGAATTACAAACAGGGCTATCATTGAGCTCAATGTATGGTCTTGCTTCACTTGACCAATTAAAAAGACAACTGCTGACATGAAATACATGTTTTGAGAACCACATGCTCCCAAGCCTGGGGAAGAAAATCAATAATGTAGCAAAACAGGATTAAGTAAAATCACAAGTGCCAAACTTTGATTAATTGTAGGCATAGTACTGGCACACAAGAGTCTCTCCATTCATAATGTCCCTGATGGATTGATGAATAAAGGAGCAGCACTATGCTATTTTATCTTTGAAAAGAAAAATAAGTTTAAATAAAGCAGGCTCTTCAACTTTTTTGTCACTGCTAAGCCTGTCATTCATTTGTCTTTGAAAACAGTAAATGAGTTCATTGGTGGGCAGAAGTATATTCATTAACATGTCTATCTCTATATTACCTTGGAATATGAGTCTTAAAACGAGCAAAAGATTGATTTTCTTATTTATTGATTGTTAGATTATGTTCACAAGTGCCAAAAAAAGTGCTTTAGGTTTTGGAATCTGTTGCTTGTGAATGTTGACAATATGCTATAAAAAGCAAAAGAGACTCCTTTTCAAACTCCATGTACATTCTATCTAATGTTGATGTCAGGAGCCCTTTGCAAATTATCTGTCTGTGATAATTGAACTCATGAACTGGGTTCTGTATTGCACTCTCTGGTCCCACCCTGACTTCCACTTAACCATCTGGTCTTCTGCACAGGTCCTCTATGTGTACAGGCCGTACACATGATGTCATCTGGCTTTGCCACAAGGCACATAACCTTACCTACTTTCTCTGCAAATATACGATCAGAATCCAATACATCAGCCCCTGAAAGAAGGGTAGAAATGGAAGTGAATAAATTACCTAAACATACAATGCTACATCAAGTTCAGCATTTCTAGTTTGCTTCTCAGTAATTCTGATTAAAAGAAGTTCTCTGTCAGCAAGCTTAGATGCTTCACCTTCATTATCTGCAATGGATATGACAAGATATTTCACAACATTTTCATCCAAAGGCAGAACCAACGGAAGTCAAGGTACAGAATGTTAGTCAGGTACAGAGGGAATGGCAGTCAGGATGGCTGATGTTCTAGGGGGCTGGAACCATTTGTCCTGAATGGAGTGGAGTTGGCTTCTTCAGAGCAGGTTAATTGCTTGGGGGCACATATAGCCCTGAAAGGGCCATGGTAGCTTAGAGGTTAAAACACTGAGCTGCAGACCGGAAGGTTGGTAGTTCAGCAGTTCGAGACCCTAGTGCCGTGTGATGGAGTGCGCTCCCATCTCTGGCCCCAGCTCCTGACAACCTAGCAGTTCGAAAGCAAGAAATTGCAAGTAGATGAATAGGTACCGTGCACCTCGGCGTTTAGTCATGCCGGCCACATGACCATGGAGAAGTCTTCAGACAGTGCTGGCTCTTTGGCTTGGAAATGGAGATGAGGACTGCCCCCTAGAGTCAGATTTGACTGGCTTTTGAGCAAGGGAAACCTTTACCTTTACACATAGGCCCAGCCTTACTGTTTGAAAAGCAGATTGCCATGGTGGCCAAGAGCACCTTCTATCTGTTCCACCTCCAAGAGTACCATCTATCTGGCTCACCAGCCTTGCCATGCTGATCCATACTTCTGTAACCTCTCAGTCAGGTAATTGTAACATGCTCTATGTTAGGCTAGTCTTGAATACAACCTGGAAACTGCAGCTGGTCCAAAATATGGCAGCCCAACTATTGTCAGGGGCTAGCCAATGGGAACATATGTCACCCATTTTAAAACTGCTGCATTGGCTGCCAGTTTGTTTTCTAATTCAATTCAAGATGCTGGCTATGATCTTTTTTTCAATTAATTTTTTATTTGATTTTCCCTACTATATAGGACATTCAGGAAGGGGAGGACAAGGGAAATGGGGTGAGACATATAGGAAAAGTTTCCATCAGGCTTATATAATAGCTGTTACAAAACAATTTTCATCTTGAATCTTTGTGTCCAGTATTTTTTTCATTTATATAATTTCTAAATCTACTATCGCTTAAACAAATCATTTAAGTCTTATTATGATTCCTGAAAAAGTACATATTATTTACAGTTCAAGTTAAGTTTCTCCCCAGTTTATAGTAATTGTAATCCATCATTCATGATTTCCCCTTTTCAGAGCTTCTTTTCACCCATTCATAAAATGGTGTCCAGTGTTCTCTCGCATTTTGTTTACTTTGGTCTTTCAACGAATCTGACAATATATCCATTTCCACTGTTTCTATTTTTTGTTGTTGTTAAGAGTTCCTCTTTTGTTGGTATCTCTGCTTTCTTCCAATACACAGCATAAAGAATTCTTGCTGCCGTAACTATATGTATAATTAAGTACTTAAGTTTCTTATCTTTTACATCAGGGATAATATTAAGCAAAAACATTTCTGGTTTAAATGGTAGTGGTATCAGACATATTTTTTGCAATATTTCATGAACCCTTCTCCAATATAGCTTCCCACCCGTGTTTTACATTTCCAGCATTTGTCAGACATTCCAGGATACATTTTGGCTAATTTCTCTGGCATTATATGCCACCTATAGAACATTTTATATAATTTTTGTTATTCTTACATTTGTTTTCCACATTTGCAACCAATAGTCAAGACCAATATTATGGCAAAATTTTTGGGCCCATTTTATCATGCATTCTTTAGTTACCTCATCCTCCATCTTTATCTGTATCAAGTACATATAGAATTTATTAATTTATCATTTGTTCCATATAAAAGTGTATCAAATGCTGATTGTTCTGCATAAAACCCCCGAGGTTTGTCTTTAGTATATCTAGATTCCAACTGTATTCTTGTCCATCAATCCAAGTATATATCTTGTTCCTCTCATTCTTCTTTAGACTTCAACCTATCTTCCTTTCCTAATAAGTCTTCATATCTAGCTACTTTTTTGGCTATGACCTTTAAAGCCCTTCATGACTAGGCCTTTTCCATTTTGACTCCCACTCTGTGGAATGGGCTCAAGCAGGCGGTGAGGGGAGCCCCCTTGTTGGAGATATTTAGGAAGTACTGCAAGTCTTTTTTGTTTGTCAGGAATTTTGATGGGCTATGAACAACAAGCATCTTTGGGGGGTATTTAGGGTTTGTTATTTGATTTTGATTTTGACTTGTAATGTTTTAATCATTACAGTAAGCTAACCTAAGCCAAGAAGAAAGGTGACATATACATATTTTAATAAATAAATCCCTTTAAAATGCTCTCTGTGATCTCAGCCTTAAACAGTCAGTATTTAATAACAGCAGTATTCACCTGGGCAGTTTTTATTCCAGCATAGCCTGATATGTATTTATAGCAGCAGAATGATTGCTAGGCATCAAGATGCTGCATGGAATATAAAGTATGTCAGAAAACCCTTGTTTTCTTCTAACCTAGATCCCAAGGTTTGGATCTAGAGACGTGTGAGCAGAAAGGAAAATATATACCATGTTGTTCTGATTACAAAAGCAGTAATGCAATGGTGGCAGCCATACAGATAGCACTTTATGTTTAAATTATATAATGTGTATATGGAGCAATAGAATGTACAATAGTTGGTTCACATGATTTCACTTCATTTAGTGTTAGAAGAATTGTATTGGAATAAATACATTGTGCCATGTATTGTACATATAGAAAAGATAGAAGGGATACAGTCACTTTCACTTAGCACAAGCAGACAGTGAGCAGTAATTTTAGCTCTTTGGCTTTCACAAGAATGTTTGCAGACATGGACACATGACATCCAGGATCAAGATTTGCAATAACACCAGTTATTGAGAGAGAGAAAATAATCTGAAGGGAATTATTTGGTGGGGAGGGGCAGGGCCGGCTCGCTCACTAGGCAAACTAGGCATTCGCCTAGAGCGCGCCGGCCCTTTGGAGCACCAAACTGCACCTGGGCCCCCCTGCCAAAAGCCCCCCTACCCAGCGCGGCCCATTACTGCAACCTGCCAGCCCGTGGGAGGCTCCGCCGGCAGGGGCCGGGAAAGGCACTGGGCAGCTGGGCGAGGCCGCAGCCGGACAAAGTGGGTCAGTTGGTGCGGAAATCCTCTGGCCGGCAGCGGCACCCGAGGGAGGGCCAGAAGGGATCCTCGCCTAGGGTGCAAAATAAGCTGGGGCTGGCCCTGGGGAGGGGGCACAAATAGACACACAGCTTTCAGTCACTGAAAATTCTGCTTTCACATAGGAACAACTTACAGAGGCATCAAAATAGGCAGTAGGGTTGGCAGGCATGTCCTGGCAATCAGGGGGAGATAGGAGGTGAGAAGGAGTACTCTCTGGTGATATTATGATTTCATTTCCAGGGAAAACCCAGAAGTGATGTCATCATGCCTCTCTAGGAATCACCAGAAACTCCATGGTAAAACCATAGCGTTTCTAGCAACTCCGAGAGAAGATTGACTTCCTTTCTGGGGTCTCCTTGAAACTGATGTCATGCTGTTGCCCATTAAAAAACAACAACACAACCCTCCAAGTGGCAATCAGAGTGCTGGCAGGCAATGAGATCTGGGGCAAAGCTCCAGCAGGAACTTAGTACCTCTACTAGGCAAGTATATTTGGCCAAAATCATGCACGTAACTTGGCATAGATATATTCCAATGAATGGAATGTGATTTCTAGATACAGAACAGTGCCAACAATTCTTTCTCTCTGCATATTGAACTGAATGAAAGATCATTTTGAATGCAAATTTCCAAACAATACCCCTCAGGACCATGAGTTTGAATTGTCTCCTTGCATTTTGCTGTGCTGTTGAATTATCAAGGAAATTATCGTTTCAAGCAAATTATAATTGCAGCATATTAGTAAATCAAGTAATTGAACAAATGAGCTAACAAAATAATAAAAAACCAATAAACTAGTGAAGTGCTAATTAGAGTTCATGTATTGTCTTAGCTTTTACTTGTTTTAAATGGGGGGAAACAATGAAACAGCCAACAGTTCTGCAAAATGAAACTCATGTCTGAGCATAGAGGAGCCCTGAGAGAAAGTTACACTGTCAAGATTAGTCACAGGCCACAAATGAGTCATCCTCTAGTATCCTGAAGAATTAAAAAAAACCAGTTTTAACTGTTACAGGGTTTAACTTTGTTGTTTCCCATTTCACTGTCAGCATCAAGCTGACATACTGTTTTAAAATACTGTATTGCATTAAAACACATTAGTTCCCTGTATAGTTGTTTCTCTACAGAATCTAAAGGAAATACTGCAGTTTAATATCCATATTTTAGCTTTCCAAGGTTGGAACTATACATTATAAGAAAGCAAGGGTCAGCTGTTACAATTGGCAATGGTGGAATGTGTTCCTCCTCTCTCATCACCATACATGTTTTCATCCCCTTTAGCAGGAGCCAGTGGTATGGACTGAGGGGGGGGGATACACACACACACACACAGAGAGAGAGAGAGAGAGAGAGAGAGAGAGAGAGAGAGAGAGAGAGAGAGAGAGAGAGGATTGGTGGGTGTAGGGGAAAAGGGAAACCTGACAGCATCTAAATACTTTGACTTTCAAAGAAGGCACTTTTTCAGTGCTGGGGCTCAGAAAAACTCTAATGCTGTCCAGGATCGGGGAATTTCCATCGCCTTGTAGTTCCAGACCCCCGAGCTGTGAGGTTGGCCCATACCAAAGCTAGGGCGTTTTCGGTGGCGGCTCCTGCCTGGTGGAATGAGCTCCCGGAGGAGATCCGGGCCCTGCGGGACCTTTTGCAGTTCCGCAGGACCTGTAAGACGGAGCTCTTCCACCAGGTCTTTGGGTAGGAGCCGCCGCCGCCGCTATACCACCACCACGATGTTACCATCCATCTACCGTACCCTGGGGCGGGGGGTAGATGTCGCCCGAAGAACTGTGTTTGGACAACGACTATTCCTGGTGCTCGCGCTGTTAAGAACGCTAGCCGCTGTGTATTATGCAGAATGTATGTAGATTTGTAGCACGGAATTTTAATTGTTTATATTAATGTTTTATTGTTTTTAGCTTTTATATTGTTGTTAGCTGCCCTGAGCCACTGGGTAGGGCGGGATAGAAACCCCAAAAATAAATAAATAAATAAATAAGAATGGGGAAAGGAACTCAGCTCTTTTTGGTCCACATTTTGGTGTGCTGGCAATGAAAAGCAGTGTACAGCAAAGCTGCCAGGCAGAGTTTAGAGACAAGGTGATATTGTTTATAATGCTGCCAGGCCTTGGGCAGCCCATTGGACATGGTAGCCTAGCCTGCAGTAAAGGCTGGGGCAGGGTATTAATAAATTGTCCATACCAGCATTTTCATTAAGGGGAGGGATGATGATGATATGATTCTTATTCCAGTAGAGCTGTAAAGAGAAGGAATTAGTTGTGTCAGTCCAACATGACAAGCTGCATCTTCTGAGGCTAAACCATAGAGACTGTCACAGTAGTTTTGTTCTGAATCTTATCTGTTTCTAAATTTAAGGCTGCTAGAACTTTTGCAGGAAGTTATTCCAAACTGTTTAGCATATAATACAAGCAGGAAACAGCTAGTCTTAAACCACTTAAAATCACTGTTTATGTCGAATTTTCAAACTTACCATTTTTTTGATATCAAACTCTACCATCCCATAATGTACTGCAAAAATACTTGTGTGCAATCTGTAGGCTTTGTATAGCTATTTAGTTTTAAAGACAAATTTTCCTTGGTGTTTCAGCACTTGAGCACTGGAAATGTGTACAGATGACAAAGGGCTTTGATACTCAAATTACCTAGGCTGTAGGTGATACGTGCAATATTAATAGCATAGCTTTTGTAGTGATATTTTATACTGAATAGTGTAATAAAAAGTAGCTAGCATCATCAAGTCTGAGAGTTATTGTGAGTTTTGAAACCTCAAGATAGAGGGTAACTACAATTCCATTAAAGTGGGGAATTGAGTCAAAGATGTTCCCATTACAACTGCACTGATACAATAAAATGAAATATGGCCCTATTTCCACATATCACTCCCATGATGAATGACAATATAAACTAACATACACCCTGAAAAAGAGAGTTTTAGCTTTTTGCTTCATAGAACTTGCAAGCAAACATTGTGAATCTATAAAGTAAGGGTTTCAAGTGCATAGCAATTATTGCTAGATGTTCTAAATTCATTTAAATTTAAATTGACAGCCATCAAAGTATTCTTATTTAAATGTAAGTTAGATTGAAATCAATCCAGTTCCCCAGCAGATGCCGATGGCGTCCTGCTGGGAGCCGACTTTGCCTCCATGAAGGGAGGGAGGAGTCTGGCTGCGTGCAGCCGGGTCCTTTAGGGGGCAGGGCCAGCACAGTCTTATCAGCTGGCCCCGGCCCCACTCAGGCAGTCTGCACCTCGTGCTCGGTGTAGAAGGAGCATGAGGCAGGAAGGGAGCATTGTGGACTCTGGGCCTGGTAGGGATCGACGGCTGAACTACAGCGGCGGCAGCATGATCACATGGAAGCCATGCCTGATCGCAGCAGTGGCAAGAGCCCTGTGGGGACGAAGAGCCTTTTGGTTGCGGCCGTGAGAGCAGTTCATTGGCGACGGCGGTAGCTGCCCAATGGTGACGGCGGCAGCAGGAGATGAAAAGAGCAGGGAGTGCCGATTAGTGGCTGATTGGGGCCCCAGGGATAGTGATACTAGGTGGCATGTGGTAGGCAAGGCAGCTGCACCCCCAATCGAGGAAGCGATGGGGCAGCGCTCTCCTCCCAAGTAGGCATAGTCCTCAGCGCTAAGGCAGCGGCAGTCTGTTTGCGGGCCTGTTCTCATGCCAGAGGCCCATTCCCAGCCCTCCCAGCTCCTCCTGCTATTATTAGCCACCAGTTCAAATAAACGGTCCGGGTGGTTTTGGCGGGCGATGCCCCCTGGTGGATAAATTTTATAAATGGTTGTTTTGTTGCTATGAAGTGGCAGTTTAGATTTTGGGTAATGCCATCCTGAGGTGCCATCTTGAGTGGGGCCATTCAAGGGTGACCATCTTGTGGAGGTCTTTTATTGGTGGCCATTTTGAGAAGGTCAGAGTGGCGGCTATTTTATAACTCTTAGTTTAATGGTGGCCATTTTAAGATGGCCATTATACAACTGTAGGTTATGGCATCCAGTACAGGACAGGACAAGTCCAAGGGGAAGGGACCTGCACCAAAGGTACCTAAGAAAGTGGGGGAGGCCCCTCTGGTGGCTCCTTTCTTTTCTGGGGATGGGGATGAAGTTCGGGAACAACAGATAATATTAGCTAAGCTGGCAGCTCTGCAGCAAGCCAATGGAGCTGCAGCAACAACCCCTCCTGGGGCTGTAATTAGGTCTAGCCAGAGTAAAAAGAGTTGAGCTGAAAGAAAAACATTTTGGGAAGGGGCGCTTAAACAGTTATCTTCCATTGAGTCTAGATCCAGAGATTGTAAGAATACTGATGGGGCAGATACAGGGCGGACTGGAGCATCTGGTTCCGATGATTCTATGGCAAATATGGTGGCTGATGCTGAATGACCTGGTCCCAGTGGTAAGGATGACATGGATGTACAACAGAACACCTTTTGACCTTGGGGACCAACACCTGACACAACACACGATTCATTTGGCACTAGTCAGCCCTGGGTATGGGGCCCGCCCTTATGGGCATGCAGACCACTTGGGTTTCCTTTTCACCTCCAACAATGGGTATGACAGCTAGTCCCTGGGAGGTGTGGGGTTTCTCCCCACATTGGGCTAATCCCTATGCGGCAGCATCTGCAAAGGCTATGCTCTTTGGTGATGCGGCTCTGCCACTGGGGTACCATCTTTTACCTGCAACCAGGGAAAAGATTTGTAAAGGGGAGTTTGTCGATGTCTTCAGCCTTCTTTATCATGAGCTGGAAAAGAAGGATAAAGAGGAGCTGGATGACAAGGACAAGGAGGTTCTGAGGAGAAGGAGAGTTGATCGGACTCGGGCCAATTGGTTACCTGGGTTTATTATTTATGTGGGAGTGATTTCACGGGCTCAACATTGGAAGGCCACAGTGCTGTTCCAATATCTGGATATCATTTATAAGGCTTACATGAGCTTTACTGTCCCAGCCTGGCTCCAATACAATGAGGAGTTTCATATGCGAGCCGCTATGAATCCGGCCCTCCCATAGGATCAGATCCATCCCCACCTCTGGTTGCAGCTCATGTTCCAGGCAAGGCCCAATGTGGGTAACCGTTTGCATAGCAGGCATATGGTGCACCACCTGCCAGCTGGTTCCAGTTCTGTCTCCTGTGTGCCCATGGGGCAGGCGGTTCAACCCTGCTTGCTTTGCTGGGAGTTTGGATCCCAGAGGGTTTGCAGTAGAAAAACATGCACATATAAGCATGGATGCCCATTGTGTGGGGGATCCCACTCCTTCACGGTGTGCTCCAGGGGGAAGCCCCAGAGGAGTCAGCACCAGAGGAGAGGGGTGGAGATGGTTCCTCCTCTTCTGTGGGAAAAGGGTCCCAGTCCACTTAAGCTTGAGGCTTTAGAGGGTTGGTTGTCGGTACCCTAAAAAGGAGGATGGAAGGTATTTATTAGAAGGTTTTAGGTTAGGATTTTGTATTCCATTCAGGGTCTGAGGGCCCAGTTCTTGGCTTGCAATTTGAATGTTAAGGGCATGGAGGCGGTGATGTGGAAAAAGATTGCCAAGGAAGTAAATGAGGGCAGGGTCTTAGGCTCTTTTCTGGTGCCACCATGCCCTAATTTGTGGGTTTCACCTTTGGGTATAGTGCCTAAGAAGGCACCTGGTGAATGTTGCCTCATTCACCACCTTTCATACCCCCGGGGGAAATCCATTAATGATGCCATCCCAGATCATCTGTGCATGGTGAGATACACCACATTTGACGAAGCGGTTCATATTGTATGACACTGTGGTCGTGAGGCAGAGTTGGCGAAGTATGATATCAAACCTGCATTTTGCCTCCTCCTGGTGCATCCAGATGATTTTGAGTTGTTAGGTCTCTCTTTTGATGGCCAGTTTTTTTATGGACAGGGTGTTGCCCATGGGATGTTCTGTGTCATGCGCCCCATTTGAGCGCTTCAGTACATTCCTAGAATGGGCACTGCAGGTCAGGATGGGTCTTCAGGAGGTTGCCCATTATCTGGATGACTTCCTTTTTGTGGGTCATAGAGTCATAGAATGTTAGAGTTGGAAGGGACCTTGCAGGTCATCGAGTCCAACCCCCTGTACTCTGCAGGAGCATAGCTAAAAGATAGCCCTACATAGCTACAACATACCCGAAAGATGGTCATCCTCAGGGAACTGGTAGATGTGCTCAGCTCTTGTGGGGATTAACTCAGCTGGCTTTGGCCCATGAAAAGACGGAAAGTCCAGTGCAAAGGTTGGTCTTTTGGGGGGTAGAGCTAGATACAGTAGCCCAAATGTCTCGTTTGCCCCTGGACAAGGTTAAGGACTTACAAGTCTGGCTTTGTTCTTTTCTTAGAAATAGAAAGGCCGCCATGAGGGAACTGCAGCAACTTATGGGGCATCTGAACTTTGCATGCAAAGTTGTGTCTCTGGGGTGGGCCTTTATGCGGTGGCTTTGCGATGCAATGGCAGGGCCACATCTCCCGCATCACAGAGTACACATTAACAATGAGATGCATGCTGACCTTTGTACCTGGCAGGAATTCTTGGACTCCTTTAATGGAATCTCCTTTTGGAGAGAGGACATGAAGCTCGAGGCAGAACTCCAAGTCACCTCTGATGCTGCTGGGTCACATGGGTTTAGCACATACTTTAGAGGCCACTGGTGTGCTGAAGATTGGCCAGGGGAATGGGTCTCAGCTGGGGTTACCAGGAACCTCACATTCTTAGAGTTCTTTCCCACAGTTTGGCTGTGGGGGGAGAAGTTGAGGGATCACACTGTCCACTTTTGGTGTGACAATTTGGCGCTGGTCCATATGATCAATTCTCTTAGATCCAAATCGCCATCGGTTATGGGACTGATCCGGGCCTTCTCACTGTGATGCCTTCAGCTCAACACACTGTTTTTTGCTAGGCATGTGCCGGGGTGAACAATGGGGTAGCTGATGCTCTGCCTCGCCAACAGATGGTGACATTTCATCAGCTTGCACCAGAGGCCAATCTTCAGCTGGCAAGAATGCCCCAGGAGCTCTGGCAGGTTGGAGGGCTAAGGCTTGCAGGGTGATAGGCCTCGCCATTGCCCCTAGCATGAGGAAAGGCTATGAGGAAGCAGTGCGCCAGTTTGATGCCTTCAGGTCTGAGGAGTGTTATACTAAGGTCTGGCCTATTCAGATGAAGCAATTAATCCACTATTGTGTTTCATTGAAGGAGACTGGCTTAGCAGTCCATTCTATCAGGGGCCGGTTTTCCACTCTGGCCTTCGCCAGTAAAGCATTGGGCTTCACTGAAGTCAACAATGACTTTAGAATCAGGAAGATGCTTGAGGGTTGGGCATGCAAGGGCGGAGCTAGGAAAGATGAGAGGCGCCCCATTTCCCCAGTGGTCCTTAAGGGATTGCGAGCAACCTGGAGTGATGTTTGCACTTCTGGTTTTGAGGCATGCCTTTTTCACGCAGCCTCTTTGCTTGCATTTTTTTGGGCTCTCCGGGTAAGTGAATTAGTAGCCCAGTCTAAGGCTGACCAGTCTGGGAAAGCCTTGCATGTGCGGGATATTCTATTTCAAGGTACTGGGGTGCAGGTTACCATTAGGCATTCCAAGACGGATCAAAAGCAAAGGGGATCTGTGATTAAACTGGGTATTTGTTCCAATAGGGAACTCTGCCCAGCTTTGGCCCTGTCTCAATACTTGGCTTTGCGGGGAATTGTGGGGAAACCTATTTAGGCATGTGGAAGAGTCTGCTGACTAAACAGCAGGTTGGTTACTGCCCGAGCTTTGGGCAAGTTGGGCCTTTACGGGGTGAAGGTCACTCCTTTTGGATTGGTGCTCCTTCCACCATGGCTGCCTTGGGCTATTTGGCAGCTGAGGTTCAGCACTTGGGGCGCTGGAGATCTTCTGCATACAAGGGCTATGTGTGTTTCCTTGCCATGTTGTGATCTGTTTCTTGTTAGGTTCGGTGGTTCACTGTCTTTTCTTTACAGGTGCTGTGTTCTGTGGCAGGAGGAGAAGGATTCTCATCTGCGGACACAGCTTCATTTTCTGGGCAGCTTACCGAGCAAACAGATCAGCCATTGGTTCTCAGTTGGGCCTTAGTAGATGGGCCACGGTCGAATGGAGGGGACACCGTGGCCTTCGCTGGGCGGGCCTTCTCCGCCTTCTGTTTGGAAAGACCACTGGCTTTCTACCCGATGTATTTCTTATCCACCTGGGCAGCAATGACTTGGGTTTCTTGAAAGGGAAGGCCCTAGTTTTGCAGGCCCAGGATGATTTTGACTTTATTCAGAGCCAGTGGCCAAATACAACTATTGTTTGGTCCGCCATGATCCCACGCAGGGAATGGCGAAGCGCCTTTGATCCTAAGGGGATCAAAAGGGCTCGGCGCAAGGCAAATGGGGAGATTAGGCACATTTTAAAAATTGGGTTGGGCCACTATTTGCCACACCCCCAAATCTGGGCTGACTGTACAGACCTGTACAGGGGTGATGGCGTTCACCTGTCAGAAAAAGGGAATGGGTGCTGGCAGTATTATGGGTATAGTTGGCGTAGGAGTCTTATCAGAGGCTTGACCCTTGCGGTGGCTGAGTTTTGTTTAGGAAAAAATTGTTGCAGCTTGTCAAGCACCTATCAGCAACCCTGGAGGGTGGAGGGGTCTGTCAGGATCATCACTGCGGCCTTGCAACCAGGGATGGGATGGGATGAGATGGGCAGACTGCCTTTTGGAGTGCCTTTGATGGATACTCTACACAGGCCATGCGGCTGTGGGTGAGAGATCATCATGGCATAGTCCATGGCTAGGCTGCCTGGGTTCAAGCCACTTACTGCGGGCTATGCCCCAAGGGCCAGGTACATTGCCTGTCTTATGGCAAGGGCGGGGTTTTAGTGACCCCAGGCCTTGACCATGCCACTTCATACTGTTAGCCCTTGCCATTGTTTTGTTAATAAAGTGGCCTTTAGTTTTCCCAACTACTATTGTATGACTCTTTCTTCCGTCTATAGGGGCAATCCGGCTCCCCAGCAGATGCCGACAGCGTCCTGCTGGGAGCCGACTTTGCCTCCATGAAAGGAGGGAGGAGACGGCTGCATGCAACCGCGTCCTTTAGGGGGCCGGGCCAGCGCAATCTTATCGGCTGGCCCCTGCTCCACTCAGACAGTCTGCGCCTCATGCTCGGCCCACTCGTCCGCCCTGGAGGTAGTGCAGGCTTTAGGCTGGTCGCCTCTTTTGATAGGGGGGCCGGGTAGGAATTTTTTACTTCTGATCAGATGGGCTATGGATGAGGGGTGTTTTTTGCCTACCCTGCACTGCTGTCAGTGGATTGAGGAATTGACAGGGGTGGAGCCGGTGGTTAGGTCCATCACTTTATGGTAGAGCTGAGTTTTGTTTAGGAAAAATTTGTTGCGGCTCGGTAAGCACCTATCAGCCACCCCGGGGGGGGGGGGGGTCTGTCAGATTATCACTGTAGCCTTGTGGCCAGGGATGAGATGGGCAGACCGCCTTTTGGACTGCCTTTGATGAATACTCTACATAGGCCGTGCGGCTGTGGGTGAGGGATCATCATGGCATATTCCATGGCTGGGCTGCCCAGGTTCAAGCTGCTTACAGCGGGCTACACACCGGGGACCAGATGCATTGCCCATCTTATGGCAAGGGTGGGGTTTTAGTGACCCCAGGCCTTGACCATGCCGCTTCATACTGTTAGCCCTGTTAATAAATAAATTGGCCTTTAGTTTCCCAACTACTGTTGTATGACTCTTTCTTCCATCTATGGGGCAATGGGGATTTACTTCTGAGAAATCAAGGTTAAAACCTGATATAAAGATGATTCAGGCACCTTTGTTCACTGGTTCACCTCAAATTTGGATGGTTTAAGCAGGCTCCTTTAAGTTCAGGGACAAAAATGTGGCATCTTAATTTATAGCAATTTTTACAGTAAAATGGATCTTAAATCAGATAACTGTTTGGGGATTAAATAACTTCTTTCTGTATCAGATACCACATCATTCTTTTGTTGAACCTTACTCTTATCCTACAATTTCTAAGTTTATTTAGATGCCTGTGATAATTTTGACTTCTGTTAGAAAATGTGTGGATAAAAGGTACATCTTTTTCTAACCAGACCTCTGCAGGCTAATCATTCTTTCGTTATGTTAAAGATATTTTTTCAGTAGTTGTAAATTAGGAGATAAAAGTCTACAGGCATTTAGTAGGCTACAAATATTCAGACTGCAAGTATTCAGTAGTTTAGAAATGTTTGATTTACAGAAAAATACTTTGTAGTCAGTTTGAGGGATTCTGTCCTTGGACATTACAATTCACTGGAAATGTTAAGCAGTAAAAATGACAGGTGGGTGTGAAACAGGCATATTTAAGTTGACTAAAATTCCAACAAATCAGCCCTTTTAAAAATAGGTGGGGAGAATTTGCACTTGTTGAATAGAGGCAAATCTTCCCTTATGAAGGATTTATTCTTCAAAACTCTGAGTCTAACTTAATCTGTGACTTCAGATTCAGTCTCTATGAAGCATTATTTTCCTCCTTTATCACTGTTATTACTTACTCCATTTATTTCCAACCCTTCCTTAGATTCCACCCCCCACACACACACTTCATCCTTACTCCTCCCTTGTGCAGTAGACTGGAATGAGAGTTGGCAGTTTTGAGAAATATTAAGAATACTTAAAATACAAACATCAGCAAAAAACCCAACAATAATTAAAACAAATTGGATAAAAAGTGATAGGGAGCAAAATAAAGATAACCTGGCCCCAGAATGCAGATCATTCTCAAGTAAGTGAGGTCTCAAACAGAGCTTTGGCTTGGATTATCATAGCAGCCAATGCAAACAAGACCTATGGATCTACATCAACTAGGAGAAAAATAATTTTCCCCACCACTGAACCCAGGTCTTGGCTAGCTAAGGTTGCAACAAGAAATTTAGATCTAGGCTCCAGGTAAAAAAAAGGGGGGGGGGAGAAATCATACTGAGCATGTCCTCCCATTTGAAGGCTCCACAGGGGCAAAGGCACTGGGAAACAGGTTTTGGGGTGTAACAATCCATTAACATGGTATTTGGCATAGTTTGAAAGCAGTCAGTTGTGAAGGCTATTTTGAGTTCATGGAAGGTAATATTAGAAAGGTAACGAGCTCTGTTTAATCCAAACCATGGAGAAAATTTGATGCTGGATATGACACACCTATCAAATGCAATATTAAGACTGAAGACTCAGTTATGAAGTTTGGAACCAACCACCTGGGGGCACACCCTGGGAATTAGCTGGTGGAGAATAGTGTTGAAGAATTGGTTATAGCCAATGATCCAGTTAGAGTCACCCTGTAGCAGGCTGCACAATTGCCTTGAAAGTTGAGTAGCTAGAATTTTCCTCTGCGTACACAAATAAGGTAACATGTGCATGGGCCCCAACTAAGAAGAGACCAAGTTCAGCCTGCAGCAGAGTGTAGTCTGGATCAGAACCAAAATTTTCATTAGAAAAAGATTCTGAATGGTCTCCAACTTCATGACAATTCCAATGTTCCATATACACATGCTAAATTAAACCCAAAATTAGCTATTTCAGACTGGCTTGGGGATATTTTAAATAACTCAAACACTCCCCTATTAATGATAATTTATCTCCTGGAATTTGGGAAGTGTTTGGGATTTTAGAAGATACAGGAGTTGGGAGGAAGAGAGCGGAAGCACCCCCAGACAGCTAGAGTAGTGAGGGAGGAGAGACAAAGAGCACTAACAGAAAGAGTTCCCACACACGCACACACACACACACAGTTTCTGCTGTCTGCAAGGGTGGGGGAACCCACAACCAGGCCTACTGGCACCACAGGCATTCAAAATTATGTTTCTTTAAAGTTTAAAGCCACATTATTTTAAATGGGCAATAGATCTGGTCTCTAAAGCCTGGAATTCAGGTCTACATACCATTGAATTAAATTGACCTAGCATTAATTGCAGTGGGAGGCAGACCTGGGCCAGACTCTGGAAACCAGGTTTACTACTCCTTGAGAAGGCTCCTATTTTTCATTTTCCTGTGCACATGGGAGGAACCATGGTAGCTCGAGTACAAAAGGGAACCATGGTAGATATATTTGCACTTCAGACAAAAAGTCAAAACAGTATGCCTTCTCTTACTCTGGGCTTGAGGGGTGTATTTTTAATGACACACAAAGATGGAGAACAGAAGCCAGGAAATTATGCTTCTCTGGCATCTGCTGCTCAAAGATACTGCTTACAGCATGGAGAGAAGGCAGAACATTCTTTGCAACAAAGCTCTAGATATTTGAAACTGTACTTTGTCTTGTATGGTTTTATCTTTAAAAGACCAGTATCCCTTATTTCATCCTGGAAAGTAAGTGAGCATGCATCTGAATGTGGAGAGTGACAGATAATAAGAACATCAAATTTTACAATGGGTAACCCTTGGAGAGAATCCAAATATTATTCCTGTACTAATCTACAGTGTGTCGTTGCATCTGCAACATCCCAAGGTACAGCAGCATACCTCACAAATGTTGTATAATGTTTTATATTCTTTGAGATCCATGAATGGAGTGGGTCTTTCCTACCTTCCCTCCTGCTGCAGCAAACTAAGCCCCTGAAATGACCCCTATAGATTTACTGGATTAAGTTATACCCCACCGTTCTCTCCAAAGTGGTTTACATCATTCTCCTCTCCTCCATTTTATCTTGACAACAACCCTGTGAGATAGTTTAGGCAGAGAGAATGTGTCTGGTCCAAGGTAATACAGGGAACTTCCATGGCATGAGTGGGGGTTCACACCTCAGTCTTCCAGATCCTAGTCTGAGAATCTTAACCACTACAATACACTGCCTCTCAGTTGGCAAAAAACCCACTCCCCTCTGCTTATACCCTGTAAATGTTGTTGGTCTTTAAGGTACTACTGGATTCTAATCTTGATCTTCCACTGCAGACCAACATCTGAGGCTAGTCCAAATGTTTCTAGTTCCCTTTGAAGTATGTGTCATAACATGAGATACTCATCAAAAGATCTAAGCATCCTGAAAATCTCTGTGAATATGCAAGGCAAGAGATATTTCCAATCCCATAGTCCCAAACATGCTCTTGTTCAAACCCTAGTACTCAATACTTAATCATCAGATAGAATAATAATCTGAAGTCCTCATACCTTTATCCTTTATCATAAGGCAGAAATTCCATCTAGGGGTGTGGAAAAAATGGTATTTTTCATTTTTTTTTTGGGCCCGGGGGGGGGGGGAGAATGGTATTTCTGAAAAATCCTGGTTCGCAATACTGGTATGGTATTGGGGTCTGGGATTTTTCAGAAACCCTGAAGAATCCAATAGACCCAAACTAAAAAAATACTAATGGCTTCTCCTGCAGTCTTGGCTGGGGCTGGCTCCTCTTGTAGCTCAGTTTAAACCAAGCTGCAAGAGGAGCCTGCCAGTCATTGGGTATAGCTAAATATACCCGGATAAAAGCCGGGGGAAATGGCTTTTATTCAGGCCCAGCTATACCAGTAAGCTGAACAGATCCTTTGATCTGTATTTGGCTTAATTAATATTAAAAAACATACCAGTAAGGTATTTTCCAGGGTTGGTTTTTGGTGTTTATTTTTTTTGGGGGGAGGCTTGGTTTATGCTGAATGCACACTTCTAATTCCACTCTTAAAAAAAAATACCTGCTCAAAGAGATGAATCCATAGCATGCTCCTTATAGTCAGCTTTTAAAGTCTGTGTTGAGCTGGAAAAGATGATGTCAAAAAGGGAAGAAGTTTGAAGAAAATGTACTACCTGCAGGGGTCATTTCCTGCGGGAGCATACAGGAGTGGAGCTCCGGCAGTAAAGAGCCCAGCGGGTGGGCACATGCAGCAAGTCCCACCCCCTGCTCCCAGCAGCCCTTAGTCAAGGAACAAGAAGCAACCAGGTAAGTTGCAGCGACGCCCCACCCCGCGCCACACAC